>NC_139243.1:42288879-42683911 GCF_977018435.1 Lepisma saccharinum
TCCTGTCCCTGCGTCACCGTGTTGCCTCTGAAAGGTACAAGTAAGACACAAATAATCCATGCTGTAATGTTATTTATTAAGAACTAGAGTAAAATACAACTGGAAGCTTCTCGTCAGAGTAGCCTCCAGTTACCTTCCAAACTGTTAAAAACGAAACATACTGCAGGAAGGAAATGTCACCAATTGCTTCAATCTACAGGCATCTATTACGCTCAAGTGAAAGTCTGGATTGGTACTCTAAGATGTTTATCTGCCGCAACAACTCAATGTCGCAATATTACCAGGAACTGTACATTTCGCTAACTGAATCATACAATCAAACCGTCATGTCTGGTTTGACTGCTCACTGAATTATAGGTGAAATTAGATTGTACCAACAAGGCTAAAGTGAAAATTCCTAGTTGAGAGTCTTGGGGCTATCTGGGGGTAATGCTAATAAGGTTTAACATGGCAATTTTATGGTTTGTATAAATTTTCATTGCTGTATATAAATAGAGAGAAAGGATTCTCACCTACTGCTTGCACAGTACTCCTCTTGCTAGGTGCCGGTGCCTGGATTATCTTCTCCAATTTCATTGGCTTAGGAGACGTGGTGAAGTCCAATCGTAGTCGAACTTCCGTGTTTCCTCAGGCTGTCTTGTCGAAGTCTTCAAAGCGTGGCGAGACCTTATCTGTGAAGCAAAAATGTATTCTTTTAGGACTCTTCAAGTCGTTTCACAACTTTTATGCAAAATGGACCAGGACACATGTAAATGGTGCGTATATAAGAAAAAATAACAAAACCATATCTGTATCGAGATTTTATGCATAAACATAAGGATAATGTTAACTGTAATTTCATCACTGATATGATGTTAACAAAAAATAAACCAACAAAAAAAATAATAAGTATATCATTCCAAAGCTCAGAGGCAACAAAACAAAGAGTGCATTCAAGTGGTTTATTTTATTCTTCACTGCAATTTAAGATGGATGACATTCCAATAGTGATATTTACTATCTTTTGTGCCCTGACACAAATTTCTTTCGAATTCATTCATAGAATTGAAAATCTGCATAAGGTGGTTGAACAGTGTTATTTTAAATGAACATGACGGAATTACCAGATCCAAAATGAAAAGTTATTAAAATAATTGATACAAGAGAGCTACAATAAACTCAACAAAGTGTTCAATGAATTTTCCACACAATTGTATTGACAGATTTTCAGACCTTTGAACGTAATATTAGAAAAACTTTTAAAAGTTATGTTAAAAGACCTTCTCGATTGTTAAATATAACAAAATATAAACAGCATTTTACACAGAAATAGCTTACCGTATACCGAACTCTCCCTTCCATTTTCGTTAAAACAACAAAATGACAAATATACAATATATTTTATGATAAAATGTGTATGAACGAGCTTCTTATCATGTGAATCCTAACTTTCATAACAAACTTAGGTTTTAAAAATGCAAATTATATACTAATTTACATTAATTCATGGTTTGTTCAAGAACACACGCGCATAGTTCTGATAAGGTATATTATGCGCAATTTTAAACAGTCGTCACATCATTTATTTCTGGACTCACTTATAGATCAGTTTATATTAATAATGAAATAATGAAGATATTCCACTGATCACTGAAAATCTGATAATAGTAAAACTGAGAATTGTTAAACTTTGGATAAGCTCACAGTATTTATAAATTATGTAAATATATATTGTATCTTAGTACCTTTCTTATTTTGTTGGTTGAATACTGTCAAATTGGCTTTGATTTGGTCTAAATAGCTTCTAACCATTTGCGAAAGCCAGGCATTTGAAATCTCATTTTCCATAGTTCATTTGTACATATGTTCTATGGAAACCTTAAACTCGCAAGCATTATTATTACAAGCCAACAATGCATTATTCCAAATTGTTTAAAATCATTTGTTAAAAAATTCATGCTAGAATATTCTCTAGATTGCTGTTAGGGTCAAAATAAAAAAATGAATGAATATTCTCTAGAGTCTGAACATGGATTGAATTCGTCATTGTCTAGACAGCGGCGCAAACTTATGGGCGCGTGGAGCTCGAACCTACTCAATAATTGGTCTATTATTATTATTATTATTATTATTATATTTAATAAAGTGGTAGACAGAAATATCTAAACCACATGTTTCCTATTCAATTCCTGCCGTATTGCAGACATCATTTATATTTATATTGCAAAACGAGCACTAACCTGTGTTATAAGAGTTGCTCAAAGTGATGTCCACCTACATTCACACATTCCTGGCATCGTTTGATGAAATTTTGATTCACACGCAAAAGTTCTTCTTCCGTAATTCTTCCAACTTCTGCCCTTATATTGTCTTCTAGTTCGTCGATACTATGAAGATTATTTCGGTAGACTCTATTTTTTAAGGTTCCCCACAAATAATAATTTCGTCGAGTTTTTCTTCGGTTAGAATCCGTCGTTTTTGCTTAGGGGTTCTAAAATGTAACGATCCAGTTTATCGTAATGTAAGGACAAGACGTCTAACCATCCCTCTACCTGGAGGTGAAATTGCCTACACACGTCTCGACACGAGTCTGTTTTCACGTAAAGTAAGTGTCATACATAAAAATTCTTTGTTCTAACGTGAACTTTGCGGCTGGCATTTCAATCGCCTCACCTCCACACAACACACACACACACACTGCAATTACACAAAGAAGTAGCACGGCAAGTAACAAAAAAACCACACTCTTTCACACAGTACAAAATTAACACTCTCTTGGTTCAAGGTCTGTTCCTCACCCCATTCGCGGCTCTGTCCAGGGCACCTGTAGTCGCGATGGAAAGAACAACTCAAGCTCGGAGCTTTCAGATTGCAAACAATGCTCACAAAAACCATTGACTTTTAACGGTTTAGTCTGCAACGTAATCTTGATACAATTTTGCACATTCGAAACCTCCAAACGATTTCGAGCGAAGCAAAACGCTTTCGAGGGTAAACTTAAGCGGGACGTTACTGGTCGAAAATGTCGGCATCTCCACTAGCGCCGCCCGCCACACTTATTCCGATCTCCAGGCCTCGCCAGGAACTGGACCCCCGGTACTATCGGATTAAAAATTATGCTCGAGTTTGGACACCACCGCACGCATTGTCTCGCTGGGGCAGCCCTAATTTTCCACTGTTCAACAACATCGCTGTGTGCAGTGTTGCCACGTTCTGCGTACAGCTTTACTCCGCTGAATAAAAATCTGTATAAAATCGGTTTCGAAATGGGAATTGACATTGCTTACAAACAAGACCAATATTGTATTTGTAGGGCTATCCAATAATAAGAAAACGTTGTGTCGCAAAATTGCTAAAAACGTTTTTTTTCACTAATTTTGAAAACCTGAAATGAAATAATTGTGTTTAAAACCTTTCTGCCTGTCCCCTACTAAAATTTCATAACTATCGGACAACCCGTTGGTGATTTACAGAATTTCAAAGAGAGCGATCGTTTGGAAAACTAAAAAAACGGCCCTTTTTTCGTTTTCACGGCGATAAGGCATACTCGAAAAAATGTTTGGTTATCATAGATTAACGCATAATTGAATAAGCTAAATTTTGATGTAACTCGTTTTTATGTAGCCCTATTGGTTAATTTTTAAATGGAGTTCAAACTGGAGTATCTATAATTTTTAATCCGATAGTAGTCAAGGACTGACAGACGGGCGTAACCGGAGCATGGAACTACTTGTGCAGTAAGGGAAGTACACCACAATGAATAACAAGGTGAAAATTGAGTATACATGTGGGTGTAGAGGTACTTCAGATGACTGGTCTGGTATTGGATTTGAGTAGTCGACCGAATCGTTTCAAGATGGCGGAAGAATAAGCGAATTTTCCTATATTGTTAGTTTCAAATCACTGACTGGGCTATATTTTATGCGGTTCAAACTGACAGTAATTTTAGAGCATAATTTGCGGTTAATGAACTTTCCAACTTTAATCCGAAGTTGAGGAGGAAAGTGGGGACTGAATATTACACATATTAATTTCATTTTTGTTACTTAGCGTCGCTTTTTTCTATTCTTGGCTAATGGCGACGATGAGGATGAGTGAATATCATCACTCATCCTCATCGTCGCCATTAGCCAAGAGTAGAAAAAGCGACGCTAAGTAACAAAAATGAAATTAATATGTGTAATATTCAGTCCCCACTGAAGCGACTGTCGCAAAAAACACCTATGCCCAGACCGGAACTCGTACTATGGCCTTCCGGCGCTGTAGTGCGCTACGCTAACCACTCAGTTACATTTTGACAACGATAACGATAGTAGTAAAAACAGAGCTTTAACTCTGAAATTCATATAGCAGCTAAATACCTCAGAGATTTGGTACTGTGCTGCATTTGTCAGAACTCGGTCGTAGTGTTTCAGTACTACTTACAAGAAACCGGTTTTCCCTATCCTACGACTCATGGGCGTAACTTGGGACTTAACTTTGAAGGGGCAGGTACGAACTTGAGGCTCAATTTTTTTTTTTTTGGGGGTGGGGGGGTGGGGCAGAGTTGAAAAGTTTTCCATCCCGTAAAAATTGTGTCCAAGATTATTTGCTAAATAACTGTTACATTTGCGAAATCACAAATATTATTATCTATTACTTAGCTCCTCAGGCCTCAGGATGTTAAGAAAAGTATCCTTAACTTGTTAATTTTAAGAAACCTGAAACGTTTGGGAAGGACAACTGCTCTTCCCTCTTGCCCCCACCAAGTTACGCCTATGCTACGACGACCTAAAGTTATGTTTATATTTTAGACTACATTTTCGTAGAATTTATTTATTTTATTTATTTATTTATTTATTTATTAAGTCTTGTTTATCATGGTGAAGTTAAGGCTTTGCAGCCTTTTCTACCACTTAACCATGTTTACATAGAAATTTTAGTTTATGGAAATTGGAAAACATCATTTAAGCCATTACAAAAAAGGAAAATATTGAAAACAAAGAAAGAAAAATATAAAATTACAAGAGAAGAAAATGAAAAAAATACATACGAGAATAAAAGTCTAACCTATACACACGGGCATGCAACAAACTCACACACACATACATACGCTCACATATTCATTAGGAATTTGAAATATTAAGTTGAAAAAGGGGTATCAGTGTTTTTCTGCACTTGACTGTATTCATGTTGTCACTAACGTATAAGCTTGCACTAATGTGTTAACTATTTGTGCTAAATAACAAATGTTTTAATTGTGTCTTAAAGACATATGGTGAACATGCGTTCCGAATTTCGAGGAGCAGTAAGTTCCTAAGATGAGAATTGGAAACGGTGAAAGATTTTGAATAAGAATTGGAGTAGTTGAGTTCTATCGCGCGATCTGTTGTCATACTGTGTGATTCGGAGAGCATTGAGAATCTGCTCGAGAGATAAGCCGGTTCTTTTGAACTGATTGCTCTATAGAGAAGAGTGAGGTTGTGTACCTTACGCTCATCAATTAATTTCAGCCAATTTAGTTTTGTATAGAGAACGGGTAAATGAATAGAATAAGCATGTACAAATCCGAATTATATTGAACCTAAATCTCGGATAATTATATTTACGTAGATTTTAAAGCTCCGGATTGAAGCTCTTTTTTAAAAGAAAAATATCTGGCATCTGTATTTCCGTCTTCGCGTTATATTGATATGATACTCGAATTATCCATTGCTTTGAAAATGGAATGTTGACAATTGTAAATGCGAATTTCTTTGCCATCTCGATTCGCGACTGAGCCAAAAACGACACGTTAGCGTGGAATTGTGGTTCCGGCTTCTACGTGCTCACTAACGACAACAGCTTCAAGTGGGAGTTGAAACCTGACGAGCCTGAGCAATGTCTCTCTCCAGCGAGCCCTTATGGACCGGATTGCAGCAACCTCAGACTTCACGCTTTCTCATTTGCCATGCGCGAGAGTAGACACTGGCGCAGCCACAGGGGGCACCCCCCTCCCCAAGCTTGGACAGAAATCAAATCTAACGGGGGGCAAGGGAGGCAAACATTGACGGCCAAGGTCACCTGGAGGGGGTACAGAGGCGCAATTGTCCCCCTCGATTTCAAATTTTATGAAAATAGAAACACATTTTATAAAATGTTTTACCTCGCTTCGTTCGCAATTCCCTCCTTTTCTTAGTCTTATTAAGTTCAGAGCTGTAGCTAGGGGGCGGCGGAATCGACCCTGCGCCGAACGATCTACTTGAAAAAAAGCTGTAAAGAGGAGAATGCCATGGCACCCCGTGAAATCAATTGCTGTCGATTAAATCAGTATTGTTTTCAGGGCCTCCCCGATGGCGCAGTGGTATCCTCGTTGCCTTGTAATCAAGGGGTTCCGGGTTAGATACCCGGTGGAGCCACGTAGTGGTTCGGATCCCACTTTAAACTGTAGGTCCAGTTTCAATTACCTTACTGTGCATAAAGTGGACTTAAAACACCAAATCAATCAATCTTTCTTCCCTCTCCCATTTACCTACTTCTTTCTTTCTCTCTGTATAGAGCGACCACAAGGAAAAAGAAAACCTTCGACGAAAAGTTCCCGCGCAGCTTTCCCTTCTTCCGTTCAGCTCGGGCCATAAGGAACCATGGTCCACTATCCCTCTCCACTCCTCGCGGGAGTATGGTGCACAGGAGTCGCAGGTCTGCGCAGGTTGTTTTGCTTGTGGTTCCGCTATAGTACAGGAACCTTACTAATGAAATAGAGCAGTGGTTCCCAAACTTTTCGTTTCACGGCGCCATTCCTGAGCAACCAAATGAAAATACCTTTGACGTTGTAGCAAATGTAGGGCCAGCCTTAGATCTAAGTATTACAAAGGACATGATAGATGTTTGTCACAGGCTAAAAAAATTCCCACATCAAAAGTCGAGTGGGATAGTTGTCAAATTTGTTCGTTGTATTGACAAAGATATGTTTATTCAGAAGAGAAAAGTAAAAAGAAATTTAAATACTTCTCACTTGGGTTACTCAAGTAATGACATGGTGCATATTAATCAATATTTAACTCCCTATAGAAAGCGTATATTCAGTCAGGCCAGACAAATTAGAAATGCTAAGAACTATGCTTATTTATGGGTTGATTATGCAGGGTATATCAAACTAAAGAAAAATCAAGATGATCAAAGTATAATATTACTGAAAACAATTGAAGACGTGGAGAAGTTAATGTAATGGCGAATTCTGAGAATGTCACAATTTACTATCAAAATGTAAGGGGGCTCAACACAAAGATACAAGAATTTTATGTAAATAACATTGCAAATGAATATGATATAGTTATAATTACTGAAACTTGGCTACATAAAGGTGTATATAGCAATGAGTTATTTACTGATAATTATAGAATTTATCATCATGATAGGTTAGATCGGAATAGAGGTGGTGGAGTACTTATAGCAATTAAGCAAAATATTATGTCTAAGAATATTATTCTACACGATAATTTTGATTCTTTATGTGTCAAAGTAAATCTAAAAAATGTAGTTTATTATATAGTTACCGTATATTTCACACCAAACAGTGGTATTGATATCCGATTTCTTTGAAAATAACGAAGAATTGCAAGGTAGTAATGTAATAATTGCTGGGGATTTCAATCTCCCATTAATAATTGATTCTTCATACGAACTTCAAAAAGGCGGGCCTTGTTATAGAGCATTAGATAATGTTTTGAATTTGTACTCCTTACACACTATTAATGATGTTCGAAATGTTAACAATAGAACATTAGATTTAGTACTAACTAATGATGATAGTACCATGGTAGTAAGTAAAGAGGATCTACCCCTTGTTAAAGAAGATCTACACCATCCAGCTCTAATTATGAAATTAAATCTAAGAAGAAGAGGAAATAATACAAAAAATGAAGTAGTATTGGATTATAATTTCTGTAAGGCTAATTTCCCAAAATTGTATGAAATGCTGCGCGATACAGATTGGAATTCTCTATATAAATTAAAGGATGTGGAAACAGCTATTAATTTATTTTATGATAGATTAAATTTTGTATTTGATTCAACTATACCAAAAAGAAAATTTTACAGGAATAATAAATATCCCTGTTGGTTTACAAAAGAGATTATAGAAACATTAAAATTAAAAGAGTATTATAGGAAATGTATGAAAGACACTGGGAAATCCATGAAATGCATTGAAGAAAATAACATGCAGGCGCTTCTCGTGCATAATTTTCCTGGCAGTTCACCTAAATTATGCAAAGTGGACTTATCTAAACCTTTTGAGACACTACACGCTTTGGTTCGTAGAGATAGTACTGGGAAAATTATCAAATTTTGACCGGTAGATTACTGACAAAGTTGATTTGCTTTATGTTCAGATAACAGTGACAGCATCAAGGAGTGTGTGTGTAGGGGGCGATCATTTTAATTTAAGATTTTCGTATGGTATTGTATTTAGGGGTATCTCAGAATTCAGAAAATATTCTCACCTCAATTTTGCCTCTTCCACTCTTGCCAACTCGTTTCTGGTCCCACCACTGTCAAATAGACTATATTATTGAACTGGATCCTGAACCTACAGTTAAAAATACAAATCTCTGACTGCTAAAATGAGTATGTATCAGTAATCGAACCCAAGACCCCTTGATTACAAGATAATTCTTATATAACTATTCGAAAGTATATCGCTAAATCAAAGCGATTCGATTCGATTCTATGCAATATGTTAACTTCTCACACAGCAACAACTACACTCCTTCCAATACACAATCCACCTCCCTCCACTTAACGTATCACCACGCCAAATATATTTCAATCACCAGCCACGCACTTCAAAACAAACTAACAAGTACGGAGACAATGACAAGTAACAAAGTCAACCATTGCACGTTGATATAGCACCCTGGGAACCACGATGGCCTCTGATGAACCCCGTGTAGTGGCACTGACAGGTGCTCGCCCTCTTCACCTTGAACCCCGGCACCCTTCTGGTGCCACGCTCCTCCACTACGAGGTCAGGTGACAGGAAGCCGTGGTTGGGAGTCAGTTCGAAATGATGATCCTCTCCATCAAAGTGGAGGCGATAATGCACTTATTGGAAGATGAAACATGATATCATTTGATTGTATGGCGTTTTCTAAGTTTATTTTCTTCCAGGAGGAAAGAGGAGAAAGATGATGATGGAGAGAAAGAGAAAGAGGGGGAACAATGTGGAATCATTTCTGTTTCTTTTTCTCACCCAGTTATTTAACTCTCATATATATATATCTATATATCTATCTATCTATATCTATATATCTATCTATATCTATATATCTACTATCTATATCTATATCTATATCTATATCTATATCTATATATATATATATATATATATATATATATATATATATATATATATCTATATCTATCTATCTATCTATATATCTATCTATATCTATCTATCTATCTATCTATATCTAACTATCTATCTATATCTATCTATATATCTATATCTATCTATCTTTATCTATCTGTATCTATCTATCTATATCTATCTATCCATATCCATCCATCCATATCCATCCATCCATCCATCCATCCATATCCATCCATCAATCCATATCCATCCATCCATCTCTCTCTCTCTCTCTCTCTCTCTCTCTCTCTCTCTCTCTCTCTCCATATCTCTCTCTCTCCTCTCCTCTCTCTCTCTCTCTCTCTCTTATTTATATTTATCTTCATAAATCTTTTCTCTCTCTTTTTATGTAAGTTTTCCGTTGTTTCTTTCATTTCTTCCCTATCTCTCTCTCTTAAAAAATAGCTCTTTGACGATTACCTATAAACAACATCACAGAATTTTCAACTTATATCCCAGATTGATTTCAACCTCCTTCAGAAAAATGTCAAGGCTGCCAAAGTTCAGCAACATGAACGTTCAAGTGATGATAAAGGTTTACTTCATCGTAAGGCAAATGCTTATTTTCTTCTTCATTACAACATTAGATTCAAAGCAACATTTTGACTGTTTCGAGAGAACATTCCTAGCCAGGGCCGGATTAAAGTGGGTGCTATTGATGCTGCAGCATTAGGCCCATTCCTGAAATAGGCCCAGATGAAAACAGACAAGAATTTTCCAAAAGCCTAACAGTTTTCTTTTGCTACATTAACCTGAAAATTAATCTTAGAATAGAATGAAATTTGGAACCCCAATTTCGGACGCCTAGACACAGCGTTACTTATTATACAGTTACTATTATTCTTTGCGCTTTGATGTAACTATAACGTCGTTGTGTTTATTGTTCACGGAAGATTTCAAGCATCAGGCCCAATTTCGTCTTAATCCGGCCCTGTTCCTAGCAGTTCTTGGTGTTGAAGAGAAAGAGGCGAGAAATTTTAAAACCATGCCCGAGAAAACAAGCTCTCACAAATGTGTACTACAATCTTTCAAACGTTTCATCAAAGATTAAAGAACGAAAAACAATAAATTGCACTTATATCAATGTAAAAAATGAATATGTATGCAAAAACTTGACTAAAGGATAATTAGACAATTATTACTACATCCTATGACAGTTACAGGATATGAAAGACTTACCATGACTACAAGTACATACGTGTGCCCAAACATTTGACTCTCATTACATTTTTGTTCTTCGGGGTTGAAATTTCCTGCCGTGTACCACAATTTTTGTTTTATTTTGACATTTAATTTAACTTTACAACAACTCTGTAGAATTCCTTCCATTTTTATTCGTTACTTTGCTGAGACTGGCTTCATTTTGACTTCATCATCTGCTAATAGGAGAACTACCAACTGGTACAGGTAGATGTTGGTGGAAAGCCCCACAACGCCGTCAACGTCTCTACCATCTGCGGGGGCCTCTTTTGTTTAGAGTTGGAGAGGGACGCAAGGCCTTACGCCTTACGGCCTTGCGCCGGAGAACCAACTACCTACCCTACGTACAAGCACAACAAGTACATAGAACAACTTTATCTACTCGACTCTAGCGTTTCTTGGGTCGCAAGGCTCGAAGCCACCCTATCTCTGCACACTTGCTGAGGAAGTCTACGACCCAAGAACACCTAAGAAACGTAGCGTACAAGGACAACAAATACATAGAACAACTTTACCTACTCTACTATTGTGTTTCTTGGGTCTCAAGGCTCGAGGCCACCCTATCTCTGCACACTTGCTGAGGAAGTCTACGACCCAAGAACATCAAAAGTACCTAGCAACACACGCATTCGACAACTATATCCATTCGACAACAAAAGTGCACTTAATGAGGTAAGGCATGTAACTCAACATGTTAAGAGTGGAATAATCAGTGTGCGAATTAACGTAGGGGAGGGGGCTGGGGATTCCCCACACACAAAAAATTCACCGGCAAAAGGAAATGGTTTTTTGTCCCTGCCAGGGATGTTTTTACCCCCTAAAAGAAAATTGAATTAATATCATGTAGTATACCATTCTTTAACTATGTAACAATCATAATTGAAAAACCATTTTTGTCTACAGCCATCAAAGATTTCCCTGTCGAAAATTATGCAGCCTTGTGGATTAATGAAGGACACTATTCTGCAACTGACCTATCTCCCCGAACTGAGACAACATCAGACTGTTTTCGACTAAAGTTTTCATGGCATAGTGCTGATATTTTACATGTATTGAAGGGTTCACAAGAAACATGCAGCTTAGTTAGATGAACATGAAATTTGAATTTGGCAATAGAAATTTGGTCAAGTTACTAGTTGATTGGAGTGTTGTCTAGAGTCTGCTCTATGCACAGATAGGTTAATCGGTACTGGACCTACAGTTTAAAGTGGGATCCGAACCACTGCAACGTGATTTTACCTTGTATCGAACCCTGGAACCTTTGATTGCAAGGCGACGACGTTCCACTAAAAGTTTTTTTGTGTGTATGAGTTTGTGTTTCCTTAGAATATAGATATACTGTTCCTAAATTAGATGTAAATGATTATGAAAAGATTTAATGACCTAGATTACAGCCAATGCACCAGGGTACGTAGAACCGTAATGCAATAGTTTAGTTTATTGACTGGTAACATATTATGCAAATTTACATACCCCAAAAAACCCTGCCTTCTATAATGAAAATACATATGCCCCAATGAGTGGGTATCCCCCACCCAAACCTTAATTCGCACAGTGAGAATAACATCAGGCATATCGTTATTTTACCTTGTCCTAGAATATCATTAACTACTCTTACAAGTACTCACGCGTCAATCGGTAATGGATGGTAGTGAATGCAGTTACTTAGATACAGCTCTGTTTGTCAACAAAGACAATTATTACTTTCGCATTGTTGTGCTCTGAAATGTACAGTCATGCGCAATAAAAACGAAACACCCAGATCTTGAAATAATTACTCCCCTTCACCGGCGTTATATGCGTTGCCTCATTCTAGGTAATGATTGAACTTCTATTGAAGACCTCCTATCTAGGTTCGACCAACGCCCCTGCAGTTAGGCAACACACCTTACTCCATGGAGTGTCTTCATTTTATCGAGGATGGCTCAAAATTTAACAAAATATCAAGTTTGTATACTTAGAAAATATTATAAGATATTTGTAGGAGATAATAGTGTTCACAAAAACATTGAACTTGGTATTCAGGTTAGTATTTGCGATTTGTTTAGCATAAATAAAATATATAATACATAATGTATTCGTTCATCGTTCTCTGCTTTAATAGGAAGATTTTTCACTGCAACATCCAGGTTTTATGAACGAAAAATTACAGGAATCACATATACTTGAAGATACGTTAACTTTGAAGCAGTGTTTTATGTATTCATCCGCGCTTAAAGGGGGACAACTTCTCCCCTGCCAGTCGTACCTGAACAATGCGTATCGCAGGAGGCGGAGGGGATCGTCAGTGTTTCCAACCTCAGAACTTATCAAAAACCCATATCCATACCAAATAGAATATATATATTTTTTAATTTCAGTGTTTCGTGGAGCATACGATTCTAGAGATGTCTTTCAATGAACTGCATTTACTTGCTTTCTGATACAAGTAGTTCAACTTAATATCTAGGAAACGTAAGTGTGCGTGTGGATACCAGAGACATAATTATGGAAGGTACCTGGGGGCAATTTTTTATGGGGTAAAGGCGGTCGGAGCTTGGTGCTGATCACATCACCTCCAAAATTTTTTTGAGATCGAGAATATGTGGGGCCCAACCCCTACATCCCTATAATTTGACTTTATGGTACGGTGCTGCATGCACGGGGAACTTTACCTTTACCTTAACTTTACTACGGTAGGAACAGAGCACCGAACAAAAAGAAAATATAAAGTTGGAAACATTAAACAACACAACGTCCTGTGAAAGTATTGGTGTCATATTATGTTATAATTGTTTGCAATATGGCGTTAGTGAAAGTTTTCTTCGTCGCTTCATTCGCAAACTGCAAAAGTATGATTTGTTAGCCTCTAGGTATGTACCATGAGCCTCTCAGGACGGAAACTTTTGAAGCGTGCGCTTTTTTAAATTTGACATGAAGTACAAAAAAGAATCATAGATCGAGAGCTAGTTATCGAGGAGAAATGAAATTCTTTATTATTTTTTCTTGGTGAATAACAGGGCTTTTAGCGAAGGTGAAATTTATAATTTATACATTGTACCTCCCAACAATGAAAGTTATAGAAAGAGGAAGAAATGGAATATAAAAAAGAAGAAACTAGCCATCACAATAGACCACCATTCATGAAAAGAATGTATGTAGCAGTGGTGCATTCCTACAACCATGCAAAGTTCCGTTGAAAATAGGCGGATACTTCTTGGGGGAAAAAACAATAATAACAATGTATAAGTGGGCAGTGTTGCCAGCTCACGAAAAAAAACTTCTGAATTTCACTTCTAGCGTCGGCTTTATGGATGCTGGATGGACCAAAATTGTAGAGAATCACTACAAAAGACCAATTTTGAACAAAAGAGGAAATTACGCAATGTTGAGGATTTTTTTAAAATTGATCATTTCTCCTTGAGCTCCTAATTACTGCACGTTGTGAACAAGTTTCTTTCTTTTTGTTTGTATTATTAAAACATATCAGCAAATAGCTGTGGTTGAAGAGTCAGAAATGTGTTGAGTCAGAAATGCTCTCTTTCAATGGCAGTTGGCTCGTGTACAGACGGACGGCTTAATGAATTTACTTGCTAATAAATAAGAGTTATACTTTTAAGTTCAAATGAATCAAATTTATTGAACATTTTTAAAATATATGAAAATTAAAATAAGAGAATGTTATTTATATTCAATGTTATCCCCAAAGAAAGATTACTGGGAAGAGAAACGAGATTTGGTTTAGGTTTCCAATCCTGGAAAGCAAAAATAATTTAATTCACCTGTTTTCCTATTTGTGGAGTGTCAAACAACCGTTCTTATCTCATAAAAAATTCAAAACAATTTGATCAATGTCCACAGTATTCTACGAGTTCAATGTCTATAGTGGCGCAAGAGTCTTCCTTTGTAGCACGTAGTGTTCGAGCCGAGACTCAAAAAGCAGGGACATGGATTAAAAGGAATGGACTGTTCCCACTGAATCTGGACGTCTGGTAGCCTTACATCAATGTTTACAAAACTAAAATTACCAAATATTGCAGGCTGCAGATTTCTGGCGCCTGTCTCTCTCCAGAAACAAACGTTCAGTTGTGCGAGGACAAAATCGAAATTCTTGCAAACTTTGAAAAATCATCAACGGTTGTTTTCGTAGGTTTTTATAGGTTCTCATTGAAATATTTTAGAGTTCGAGGGGGATCATAGGTACGGGCCTGCTCACCGCATTGAATTGAACGCAGCGCTGATTGATATATGCTAACTAACTAACTAACTCTCTAGCCTTCTTGAATCCGAAGGTTCATGGCTGCAGCAACACAGGCCTTCCATCTGTCCCTATCCTGAGCAAGATCTATATACTCTTTTCCATCCCTACCAATTTCTTTAGGTCCATCTCAACATTATTTTTCCATCTTCGTCTTGGTCTTCCTACAGGTCTCTTACCATCAGGTTTCCCAACAAGAACCCTGTAAACTCTTCTTTCCTCTCCCATTCGTGCCACATGGCCTGCCCACCTAAGTCTTCTTTATTTAATCATTCTAATAATATCTCGACATGAATACAAATTATGTAGTTCTAAATTATGCAACCTTCTCCACTTACCTGTCTCCTCATCCCATATATGCAAATGTTGTAATTGTTGTTTTTCATTTTCGCTTGCAAACAGTTTTATTACAAATAAGCACACCATCCCTCCCCAATAAAACTATATTTTAATAACTGTACAAAAGTTCACTTCTTAACCCTTAACGGGTGTGGTGTGGTCTCTGGGACCTGCGGCTTAGAACAATGATCTCGTTCTCGGAAGTAATAACAAGCACTTTCCTCTGCTTTTCGGTAGCTTCAGATTTTAGTATATTTGGTATGCTATATTATTGGTATAGGCGCCACTTCCCTCGCTGATATTTAGTTTCAGAGCAGTAGACACTCGTGGGTCCCATGGACCACGCGACGCCCCTTTGCTTAAGTCTTTCGGTACAGAACTTTGTGCGAGAATCCAAGTTGATGATCCGTCTTTTATTGGAAATATCCTTCCCACACTTGAAGAAGTTGGAAGCGAAAGTGAATTATCAAATATGGAATCTGATGAAATTGATGATGAAGCACTTATTTCCACTGACTATCGCTACGATGATCAATAAGCTTTCCTCCCTCGTTTTGACATTGTGCAGATATTTTTTAAAATTTTTGATGTGATTTTGTTTTCTTTGGGTAACTGCATGTGTGTTAATAATAATAATAATAATAATAATAATAATAATAATAATAATAATAATCCTGTGAGTAACAGCCCATGAAGGGCCTTGGCTTACCTACCGACTGCTGGTCTCCCTCCCACGTTTTCATACATCAACTCTAAGCGTGAAGATATTCAACCAGTATTAAAATAGTCGGGTGGTCAGCCCGATGTATCCCCAGCCGTTATAGTAGGTTTCCGCGACCATATGACGCTTACTCATTCGAATCTCCCCAATTTCCTCACGATGATGGGTTGTCACCGGCCCTATACACAGGTCGAAATTTCCCGGAGACTGAACCCGGGATCGAACCCATGCTGTCCAGCAGCCGTCGTCCAAAGCAAGGTGCCTTAGACCGCACGGCCATGGAGGAGGACATGTATGTCAATACATGTTATAATTGAACAACAAAAACATTTTTTGTATCTTACAGTCAGATGAAGATGTATTTATAGAGCCGTTTATGAATATGTCACAGATTTTTGTAGCGTTAGATAAACTGAGTAATACAAACGGAATTACGGAAATAATGGATGATAATTTGTCAAAAAGTTCGCTAATGTATCGATAACTCGTGGAATTACTATCGCCCTTTGCGTTACAATCTGGCACGACGCCCGTTACGGGGACAAAACTGCATATTTGTTCTTCATTATCTCTGCTCAGTTTGACGATTTACAATCATTTTCTATGAAGTACAGTAAGTATAATTATCAAGAAATACTGAGAATCATTAACAAACCATCATTTTTTAGTGTAACAACTTTGTCAAAATCATGCATATACTTTTAAAGAATTATTTTTTATCATTGACATAAAATATTATAGTAATGTATGGTTTCACAGTCACAAACCTCCGAAGCGCAGAACGAGTCCGGCTCATGATATCGTGCCTTAGTGATGTAAATGTCCCTTCTCCAATTTCCTCTACCCACAATGCACCCTCATCGTTTTGATTAGTCAAGAGGGGAATAAAAGCGACGTAAAACAAGAAAGTACAAAACGCACAGAAAATATTTTAAAATTTGATCATTTCCTATTTTCGAAGAACTCTCTGCTATGCTATTTGCCATTGCTTTGGGAACCTTTTAGAACACATGTTAACGTATGGTTGGGATCCTACACAGTGTATATATCCCGTCATAGGTTTTCAGTTTTTAATGGGTAGGAGTGGGATAGGCTATACCAGTTCCACGTGGCAGCGCCATTTCTTCAAAAATACATATGATATTTCAGTTATGTCTTTTTGTTTGTTTGTGTAGCCTAAATGTGAAGGCATGACATACTCCAATTACAAAAAAACAGTAAGCTGTAGGCTATTTGTTGTACTATTATTAACAAGAGCGATTTGAAAATGTATTTGTTTTCCCCTTGAGTATTATGAGATATATCTTATAACATGGGGTATATCTCTTCAACCACAGCTGTTTGCTGATATGTTTTAATAATACAAACGAAAAGAAAGAAACTAGGCAGTAATTAGGAGCTCAAGGAGAAATGCTCAATTTAAAAAAAATCCTCAACATTGCGTAATTTCCTCTTTTGTTCAAAATTGGTCTTTTGTAGTGATTCTCTACAATTTTGGTCCATCCAGCATCCATAAAGCCGACGCTAGAAGTGAAATTCAGGAGTTTTTTTTCGTGAGCTGGCAACACTGTCCACTTATGAGATTCCATATTTGATAACTCACTTTCGCTTCCAACTTCTTCAAGTGTGGGAAGGATATTTCCAATAAAAGACGGATCATCAACTCGGATTCTCGCACAAGGTTCTGTACCGAAAGACTTAAGCAAAGGGGCGTCGCGTGGTCCATGGGACCCACGAGTGTCTACTGCTCTGAAACTAAATATCAGCGAGGGAAGTGGCGCCTATACCAATAATATAGCATACCAAATATACTAAATATACTAAAATATGAAGCTACCGAAAAGGAGAGGAAAGTGCTTGTTATTCTTATCGTTGTTCGCCCCCTTCTATCTTTTGTCGCCCCTATCTTTCGTCATTCTTATCTTTGTTCGCCCCTTATCATTCGTCGCCTTCTATCTTTCGTCGCCCCTATCTTTTGTCGTTGTTATCTTTGTTCGCCCCCTGTCTCTCGTCGCCCCTTATCATTCGTCGCCCCTATTTTAGCCACTCGTTACACTCGCCGTTAAGCTTCCTGCTCGCCATAATGGTAGTTCTTCGTAAAAAATCACATTATTTGCCATATTGAATAAATAAATTGAGATCCTTAAGGGTGTGTCGATCCTCCGTCCCTCTTTTTTCCACTCTTGTATGTTTCTTAATTGACACTGCGTGTGATATATTTCATTCCAACTGTGTATATTATTTATCAATATGTGAAAAAATAAAATAGGTCCTTGATGGAAGTCGCTCATGACGCCCCCTCCAGGGCCTCGGAGGGGCGGTCACCCCCTCCGCCCCCCTTTAATCCGCCCTTGATCGCCACCGGGCTCTGGTCCTCTGTCAAGAGTCACTCTATCTTCCTGCCCACTCAAATAGCACACACGAGAAGGAATGTAAGGGGCACCTTCCACGTAGGCGCACAAAAGTCAACCTCACTTCCACGTAGTACACCCTGGACTGCATTTGCAGACGAACGAGACTCTGGCGACAGGCACTATGGCCAGTATAATTTTGTGTGTGTTGTCCTGTGTTTTGTCCTTGTGTGTGCTGAGTGCCTCTTTACAGCCTCAGCTTTTAAACTACATAAGTCAGAATATTTTAAGATTTTAGTTATGCAACGTTAGAGTTGTTATTTGTAACGGTAAGAGGCTAGACCCCGTATAATGTGACGGGTGCAAAATAGCCTAAGTGCTGACGCACCCAAAATTTTAAATTCAAATTCAAATTCAAAAAGCACACACGAGAAATGTGCAGACTCGTTTGATACTGAACAGAAGTATAAGAAGAGAAAGTAAAACACAGAAAGAATAAGAGACAGAAGTGAAAGAGAAAGTAGAAGGGATTGAGAGACAGAAAGAATGAAATTTTATGAACTGGGCAGAGGTTCCCAAACTTTTTTCATTTCACAGCCATTAGTGTTTCAAGATTTTCTCGCGACGCCCAAGCCAGAATGTAGGCCTATTTAACACTTGCAACGCTCAGTTAGTGTGGTTAAGTTGCTTGCCTTAAGTTGAAAAAGTAAACACATATTCCAAATTGAGAAACTTTTGTATGTAAAAAGTACCAAATAAACGTATATTTGGAACAATCACATCGCTTCATAACAAGCAAGTGTCATTTAAATGAAGATATTGGAACATTTTGCGGCACCCCTGGAAGCCAGCTAAGATGCCTCAGGGCGCTGCGGCGCACACTTTGGGAACCACTGAACTAGGGAACAGACAAAGAAAGAAAGAGATAGAGAAACAGGGTGAAATAAGCAGAGAAAAGAAGTTGGAATGAGGCAGAAAGCAAGAGGGAGAAAAAGAGAGAGAGAGAGGGGGAGAAAGAGAGAGAATGAAGGAAGAAAGATAAATAGATAGGAAAACTAGGAAAGAAAGAGAGCACTTGAGAGATGACAGAGATAAAATTAGTATCTTGGTAGCTGTAACAACCGAAGAGCTCACCTGAAAATATTTCGTCACCCTGTGGCCCACTCGAATGAAATTATCTGGTGATGCCATGGGATCAGATTTTAAGCCATTTAGAATAACTGCGTCATTAATTGTTTAATTTTATTATTTTGGACTATAACTTAATTTGGAGGTTTTAATCCACTACATTTTAGTTATCAATATTATTACATATACGCCTATATCTTTACACTTTACCTGAGTTTCTATTGCTACATCAAAATTAAAACAATTTAATATACACAATTTCAACACATGTTTTGTTTCATCTATTTAAATGTTTTCCTTTGCTCATATCTTTAGATCACATATTCTAGCAAAGCCACTATGCGCTTTACACTATTTGCAGCATAGGAAGGGAAACTAAGGAAGGTATAGACATTGGGAAGTGAACTTTGTTCGTTGAGCCTCTAATTGAGGACTCTCTTATAAAACAGATGCGATATTGTTTTATATTGTACTTGCAATTATAGCTGGTTAAGTTGGTTATACTTAACCATTCGAAGTTGGATTTACATGTCCCGTTCGAATTCGCAATATTAACACTATTGTTTCTCGTAGGTCGTAGCAGTTTAATCTGATGAAACCCTGGACGTTTTTGATTTATCTGGACGTATAACTTGCAAGTTGCTGTTGTAGTATTATTTTTTGTGTACAGCAAGCATGCTATTTTTTTATTTTGTTGGGAAACGACAACAGTGTTCTAGAAAATGTTTTAGCTTTTTAAGAAGAGCTGGCTTTTTCCACTATGTGTGTGTAAGTTTTTAGTGTATTCTTACCTTTTTAATGTGTAGTGATTGTCTTGTGCAGGTCCCTTTACAACCATGCACTTCTAACTTTTCCCAAAGGGCTTTTTACACCCCTTTATTAACTCTTAGGTAAGAATTTTACTTACCCCGTATACACGAAGGGTGCAAAATGGACATATGCACCGACGTGCCACACCAAAAATTTTAGCCCGTCTTCGTGGTGAAGTGGTTAGCGCAGCGCTCTACGACGCCAGAGGTTCCGAGGTTGAAATCCCGGCATGGGCATGAGTGTTCATTGTGATTGCTCCTTCATCATTTACATCATATCATTCCTCATCCTCATCTTTGCGATTAGCCAAAAGTGGCAGAAAAGCGAAGTAAAATAAACCAAATCAATCAATCAAACCAAAAATTTTATCTTATTCATTTATTCATTTTGAATTTCACGAAGAAGAAATGCAATAGTTTTTTTGGTTCGTCATTCCTTCACCCGAACCATAACATTTACATTGATGACTTACAACAATCTACCAATACAACAATGCTCAACTGATAACCGTTTCCATAGAGCTTATATTACAAAAATGGCTGTTGAATATAGGCCTATCCCGTGACTGAAAACCAAGTTTCAGAATGAATTGGCTTTTCACTATTATTTAGAAGCAAAGGCCAGTATTAATCACAAAGAGAAAAGAAAGTAAGTATTGTTTATGTAATACATTTTAAATTGTATACTGTTTTCTCATCTAAACTTTAACAAATCGCGATTGCACTGGAAAAAGGTCATCAGAGGTCAGTATAAACTTTTGTTTGTAATTATTAATTTTTGTTTGTAATAAGAATGTGTATAATTAATCCGCCCATGAAACATAAAATATGAACAGAAAACACACATGTAGGGCTAAAATTCCCTTTTTCAAATTACGCAAAATATAGGTTATCATAGGAAACGTGCGTGAGAGTTCTTGAACAATTGTATTTGTTCAACTATAATCTGCTGTATTGTTGCAGTCCGAAGGTAAGAATTCTTATATGTAGTGTTCAAGTCCAGCTTAAATATGGCTGCGAGCAACACATCAGTGTTATTCTGCAGGTGAACGCGATTGGGGTGGGTGTGATCAAATATATGATACTAATTTAAAGGCTCACCTTAATGTATCCTCCACACAGGATAAAATTCCTCATAATATATCCTACAGGACGAGGTAAAAGTCAGGTTACACGGGCGAATGACCATCACGGTCGCCAGACCTATCACCACTGGAATTTTACTTGTGGAAGGACGCAAAGCCCTTTGTGTACGATAAGAAAGTTAAGAGCATGAAACATCTCTAGTAAAGGGTCAAGGGTGCCATTTTCCAATCACGCCCACCACTCTAGCAGACGTTTCTCGCAGCTCAAATTGAACTACCGTATGTTTGCCCCATTCTGAAATTCCAGTGTTGCTAATCTGCTCTCAAGGCACCCTGGAAGAGAGGTGTGTGGAAGGAGAGAGGTAAAACAAAGTAAGGCCGGAAAGCTGGAGGTAAGACAAGGGGTCAGTACAAATAATAATAATAATATATTGTAGGATATAAATCCAGTACCATTAAATTTGAGAGAAACCACGATTGTCTTACGTAAAGTTTCCTGGTGTATCGATTACAAACGAGGATGAAAGGTGATAAGATGACAATGGTGAATGAATAATCACAGACACACATGGACAGGACAGAACACAAAACCCACGGAAGACTTTACTGCCTGTGAGTCCAGACGTCAGTCTCGTTAGTCTGCAAAATGCAGTCCAGGGTGATTTGATTGTTTTATTTATCGTACCTTTGCTGCCACTTTTGGCTAATCGCGACGATGAGGGTGAGTGACGATATGATGAAATTGATGAAGAGAGACTCACAAAGAATACCCATGCCCAGGCCGGTATGCGAACCCAGAATCTCGTAGCGCGCTGTGATAACCAATTCCTCACCGAGGCCGGCAGGGTGTACTATACGTGGAACAGAGGTTGACATTTCGGTGTCTCCAAATTAATTGATTCTTTGTCTTAAATTTTTTGGATGCGTTGGCACTCATGGTCACTTTGAACCCTTTATTTATACGGTGGAAAATACCCTTATCTAAAACCCTTACCTTAAAGTTGAAAAAGAGTCTCTTGAGAAAGGCTAAAAATGCAAGTTGTAAAGGGACCTGCATAGGACAAACACAACACATTAGAAAAAATAGGGCTAGACTAAAAACTACATCAGAAAAAGTGTAAATGGCTTGCTATTCTCAAAAAGCTAAAAACATCGGTCCCTTACACCCGGCTAAAGCCGATGTGGGAGGCACTGTAATAGTTTTTAATCTTAGATGCAGTGCGTTCAACGCCACCGTTTCATTGTGCACTAAGCTGCTTACTTGCAGCAAGTAAATATACCTGAACAACACTTTTGAAGTTATCAATCGGTTATGATGGTCTGGGCAGGGACGATTAAAGATTTCTCGTTCACGGTTCGTCGTCAACGAGTTTACAGGACGATTCTTACCGCCTTTAGCAAATTCCTTGAGTCGCTGGACTGGCCGGTTGGCAGGCCGCCACTAACCATTACCTTTATTTATGGCCGGCCACTCCATAAGCAATTTGAGAAATTGCAAGCGCAAGGTCAAACTTGACTTTGTTGATTTATTGGTCGCTTCTTGCATGATTGATTATTTCTTTACGCTAACACTCACGCGACATACCTCACGGTGAAATATATGTGAGGTAGGACAGATAGATAGCATAGCAAGGTTTCATGAAATAGGGGGGCAAGGCAAATTTTCGTCTAAGCAAAAAGTCAATTGGAGAAAAATCGTCGACATAACGTCATTAGTTATCATAGTTTTCATTAGTAATTTAGTGTTTTCTTTCCTAGCACTTTTGGCTAATTGCGACGATGAGTGATGAAGGGACACTCAAAAAGACAACACGCTCGACCAATAATAGTTATTATTTGCAAACATTACATCTGAACACAAGACTATATTAATAATATTATATTTAATTTCAATAGATTAAGAAAACAGCCAATTAATATTCAGAGATTCTGTATTTGTATTTCTCATTTAGCGTCGCCTTTCTGCCACTTTTGGCTGATGGCAACAATGAGGATGTGTGATGGTTAGATGGTGAGTTGTATTTACTGCGCAATTCCTGGTTCATTCTTATACGCCATTAACCATTATCTCCAATTGACCTATATAACTGTCTCATGTTCTCGGCATCTCCTCAATATTTCTGGCCATTGCCCATGCTTCTGCACCATATACTACTACAGGTATTGTAACCTCCTTATATGCCTGAATTTACGACGCTGAGCTCTTCCTTAAGATCTTCAACAGTGCCAAGTAGCAGCTTCCATTCTATCTCTAACTTTCTACATTATTGTTACACGTCACCAATGATTCCAAATATTTAAAACTGTCTACCTTACAAAATTTGTGTTCATTTATTTCAGATTCTTCTTGTTTCTTAAGTTTATTTCCCCATTTAAGCATGTATTTAGTTTTTGATTCATTTATCACCATACCAATTGACTCCTTCATCTTCCATTTGCTGCATTACTTCTTTTACCCCTTTGTGTGATCGTCCCAGTACTGCTACGTCATCTGCATAACCTAGACACTACATTGTTAGGTTAAAAACTGTTCCTCCAGGGTTGATTAATACCATCCTGATGATCATTCCATGCACAAGTTGAAGAGAGTTGTGGAGAGTGAATCACCTTGCTTTAATCTTACGCCTGTCTCAAAGCTTCATGATAGCTTCCCAATAATCTTTACTTTATTGTTTATTTTGTGAAGGGTCATTCTTACTAGCTTAACCAACTTCATCGCAATTACCAACCCTTTCAAGATTTCAATTAACTGTCCTCTATGTATACTCTCATGCAATCTATGCATGCTGGTGTACGTCAATCTTATACTCTGGGTCTCTCCAAGGAGATGTGTAAGAATGAATATCTGGTCTGTTGTTCCTCGGCCCTTCCTAAAGCCACATTGATAATCACTAGGGCTCGGATAGTTATGCACTAAAAAGTGTAAAATATGCTCTTCAATATACACTTTAAAAAACAGTTTTATTTATAAATGCTGTATATTACAACCTATAAAAGATTACATGACAGGCAACGAATATGCATTATTCTGAATGCTCATTCGCTACACAGATTTTTTCAGCGTTAAATGAAACACAATACATTACATTGATTTGGTGTTTTTTTTAAGTCCACTTTATGCACAGTAAGGCTAATCGGGACTGGACCTACAGTTTAAAGTGGGATCCGAACCACTTGTACCTCCACCGGGTATCGAACCCGGGACCCCTTGACAATACATTACAGATCAAGATCATGATTGCATTTGATAACAACATGATGTCTCAAATTTTCGAACTTGAAACTCCTTCTGTTTTCAGCTATAATATAATTGTCTTATATTCAGAAAAAATACGTTCCACTTCACAAGATACAAGTGGACTGTATTTTTGGGCAACAAAGAGAGACACATCAAGTTGCAGATCATCTACACGTTGTCCATTTGTATGCAGAATTTTCCAACTTTCACCATTGTTGCATACCCAATGTTCTTTTTCAATACTGCATCCAACTTCTGTACACAGGATCTTCACATAATCCAGGAAAAAGGAAAGAAGAAAGACAGAGAAAAGATAATGAAAAGAGAAGAGAAGCGAGGAGAAGAAAAATAAATACAGTATATGCTCGATGTTGGTTGTGGGTACAAAAATATGCACAACATCAACTTGCATCAATATGCACAACATCATGCAAATACGCACCTGCATATGAAATATGCATTTTTAGTTAAAAATCCTTAGATTTGCATTTACAATATGCAAAATTCATAATTATCCGAGCTCTAGTAATCACCAATTATACTTTCAGGATAAGGTTCCATATGCTTTGCCAACACGTTGGTGAATAAATATCGTATATGTTTCACTCAGTAGTAAGTACCATTGCTCAATAATTATTAAACAATAGTTTGTCTCCTTTTATTTTCAATAGGGCATATTATAGATGTATGTCAATTCTGGCATTTCCTCCGTTTCCAAAACAGCGTTAATTATCACATAAATTTTCATCCAAAGAGATCTGCTTCTCTGATTGCGTCCTCTCCTGGTGCTCTATTATTCTTTACTGGAATGTAGGTTCGTCAATTACTGGTTCAGGTCCTTCACGTATCTTCTCTTGTACCTCTCCTTCTGTGATGCATTCAACCTTTTGGAGCTTTCTCATTCCATGTCTATTCTTGTCTCACCCAGAATGTTTCCATTGTGGTCTTTACAAATAGTTGTTCGGTACTGAAATCCTCATTTCACTTTACATACTCCTTCAAATAAGTTAGTTGCTATTTCTTCCAAATACGTATATCCTGAATCTCTTCCAGTTCTATGTTTCTCTCTTGCTCTTTCTTCCCGCTTGAAAAGTTGTTAGCTTCCTTATATTCCATGTTCTTTGACCCTGCATTTCAGCATAAGATCTTTAGACGTGTTTTATTCTGTTCTTCTAATGTCGCTTTCCATTCATCATCAAACCACGCACCTTCCCTTTCTTATAAACACCTAACACTGTTTCTGCTGCTTTATTTAGGGCTTTTTTAAAAATAAATCTTCCATTTTCCTTCCTATTGTTTTCCTTGATTTTCATCTAGACATTTCATTACGTCTTGTTTTATATCCCAGTGATTCTCTTTCATTTTTTAACTTATCTACATCATATTTGATACTGGTTTGTTCCTTACTTCATCCTTAGTTTGTAATGGTCATTATGTACATCAGGTGCCCTGCAGGACGTGACATTTAAGATGTTTGTCGCATGTCTCGACGAGTCTATTATTATGTGATCGATTTAATTCAGTGTTTTCCCCATCTTGCTATTATTCAGATTTCTTTTCTGTCGTGAACGAGGCAGTGGTGTCGTTTAATCCAAGTTGAAAAGAAGACTCACTGGGGCATCGTTTAATACATTTGACACTTACATTCTTCAAAGCATATGTTTTTCTACCTTTTCATTTTCATGTCCAGTAATTGCAATTAAAATTTCATTTTTCTGGTATTTGACGAATGTTGACTTACCTATTCCCATCCGGCCCTTCAAGTAATGTATAAAGTTTAGAAAATGTATTTACTACTAAATTGTTGAGATGGGAGCATCTACTTTTAAAAAAAAAATACCAGGCTATTTTACGTCGCTTTTCTCTCACTCTTTAGGCCTCCCCGATGGCGCAGTGGTAGCGTCCTCGCCTTGTAATCAAGGGGTCCCGGGTTCGATACCCGGTGGAGGCACAAGTGGTTCGGATTCCACTTTAAACTGTAGGTCCAGTCCCGATTAGCCTTACTGTGCATAAAGTGGACTTAAAACACCAAACCAAACTCTTTCTCTCACTCTTTGCTAATCGCGGTGATAAGGATGAATTATTATATGATAAAATTGATATATGAACACTTGTAAAGAACACCCATGCTTAGGCCGATAATAAAAACCTTGACCTGTCGTAGATTGTGTATCAAATCCTTATGCGAAAGGATAAATCCTTAAACCATAAGTTCTACTGTTAATAAATATGCCTTAAATAGTACATGATATTGCTAGCGTTATGACACAATTTGAACGGACTTACATTAAGTTTGTCACAACATTTTAAAAACATTTAATATGAAAACCTCACGTGTGCAATTCGTTCAATTTTACTATTGATTAACAGTACATTAGCATTAGAGTTAGTACGTCAGCAATCAAGTCCTGGAAATAACGTGACAGAAACGTTCCAAAAAATCAATACAGAAAATACATGCTCCGCTTTTATTACTGCCTGCATCTGACAATTTCGAACTCTTTATCGAAGTGCCTGAATGCTAACGCTAATGATTGTCACTAACGTAGCAGCAAACAGAGAACAACGACAACCAGTGCAAAAGTCTAATTTTAGGGGTGATTCAAAGACTGAGTGATCTCTTTAGTATTTGGTATAGCAATCTGGCACGTAGCCAGGGGAAGGGCTAAGGGGGCTGAAGCCCTACCCGAAATCCTACAAATATTTAATTCAAGTCGTGTATAGTGGTAATTAATTTTACTTTCTCAGCAAGATTAAACATATTGTATAATAAGTTGTAATATACTGAAAAGTCATTTTCAGGGCTTATAACCCCAACTTTTTCACCTTTATATGGCTGCTGCTCATAAGGGATGAGCCCCCCGAAATAAAAGTCTGTTTTTTTAGCGCAAATGTGGCTTTTATGTGCTTTGAGTGGCAAATAGGCTTTGAGGTAGACAATTAGCGACCAATGTTGCTACGACAGTGTCCTGGTGCTACTCAAATATTAACTCTATTATTGTTAGATGTCAACAATATAGGTGTCCTAACAGTTTCCATAGAGCTTGCAAAACTCTTGTACGAGGAAACAAGTTATTTTCTTGCGATTTTGCTGAATTCAAAACACAAAAACCATGGTTTCATCATGTAAGTGCTACAAGAAATGTAATTGTATTAATTAATAGACTGAGAACGGGCCATTTGTGTACTAGGCAACATTTATCCAAAATTGGAATAACGAACAATAAGAAATGTGAATGTGGCTGGGAAAGTGCAGATGCACAACATATAATACTGGAATGCTCAAAATATAATAGAGAGAGAAATATCTTGTATAAAACTTTAAATAATCTAAAGGTTCAGTTTCCAACAAATTTGTTAAGTTTAGTTGTTAATCCAGAATCCAGATGTGAGAATTGGTTATAGTTTGTTATCATTTTTAAGGAAGTGTAACATACAATTGTAAAAGGCAAAATGTTCAAAAAAAAATCTAATATCTGTAAAATAGGGGGGATGGACTGATAATTTTATTGTAAAACAATTGTGTTTGTATTGCTATGGACAAAAAACGGCATAAAAGCTGTTAGGTTCCAAATAAAGGAATGAATGAATGAATATTTTCTTGCGACTCAAAAAAACAACAAAAAAAACCTCTGAGCTAATTGTGGGGCAAAGCAAATATTAAACCAACAACGAATAAGGTACCGTATGAAAGACTTACAAATTATTATGCTTGTTCGATCATCAAAACTTCAACCATTCGCAAATTCACTGGCATCAGGTTATTAGAGATGGGTAGGCAACATTTTGCTTATAATAAGGAGGTGCATTGTAAATTCGTCTACAATAACACAAAATGGCGGCCAAAATTTAAGTAGAACTATGCCACGAAACATTAGTTCGTTGGGAAAATTTCTATTCAGGTAGTAACAGAACTTCACTTATACTTCTGTAGGTCCCCACGCAGACAGACATAAAATCACTGCAGTATACTTGTCATTTGCATTTTTCTATATTGGTGTATACTTCAAGTCCGGCTTGAATATTTCAAGACGCAAAGATTTGTACAAAATATTCGTTACAATTTGTTGTCTTTATTAATGCAATTGTATAGAACAATCATCTGAAAAATATCTTTACCTTTCCTGTAAAATCTTTACGACTTTCCCTTTATTCTCAAATTTGTAATTCTTAGTCAAATGAATTTAAAATTATATTTTTTGTTTACACATCCGTTATGTGTAAATATTTCAAGTACATATTATTACCAGAGAATACTAGAGTAAATATTACTAGAAAAAAATACGTTCAGATGCTATTACGTATCTCTGTGTCAAATTTATTTATAAACTTTGCTTGATGAAAAATTGTTATTTGTGTCGAGTTTGCACAGTTCACACTCGGCAGTTGCTTGACGCTTGATTGAAACAATCAGCGATGAACGCAACTTCTGTGGATTTTCATCTTTTTAAACATCAACACAGTTTTAGTATCTTAATCGAATTTAAAGAAATTTGTATGATTTCTATTAAAATATCACGTATTAGTATATTATATTGTTCTGACTATTCGAGCTTTGACATGCGTGTGTAGAATTTAGTTTAAACTAATATTTCTGTTCAAATTCACTAGTTTTACCAATGATGCCAATTTATTGAATACTTTCCGTATGCAAACAAATAAAGCACAATAAACTTGGAGAGTAAATGCATATTAAGTTATCGTAACACAGGAGGTAGCGTAGTAAAAATGTCCCAGATTAAATTCCTGCTAAGTGCACAGTCCCGCTTTACAGTCCGAAAGAGGCTATCTAACCACAAAAGAACAAACGTTTGTTTAGCTTTCCACTGGTAATATTAATGATTAGCAATGGAAATTCATGACAAAGATGAATGATTAATTTATGTTAGAAACAAACCAAAGAAATAGATTTTGTGGCTTTATTTCACCATACACTAACAACGATAACACAGTTATTTTTATTTTACGATATATGGGTGCATGGATGGAAACACATAAATCTATAGTTGCTGAAAATATATAGTCGTCATATATATAAAAATATAGAATGTAAACAAATAGTACTTGCGGAAATTAAAATCGTAGCTCATTTTCAAAAAATGTTAATTTTTGATTTGACGGTTTTGGCTAATGATCAAATGATCAGTAATAGTTTACGTTTTCCTAAAAAAATACCTTTTCCTGAGCACATTTCCCATTTCAATAATTGAAGGATTCGGGGGTAAAACATGGTAAGTGACATTTTGGTATTTTTTTAGTTACAAACTAAAACGTGCCATCTTTAAATTTTCGAGTGAAATTTCCATGTCATACAATTTACATTGGACTCAGTGAAGCCTTGTGAAATTGGTGAACACAACACGAAAACAATTTATCTACAGTATAGCTTCTAATATCCTTTTATGTTAATGAACTCAGAAATGACCAAAATGTCACTTGCCATGTTTTACACCCGAGCCCTTCAATTAACGAGGTCATTGTTTCTAAACCAGAAAAGAATCTGTAGAATATTTATCTGTGTGGAGAACGTCCTCCTTCAAGCATTTTACACAGAATACGTGTTGGCCATAATTCCTTAATCACAAAAATTCTAAGTGGATTATATTATTATTCACGTGCGAGAAAAATGTTAAGAAATATAACTTCAGAACTACATTTTTAGATAAGGGAACCATTCAACTATATTTTCTATATTTTATTCACTGTTATAACAGACAAACGGTACGAATTAGTAAGGAAAACTAAATTCTTATTTCTCAGGCTTTGCCACATACTTCCTAACCGGCTGTGACGTCAAGGAAGCCAACATAGAGCAATGCATCCAAGCGATAGCACCTGCCAAGAGGAGTGTCCGTTAGAAGCAGGTGCGTGAGTACATTCATTTTTATTATTGTTTATATATATGTAGGTAAAGTACCCCGTGCATATAGTTCACCGTGCCATGAAGGCACATGGAATATGGCCCCACGCATTCTCGATCTCGGCCATTTTGTAGGTGATGTGATTAGCACCACGTTCTGGTAGCATTTACTCTCAGGTTTGCCCCCAAGTAACCAATCGATTTGAGGCTGGTTGAGCTCCAGAGCAGCTTTATGAGGATACAATCGAAACTGGGATATATAATAATTTAACTTATTATTCATTGTGCAAGTCAAAACTTTGAAGCTTGACATGTCCATTAAAAATCTCCATACACTATATTATTTTACATGTGCAAAGCAAATGCTCAGAAATATAGCAAATTAGACACGTTCGAAAAATTCAAAACTAAATTTAAGATACGGAAACCATCCAATTTGTATATTTTATTCAATATTATAACAGGTATGCTGTACGAATTAGTAAACAAAATTTCGTTTTTATTCCTCAGGCTTTGCCACACACCTAACCGGGCCAAGATTGCCAAGTTCGACTTCCAATTCCTAACCAGGCTGTGACGGCACAAAAGCCAACAACTTGGAAGCAGCAACAGCACCTGCCACGAGGAGTGCCTTTAGTAGCAGGTGTGTAGCATGTAACATTTTATTATTGTTTTACATGTATAAAATTTAACTTACTAATCAAGAGATTCCGGATTCGATATCCGGTGGAGGTATAAAGCACAGTAGTTCGGATCCCACTTTAAACTGTAGGTTCAGTCGCGATTAGCCTCTCTGTGTGTAAAGCAAGTCAAATGTTTGTGAAATCGAGAGATTCTAGATTCGCTCGAGACTTAAGTAGATTAAGTTCATGAGAATGTATACGATACTCTCCGGGAATCTCTGGAGCAAGCTCGCGCATGATGGTAGAGAAGGGGAGGAAGCCAGTGAGCCGGCGGAGTAAAGCAGTAAACGTATCTGCAGTCGCTTTCCCCCTCCCGTTTCCTATCACGCGTTCATTGCTAGAACCCTTTCGAGTTACTAGATGCGCAGAAATTTGTTTTCGTTAGCTTGCTCCAGAGACTCCCGGGACAGAGTATAAATCGAAATAACTTTACAGTTTCACTTATTTTTGTCATTTTTTATAAATTTGGCATGTACAAAAAAATTTGTCCGTTTTAAGACGTGTGTGAGAATATACATTTGCACCGTTTACTTAGTTCTTGACAGTCTGAGTGTAATGAATTTTAATATACAGGGTGAGTCAAAACTCCGGTTACGTAGGACGTTCTCCTAGTCTTGTTAATTGTCCGTGAACGGTTGAATGTCCAGTTTCCTGGTGCATGGATCGGTCGCCGTGGTCTTGTTGAGTGGCCAGCACGGTCTCCAGACCAATGGATTTTGACCGTTGGGGTAATTTAAAGGCGCTCGCCTACTCAGATAAGGTTCAGAACATCCAGCATCCGAAGGAACGCATTGTGTAATGTGCAGACATGATTTCGCCGGACGTTCTGCAAGAGGTTCTGGAGAACTGGAAACTTCGCGTTCACAAATGCATTGATGTTCAAGGTGCACACGTTGAAGATATACTATAAATCCCTGTAACCTGACTTTTGACTCACCCTGGAGATTCAATTGTGAATAAATAAGATTATAGCACTTGGTTTATCTACGTCTCACTTTGTATCTTACAGAAGCAACACAGTGACAGAGGGACGACAACAACAGTCTGAATGCAAATGCTGCAGTTGCGAGCAGAAAAAATCATAAGGGGTTGGTAAGTACCATTCATTCCTTATTTTCTTTCCCCTTTTCAAATAGCATGCATACTAACTATTATACTTTCCACAGACACAGGCCCAGGACTTTTTGAGGAGGGAACCAGATACGAAAGTGTGGAACAAAGAGAAGATCCGAAATGCTGTGGGGCTGGTTGAATTAGGCTATTTTACGTTGCTCTTCTGCCAAGTTTGTCTAATCGCGACGATGAGGATAAGGAATTATGATGAAATTGATGAAGGAACACACATAGAACACCCGTGCTCAGGCCGGGATTTGAACCCGGAGCAGTTGCATTCCCCGCAGTCGACCCAAAAATCGGAAACACAGTCGCTTAGAGAAAAAGGCTGTCACACGGGATAGAGCTTAGTGCTTTTTGTTTGCATTCAGTTGTCAGAAGCAGGCCCGTACCCAGAATTTTTTTCAGGGAGGGGCCAGATCCGTGATTTTGTGTGGGGGGTGTATGCATATACATACAGTGGGCGCTATTTGGGGGACCTGGGGGAAGTTGCCCCCCGATTTGTTTTACACTTTGCCCCCGCACTATGCTTAATGCTTGTCTACCAAGAGAAAATAACTGTCCTTGCCCCCTCCCCTCCCCTTCGCGAGTTTTGGCAAGTAATCACCGTTACTGGTCAGAAGTATTCGGATAGTTCTGAGTTTCGCAAATTAAAAATGTTTTCAAATTTCCTTTCTTTTCTTATACCAGAGCCATTGAACAACCACGATAATTCTGTGCTAGGAAAATATTGTATTTATAAATTAAATGATACGCATAAGCAATTATTATTACAATAATTCTAGATGTGAGGTAACCCATAGCCCGCTACAATCCTTTACTTTGTATGGCTATAGTTAACTAAAAGAAAGAGGGACATTTTCATCTGGTAGCGAAAACTGGGGGACAAAAACAATTTACTTTCTCTTAGAAGACAAGTTTGATTTTTTTGTTTTAGGTCCATTTTTATACGCAGACAGACTAATTGGGACTGGACCTACAGTTTAAAGGGGATCCAAACCACTGTATGCCTCCACCGGATCTGGGTAGACAAGATTTAGTGAAGGGGCAAAAGTGGAAATAGTGGTAGGGAGCGCACTGCCCCCCCATACCCCTACAAAAGCCACCACTCCTGGTAGCCTTGTATAATTGGTTATAAAACTAAAACTACCCAATATCGCAGACTGCAGACTTCTGGAGACTACCTCTCTACACAACAAACACATTTATGTATGTAATGCAAGGACAAAATCGAAATTTTTACGTGTTTGAAAAATTGTCGATGTTATTTTCGTAGTTTTTTATGCATAGGTTCATATTTTAAAAATCATGGCTCGAGGGAGGACCCCATGGCCCCTTCCCTGGGTACGGGCCTGGTCAGAAGAATTCGAATAGTACTGCTTTCCGTAAAGAAACAATGTTTTCAAACAGCTTTGAAAATTCTATGTTTAGAAAATAATGTACAGAGTGTCCCAAAATAGTGATTACACTCTTTGAACGTTAATAATGGGAACATTAATAACAGCAGTATGAACTTTTTTTTTGTGCCACATACCTAAAAGTTATAGATGTTGATTGGCAGCAATACTTGGTCTGCAATGCTATAGAACAGATCAACAAATCAAAGAGCAGCAGATATGGTTTCCACAGGAAGGGAAGCACAGGTAGTGTCAATCGTATGTTTCATGTCATCCAGTGGCAATGGGTTTGTGGGATATACATTGTGTTTCAGTTTCCCAGAGGTAGAAATCTAACGGTGTTAAATTGCGAGATCTGGGTGGCTAGTTCACACTTCTAATATTGTTCAAAAGGAAAATTGCTCACCTCTACCACTTTGGGTTCACAAATGCCTACCGCCTGGTGGGCTGTGATGGAACTAAAAACAACAGAATGCCTACACATGCTTACACACACATTCAATGTAGATACTGCAGCTTCAAATACAAAAAGTCCAGTCAACTTATCTTTAATAGTTCCTTTGTTATTAACATTCAAAAAGTGTAACCACTATTTTGGGACACCCTGTATTTATACATTAAATGATACTTATTAGCAATTATTATTACAATAATGAACATGTCTAAATGTGAGTTAACCAAGAAACGATACATTTTCACATCACAACGGTCGCAAAAAGTCTGGACAGGAATTAAAGGAAATTAAATCGGAACGTTGATAGTCTTCTATCAATGGTTATAAAACTAAAACTACCCAATATTGCAGACTTCTGAAGCGTGGCTCTCCTCAACAAACCCCTTCATTTCTGCAAGGACAAAATAGATATTTTTACAAATTTGAAAAATCGTCAAATGCTGTTTTAGTAGCTCTTTATAGGTTCACATTTAAATATTTCATTGTTCGAGGGAGCCATGGTCCCGTTCAGTAGCATGCGTAGCATATACTGTATATGTATTTCTCAACAGGAAGACAGACGACGTGCTGTATATTCTACAGGCAGGCAGGCAAACCATGTGTCATGACTTTGTATAACAATATGGACAAACAGGACTAAAATAAATGCTATTTGTTTCAGGTTCCATTAAAAAAAAAAAAAAAGATCGTTGCCTAAGAAAACCCTCCCTCGACAAGAGGCCAGTTTCTGGGCCAGATGAAACACTGGGGTCCATTTCTTAAGGATTGACTCACGGGTAGGGAAGGGGGGGGAGGGTTTCAGGGGGGGGAGAAACAGCGCTGCGGAGGGGTGAATGGTCCGTGGGGGATGTAACCCAGGCCAGGAGGGACGTAGGCACCAGCGGGGTGCTGAAAAGCAGTCGTTGGTGAAAACTCCATACTTCCACCCTTTTACGAGCCCCGTCTCAATGGGCTCCTTGGGGCTCTTGGTCACGGTATCGGGGTGGTGTGATGGCGTACAGGAGGCGTGGGTGAAAGCTTCTCCTCTGTCGGTGTTTGTGAGAGGCGGGGGAGGCCGTCCCTTTTCCCTCCTTAATTCCGTAGGGGAAGGGTTGCAGGGGATGTAGTGGTTGCATGGAAACTCGCACGACTCGCTCCTCTACACTCGACATCGCTCGATCTTCTGTCGTCTGGAAGCAGTTCGATCTCCTACCATTTTTTTTCGTATTTCTCTAGTATTCCTCCAGTGATTCACAACTATTAGTATGAATTGATGAAACAGATGGAACGTCCGTTCCTTGCTCAGAATTTGGGCCAAGGATCTCCATGTTCTCGCTTTTAAATTCATTTTCATTTCTATACTCTAATCACGCAGATGACGATGGATGATGAGTTGAACTAGAAACTACACGGTAACTGTCTTCGTAGCTCTAACTACTCCGCAACGGAGGCAGGAGATTATTTCCTGATGAGACTGGTGAACGGTCTTAAACTTACCACGTGTAATTATTTCTCTCTCTCTCTCTCTCTCTCTCTCTCTCTCTCTCTCTCTATCAGTAGCGTACGCAGAATTTCATTAAGTGGGGTTATTACTAATAGTGTTTTTCCAAATTCACATTACCAGTGTTTTCTTATAGTTTAATTACTACTACTACTACTACTACTAATACCACTACTACCACTCAGTAGTAGAGTAATCTACATAAATATATTTATGAAAGCAGTAGAACGAAATTACTGTCTAGTCATTCGATTTTTAACAAATTCTAGGAGCATGTCAACTTTTACGAAATAATTCTCTATTCAGCGGTTATTTGTAATGATATGTACGACATTTTAAGTGTGAAGAAAATTCACGAGAACAAGCAAATATATTAAAATAAATTGAAATAATGAAAGTATGGAACCCAACCAGGATGATGAAGAGGCACGATGTAGAATTCGCACTCACTCTATACATGTTGCTCAGTTTCACTGAGTCTATTTTTGCGTCCAAAAGTTTTTAGTTTGAATTGATGATTTAAGTCCACTTTACGCACCGATAGGCTAATCGGAACTGGACCTACAGTTTAAAGTGGGATCCGAACCACTGTGCAACTTGCCTCGTGACCCCTTGATTATAAGGCGACGAAATTACCACTACGTCATCGGGGAGGCCCTCGCTCATAAGTAAGTTTAAAGAGCAACACATTCATCATTTCTAGGTGATTCATAAAAAGAACTTCTTCAACATTATTTAGTGATTTCAGCATCACTTCAGAGTTCACAAGGGAATACAAAATCAGTACCTGGAGAAACGTTCACAATAACAACATCGCCACACTACGAAGCAACACTTTCCAATGGCGTGGAATTGTCACAATTCTTGCGGGAATTACTTTGCGAAATTTTGCCAAAAGAAAAGCAAAATTGAACTTTGTGCTCGCTTAAATTGTTTACACATATCGACACTGTAAAGATTTATGTTCAAATGAGAAACACGCCAATACCTCTCTGAAAATCTACCATGCACATGAACAATATTTCACATCTTTTTTGTCTCGCTGTTCCTACCAACAAAACATTTCACAATAATTGAGCATAATGTCGTTTGAATTAAGAAACTTGCCTCGGTAAACAATGGGAAGATGGATCGCTGAATGTATTTCTTGTCGGACTAATCTTTGTCTGCATTAGCCGCTTACAACAAACCAAGAATTTTCTTTAGTTACTGCTCATTCTTCAGAGGAAAAAAAATGTCCGTTGAACATTTTTGCAGCTGAGATACAAAATAACATTTCATCTGTTTAAAATCATAGGTGCTCTCATACTTTATTTTCAAGAATTCGTGTTTACTTTCAAGGCATTCACTCTTAAAGACGCGTGAGTTTGGAATGCTGTGCTTTTCTCCGTTCTACATGGGGATAATAATTCAAATATTTATTACCATTATTATTGTCGCAGATCTTTGACTGTGATAAATTGGTCATTTGAAAACAAATTACACAGCATTTTCCATAATATTTAAAAAGTTCAAAGTGGGGGGGGGGAGGAATTAAAGCCGGTAACCCCACCCTTGCGTACGCCACTGCGTCTCTATACCTCTCTCTCTCTCTCTCTCTCTCTCCCTCTCCCTCACTGTCTCCCTCTCTTTAGCTGACGCCATCCAGTCAAGGTCACGCGATCTAGCTACACTGTTGCCAAAATAGCAACAATTTCAATATTAAAAATAATTCCGAAAAAAATGCCAGAAAATAGTACTTAACGTAAAGAACATTATAAGGTAATTTTTAAATTGAAATACTTTCTAGATCATTTCAGAGAAAATAAAATATGTTTCCATAAAATTCACAAAGAAAAAATACCTCAATCTGTAAAAAAAATATAGAAGCAGTGACAAAAGGGTGTTGAAAACTTAGTGAAACATTCTTAATGTTCATAGATGCTTACAGTATATATTTTATGCACAATATGTATTAGTATTTGAAGTAAGAAAGCAAAATGCTCCGAGAATAGCAAATATTTCCCGGTTATGTAATGTAAAATATCGTCGCTGGCTAAAACTTTCAGTGAGAAAGTTTGTAGTAAAATATTGAAACTAATTTTAAAAACACATGTAACATTTTTAGCGTAACGTTGTTGAAAATAAAGAAAACATGAAAACATACATGCATGCTTTAGCCACTTCATTAAATACCAATCAACTTTCAGTAGGCTTCTATGAAAATATACCAATGAAAGTTAAGATTACTGTAGTAACTGACTAAATTCTTTGTTTATTTGGTTTACTTAACACATCTTTTCTGCCACATTTGACCAATCACGACGATGACGATTAACAATGATTAGATGACATTGATGAAGGGACACTAACAAAGAACACATGGCCAGGACTTCAACCAGTGAATTTCAGTGGCAAGATTGAAAGTCGACCACTTATTGGACTGTTCCACCGAGGCGCAATCTTTTGCAAGTTTTTATCGCAGCCAACAAGCACACGCTTTGAAATTTGAAAAGAACAAGGCTTGTTCAAAGCCGGCCAAAGGCATCCTATATTGTGTTAACACTCCAAGTTATAATCGTAATGAGCTAAGTGGTGCTTTTAGCAACAATGCTTAAAAAGGAAAATATACTCACACTAAGCTATAGGTAATTATTGAAAGCGACAAACGGACAGGCTGAATAAACAAAAGAGGAAACAATTACTAACAACAATGCTGAAGAGAAACAGCAGCCGATGATATTTGTAGAGACCGCCGTTACTACATTAAAGTAAGTTCTCTGCCTTCTTCGTTAGGCAAGATTCTTGAAAAACTTGTAAACGTTTGCAATAATTATTTCACTTTGCTTTCTAATGTCCGTTTGACAGTCAAGCACTTTACATCCACCGGCTAATGTATCACACGTAGGACGCTGCTCCTCAATATCACTAATAAATAGAAAACAAAATATTAACCGCATTGTGCAAGGCGCGAAGTGTCGACTGAGCAGCTTAGAACAAGAGTGGCAACCCTGGAGGGCCAAGCGTGTGGAGGAGGCAAGGGAAAACTCGGAAAACGGGTGACCTTGACTGGACTAATTTGGTGGTGTGAGCATACAGCTTAATCACGACGAATAGCATGGATCATGATTTGATGAAACGCCTAACCACTTTGCAACGGAGATAAGCGTTACCTTAAGTTTTGAAGCATTAGAATAGGAGATCGGACTGCTTCTATGAAAAACATTTTTTTCCTTGTTTTTTGTTGCCATGTTCAAATCATTCACTCTCTGCATCATCCAAGTCTTGGGACTTCTTCAAATACACGTTTTCACTTTTTCCTGAAGCCACGTTTACTGCGGCAATACCTTTTCCATTATAAATTTCAACTAAACTCGTGCACATTTCTGATTTTTCTTACTACTACGAAATGCGGAGACAGAAGAAAGTGTCATGTTACATAGCTATTATATAGGTACTGTTAGGTTTAGAATTTAGTTTTCTAGGTGTGTAAAGAGCTTCCAAATATTTCAAATAAGTAATATTCGGTTACCTCGTCGAAAATGCTCCTTCAAATATATTTTTTTCAATATTTTCTCGATTCATCTATTCAATATCTCTTCCATAATCATTTTCTACTCCTCCTACCAACGAAATCCTTCCAATTTGACTCTTTATCATACAAGTGACAAGCGTCTTCGGTTACCTCTTTCAATTAACAATTACTTTTCTTGTGAATGGTAGATAGCGAGCAGCAATAAGATATACATATATAAAGTACAAGATGGATATACCCCGATAAATAATAATAATAAAATCGTCTTTATTAGAGCGGGCGTATTTCGACCTCGAGGGCCGCTCTTACAACAGACCCTTGTCTGGGGGATTATTTCAATGAAAAAAATGTAATATAAGAATATACGTTGATTACATGTAAGCTTGATTAATATGGATTGAATATAAGCATATAAATTTAATATAAAATAAAAAGACAGAAGATTACACGCATATGTTAATGAACATAGATATCTAATGTTCGTCGCCTTCAAATTTAGAACACGTATGACAGAGTCAGCTGGAACAATGAATGAAAATATAATAGCAATAGTAATTATAAATTAAAAATATAAATTAAAATAATTAAGTTTAGAATGTTAATAGTTATAAGAAGAACACAGTTGATATATATATTTATAACTGAAATAGTTGCTAGTGAGTAAGTACTTAGCTGCCTTGCTAACAGATGATTTTTAAGTTTCCTTTTAAACTACTTACGGCACTGGATGGATCTTAGAGAAGTTGGAAGGGAATTCCCCTCTTTGGAGGAAATTATGGTGTACGATTACCCGTACGCGGTTGGATTATGGTTGAAGTACAAGTTCTAAGTGGAAAAAAGGGAAATAGGATAGAGGAAAAGATAAACAAATAATGCAAGATAGGACACTAAGATATATTAATTTTTAGTTGAGTAAGAGTTAGAGTAAGATACATACTTAGCAAAGAAGGAACAAAGATATCACAGAAACATCGACATAGATTTTGAATTCACGAAGAGTTTTCAACTCTTAGTAGAAATATGTATTCATGAAAATTGCTAATAGGAAGAAGGATAGTATTATGTCATGTAGTAGGCTACTTATAATTCAACAGCATCTTATGTTAAAAATCAGAATATATATATATATGATTCTACTTTCAAACAATAGTGCTCCTTGAAGGACGTTACAAAAATATTACTGAATTTTGCATGAATTTGCCGTTGTTTGAAATTTATGACATTCTTTTGAAAGGGTACACAAGGAACGTATATTAGCAGTTAGAAAATTGATTGGAATACAGAATAGTATTAATATTCATTGCTACTAGAAAAATAGATTACTAAAACGTCGAAATGATATAAAAAAGTAAAAACAGATAATTATGATACAGACTCTTATTGGATATGATTAAAAATGCTATTTTGATAGACAAAATAATGGTTTGATATTGAGCACACCAAGATTGGAATGAAATACAACAAACGCTGCACCAGTAACGCACAGAAAATGAAAATAAACAATAGTTTAGAAACTATTATAAGCTTCTCATGATTCTTGATTTTAATCTTCAACAAGTCCTGCTTATTGGTCTTATGAAATAATACAATATATATACATACATTACTCACTGGATAGGATGTGAAGCCTAAGCTAGGTTTGGAAATAACTGTGTACAGGTCACACTTCAAAATTAGTAAATACATTAAGATACAGAAGAATATGTGAAGAATAAATTCACTAACAAAGAAATTGAAGTTAGAAAAAGGATGACTCATTGAGGTGTAGAATAACAGAAAAGTGTAGGAAAGTGTAGGAAAGTGTAGTGTGCAGGTCACACTACAAAATGTCTTGGTGTGCTAAGGTTAGATGGGTAGAAAAAGCAATAAAGAATAGATATAGAGAGAGCAAGTTCTGTTTAACACGAAATATAAGAAATTTAGATATGCAGGTCATATATGTCTAGGTGTGCTCAGGTTAGGAGACATATGTTATATAACTATTGTTAGGTTCAGAATTTAGTTTTCTCGGTGTGTAAAGAGCTTCCAAATATTTCAAAGCGCTTTAGATGGAAAAGAATAATATTATCTGATAGGTAGAAATAAGTAGTAAGGATAGTTCGATACAGTTTACCTAAATTATAAGTTAGTATAGGTGGTTTCAGTTAAAAATAAGGATAGTTTATAGTATTTTTAATATCACTCAGGTAGTTTTCAAAATCATTCTGTCATTACATTATCATTACCGTAGTTGCAACTGACAACAAGAGGCAGGGGAAACGGCGACGAGGCTGGGCATAAACATGTTACAGATAAACTATCTCCACATACAACAAAGTTTCCGTGTTACCGCTATTTCCGAGGTAGTATATTGGATTTTATGAGTGGTCTCCGGTCGTTCGAGCAGCTAGAGACCACAATAGGCAGTAAGAGTGATCTCCGGCTGCTGTATGGCGGCTGGAGTCACAATAGTGTGTAAGGATGGTCTCCGGCCGTTCGAGCGGCTAGAGACCACAATAGACAGTAAGAGTGATCTCCGGCTGCTGTATGGCGGCTGGAGTCACCATAAAGTAGTTCACCCTCCAATTCCCTCTTAGTACATAGTTATCAAGTTACAGCTTTTATTTTTTTTGTTTTTGTGCGTGTGTCTCTGTGTGTGAATATGTGTGTATGCACGTGTCTGTGAATGTGTGTGTGCATGGGCCTCTCTCGTCCCTTTCGGCACTTACTACGGAGGGTTGATCCCTAGATCTTCTTCTGCTGCACCATCACTGCCGAGTCTGGGAACGCTGGGGGGCTCATTCCCACGGGGAGGGGGGATTCGGTGGGAAGGAGGGCGGAAGGCATGGAGGTATCCCATGTCCCCCTCTGACCTGGTCTCCCCCATTGGCCAGGATCTCTTCTGCAGTGTTGGTTTTCCCCCTAGGGGAAAATTGGGGGTTAAAGGGGTCTCGGGTGTCCTTAAAGGGGCTCAGGGGAGCCCTGAAAGGGTCTAAGAAGGACTTAAAGAGCCAGGTTGGACCTGAAAGGGCTCAAGAAGCCCTCAGGGTCCAGAATGAGCCAAGGGTGGGAGGTAGAGTGAGTCAGCTCTTAGACATTGGTACTCCAGTTCGTGGATTCATTGTGTAGAAAAAAGAGAGAAAGAAAAAAGAAAAAAAAGTTGTATTGAGAAGTTAGGCAACGATCTGCATCAAATTTGAAGCCAGCCAGGATCAAGGAATGCAGCATACACAAGTAAGTCTTCTTGCTTTATAGCTACTTTTATGAAACCAGTACAAATTCAATAGAAATTAAATAATTTTCAACACATGACTCATTATTTGTATTGCATACAATGGTGTTCTCTTTAGCATCCTATTTTATACGTTGGCAGTTGAATAACCAAAATAGCATTTTAGTTTGTAGTACTCAACTCCAAATCTTGGCACATTACACACGTACAGGGTGGGAAATGACCTTTTGCTAGGGGTCTGCAGGGAAAAGTAACAACAATTAAGAAATTATGGTAATACCAAATGTTTACTACGACAATTGTGGTTACAAAAACAAAATTAAAAGTTAGTTCACGACAAAGCCCCTTGCTTCAAGGCAAATGCTAAAACCAAGACCTTCTTCGGCGAAGTGGCATTGACTTCTTCAGCAGTTCTGAATGGCCGGGTGCATCACCGGACCTGAATGCAGCGGAGCATTTTGGGGCTATTCTGAAGGACGCAGTTGAGTCCTTGATGATAGTGGAAGGCGGACCGGACCGCTATTCCCGGCCAACACTCCTTGCACATCTGGAACAAGTCCTCCGTGACATGGAATGGAATACGGACTGTTTGCGAATCTTCTGAGCTCCTACCCTGATCGTCTTCGTGCTGTGAGAGAAGCAAACGGCGGACATACTAACTTTTAATTTTGTTTTTGTAACCACAATTGTCGTAGTAAACATTTGGTATTACCATAATTTCTTAATTGTTGTTACTTTTTACTGTGGACTCCTAGCAAAAGGTTATTTCCCACCCTGTATAGGGCTGCATAGAATACACGCAATTATTGACGGATTTAGTGTGAAGGGAACGGGGACACGTAGCCCTCCCAAAAGGTGTTCAATAAGCTATATAAAAGTATTGATAGTATTATATTTCAAAGATCAGAAAACGTTCCGGCCATCCTTTTGCAGATAGTAAATAAATAAAAATAAAATAATACTAGACACTTCAATAAGTCGAAACCGAAAATCGAATCCGGGGCCTCTTGGCTACAAGGCAACAACGTTAACTGATGAAAACAAGGCGAGAACATTCTAGGTCAAATGTTTCCAATGTTTTCAATATTTTCGTCTCAGGAGAGGAATTTCCAAGCTTATTCCTTTCTGTAATCATTGTTAATACAAACAACAAAAATCTGCTCATGCAACCTTATAACCAAAAGGTCCTTGAGTTCATTTCCTGGTAGAAGTAGAATTTAAAATGCTCCTACAACAAACCTTTGTAATTGCCTTCATGTGAATATTACATCTGTCTATGTATGAGGGGGAGTAAAATGAAAACTTTAAAGTCCGACAAAAATTGTATGATAGACTACATATAGTTAAAATTTACACAAGGTTCCAACTAAAATTTACAAAACAACCTCAGTATTGCAACACTGATCAAGTGAACCACAAAATACCATATTTGCAATTTTAAAGGTGGCGTCTCCTTCAGATCGTTGCAGCAGTGAAGAGCAGTGGTTTATTGCCCTCTTAAATCCTAGAGCTAATAGAAATTGTACGGCAAATGAAAATTCAATATCTCTATGCATGTTTACCACACCATCAAATTTAGGGATGGTAGAAGAAATTCGAAAATGGCCTCAGTTCTCGAGGCAGATGGGTGGAAAGACCTTAGCAGTGGCTCATGTGTGACTGCACCTACATCTGAAAATTCTTCTTTATGGGGTATACGGACACTAACTCAGATTTGAAATTCTGTGAAGATCAGCAATTCGTCTGTATTAAAATGCAGTAAACTTGTGCAACCGTACATGATGAAATATACGTACTAGAGAATAAAAATAAGGACAAATTCAGGTTTGCATACGCCTCTCCCTTGTATACGAGGTGTGTTCTTGTCTGTTTATTTGTGCACATATACGTAGACATATTTTAGACTGTTTTTAATATGCTTAAAAATCTGCATATTACATTTCCAGCGTTACATCTTATCATATGTTTATAACATATTATGTGCTCTTCCCAGAAAAAATCTAGATCAGTTAATGCGCGCACACACACTAATAGCATAAATAAATAAATACACACACACATATACACGCACACATATATACGTTATATATGTATATGTGTGTGTGTAAAAGTTGCAGACAAGCCAAGTAGCATATGGCCACTTGTATTGTACCCAAGGGCAAAGGAAATATACACAGTGCATGAGTTTCTGTCTATTGAAGGGCACGATTGAAGATACCTCTAGACGTTGTGTGCCTAATCTTATCTTGTAATTAGAAGATACTTGTTTGTGGTGCATTTCTCATTACAGCACGCGCTGAAAATAACTTAATTTGCATTGAATTGCTATTATTTCAGTGTCAAGAGAGAGAATGCCAAGAAACAAGAAAAGTCCCTGAGCGCAAAAGAAACTGGACTTTCGACTCATCAGGTGCTGAACATGTACGAAGACAAAATAAATGTTTTCAACATATCCAAGTGTTGATTCTTTACCCATTCAATTATTATCTGGACAGCTCACTGTTGATAGGTTTGGAAAAGAGAATCAACGTTTGCGACTATGTTCTTCCTGTCCACGGGAAGATATCGAAACATCGCAAATATGATTAAATCGATGATTTAGTCATATTTCTGCATTCATAGTTGTAAATAGACGTCTTATTAAGCATTTTTTTTAGCTGCAGCAGTAGCGTCATCTGCTCTGAAAAGTGCTTAGCATTACATGATCATGTTAATCTTCTGGATGTACCGATCGGCGAAATAATGGTCAAAATGTTCATCAATATCCATTACTTATTTAAGCTGGGTTTAGTTTTTGTTGTAAGTCAACTTTATGCACAGATCGGCTAATGGGAACTGTACCCACAGTTTAAAGTGGGATCCAAACCACTATGTGCCTGCACCGGGTATCGAACTTGGGACTCCATTATTACATTTATTACTTGGAATTTACTTGTGTAATTTGGACCAATATCAGATATGTATATCTAAGAAAGCATCGGGATACTCTGAGCATAGTTCGAGGTATTCCTTTTAGTCCTATAAAGTTGTTGGAAGAATGTTAGGTAGACGCCAATAAATATGGAAATGAATAGGATTTTTAATCAATTTGGAGAAGCAGAATCAATGAATATGTCCCGCAAATACTGCTGCTATAGATAATGAAAGTGGGTTACAAACAAAATTTGTGTCTTGAGAAATAATAATCTAGGCAAGTGTTTGCTACAATAACTGATGTAAGTCCTACGGTAAATAAACCCTAAGGATCGTAATATAGAGGTGATAGTATTTATAGAGGTAAATATAGGGAGCAAGAAGGTGTTTTCATATTTTACGTCGCTTTTCCTTCTTCTGTAGGCTAATCGCAGCGATGAGGATGAATGATAATAATCAAACGAAATAGATGAAGGAACACTCATCATGCCAAGATCAGGACTCAAACCCGAACCCTGTTGCCACGAGGTCGGGAATTTATCACTTAACCCATTCGATGCGACAGGAGAAAAGATTGTGAAAGAAAAGGTAAGGTGTTGACAAACTCTTGGAAACTGAAATAAAAATGCATTGTACAAAGAGAAGATAAATTATATAAAAGCAAAAACCTAGATTGGACATCGCATAAGTTTGAAACGACAGGCGCATTCGAAAAGAAAGAAAAAAAGGTTGATCTTATTCTTGATACGAATTGTTTGCTCCATGCTTAAAGATTACGCATATTATAGTTTCATTCCAGAGCCGTAGTTGACGAGGAGGGGAAGGGGGAGGAGAAGGCAAAATACACCATATTAGCAAAAATGAAAAAAAAGGAAAATAATAAACGATGCGCTACTCGCTGAAACTATCGGTGCCCTATTAATTTAATAATAATAATAATCCTTTGCGCTACAGCCCATGAAGGGCCTTGGCTTACCTACCGGTTGCCGGTCTCCCTCCCACGCTTTCCTTCGTCACCTCTAAGCGTAGCGTGGAGATCTTCAACCAGTATTGGAATAGTCGGGGGGTCAGCGGTCAGCCCGACGTATCCTCAGCCGTTATAGTAGGTCTCCGCGAACGGATTACACTTACTCATTCGAAGCTCCCCAATTTCCTCACGATGGTGGGTTGCCACCGGCCCTATACACAGGCCGAAATTTCCCGAGACTGAACCCGGGCATTAAATTAATATCAAATGAAAATATTCTCAATACGAACATTTCTACACATTCTACATGAACTTTGGCTCCAGGGGACCTGGGTTCGAATCCCGCACTGGGTATGGTTGTCCATTATTAGTGTCCCTTCATCAATTTCATCATATCATCAGTCGTTGTCTCCATTAGCCAAAAGTGGCAGAAAAGCAACGCTAAATAACAAAAATCGAATTAAAAATAGAAGCCACATCAAGTTCATTCTTAATATTTAAAAACAGTATGCAGTAAATAATTTTGTATTTTTCTTTTATGTTACTTTTCTGCAGATTGTGGATAATCGTGAGGATGAGGATGAATATTGATTAGATTAGAGATTAGATCAAATTAATGATAACATTCAGAAAGGACCATCTAGGTCCAAGCCAGGAATCTTTGGTGACAAGATTCTTAATCGAGCACTTAACTCGATTTTTTCTACTCTTAAAACGTTTACTTTCTTGTCTACAATGTTTCACTTTCACTCTTTTAATTTTCAACAGGACAGACAAACATAAATATTCATGTCTTAACCAGGATTCGAACGTGGGACTCCTGGCATTATAGGGAGATAGTGGTGATAGGCTCACCAGTCCGTCATGAGTAGACCCCGGATTTGTAAGCGAAATGTATATTCTTTTCCAGACTTCTAATGGCAAGAAGAAAGGTTATACTTCGTATTACATACCTTTATGAGCTATTTAACTAAAGTTGAAAGTGCTTATAAATGCTTGTTTCTGCAGGAAACGGTTATGCTTGCTTATTTTATGATTTCGGTTTAAAATAGTATGTTTTACCCAAATCTGTTATATTTCAATCCTATTTCAATCACACGACGAGATCAATGCTTCTAAATAGCCGCACGGGAGAAACGGCATCCAAGAAAAGATACAGTACATCGAAAATCATTTTTCCAAATTGCCTCGTATTATAACACAGTTGAAAGCTCGAAATAATCCATTGCAACATTCGCTTTCTCTCATTGATGAAATTTCAGTAACGTTGTCTTCAGGAACTCACGGTGTTGCTAAAATTGTGTCCGACAAGCTCAGTCAGGAATTCTGAAAAATCCCGGTTACAAAACACTGCCAAATTTATAAAAATATTTCTGGTGAAGAAACAGACATTGAAGATGAATTCGCCGTAGAACTGTGGTGCTTTTCACATGCGCCTGTGATGTCATTCTACGTAGAAAGAACATTTTCACTGTACAAATCATTCTTCACTGACATACACAGGAGCTTCACACAAGAAAATCTCAGGATGACATTCCTTACATACTTTAACAGCTTTGAATAAGGTAAGAGATCTAATAAACAAATGTTTTTTCAGATTTTCCTGTATTTGTTTATGCTTATTTTGGTGCTTATTTTTTCATTTTTGTGTTTACTAACTTGCTTATTTTACTGTTTGATTGTGCTTATTAATCCGGGCCCTAGTCATGAGGTTCACACACGCTCGGCAATCGAGGTGGTTTGAAAGTTTGTTGTTGGTTTTCGACGCAGTTTTCTCTCTCTCTGTCTCTCTCTCTGTCTCTGTCTCTGTCTCTCTCTCTCTCTGTCTCTCTCTCTCTCTCAGCCCTTATGGGGGTCAATAAAACTTCAAGCATTGTTTCAAATCCACTTTGCGCAACGATAAACGAATCGGGACTGGACCTATGCACAGTTTAAAATGGGATCCGATCCACTATGTGCCTTCACCGAGTATCGAATCCAGGACCCCTTGATTACAAGGAAACGACGCCACCACTGTGCCTTCGGGGAAGCCCGTAATGAAGAAGAACGATACAGTGCAACGACCTAGTCACCACTATACTATACTTAGGCAGGACACAATTTAAAGGGTTTTGGCGGCCTATAGCCGCGGGTCTTCATGGTAAAAGAGTCTGCACTTCGGAAAAGCTTGTTCCTTTAAAGGGTCGCAGAACGAAAATAAATTATGTGGCTAAACCAATGGAATAGTGTATTATCGGAGGAGGTTACGGTCGATGATGTTAGCCCAGGATACATCTTATAAACCCAGAGTTTATGAGATTGTGAATTAGCTGAGCGTGCTCCCAAACCCATGTCTTTCCTGAAATTATCACCGTTCGGCGTGGAACAAATTTTGTTGCGGAAAGAAGTTATGGCACAATGTTTTAATTATTTTACATGTGTTCTATTTTATTTATCAGAAACCCTTCTTCCTGTAGGTCGAAACCTTATCAGCCTAGTAGTTGAGAAATGAATGTACAGTGCTTAACATAATTATTGATCAATACCAGTAGCGTTACGCAGTGCCCTTGAGCACCCCTGCATCGAATATATTGGGGGCCCCTTTGTAAAAAATTATCGAAAATACTACAACGTATATCATAGATGATGTCAGAGGTTAACGAACGTACAACAGTTAGCTACCCCTCTTTGAAGTGCTTAACAATTAAAAGAAAATTGAATTACCTTGTCACACTAGCTATAGCTAAAAATCAAAAATAATCTGTAACACTTAAGACGCTGTAACTCACCCAAAATATTATCATCGTAATAAAAAAAAATTGTGAAACCAAAAGGTCTTAAATAATTTTCTGTTATTTGAAAATGAGTAGAAGTATAGATGGCCATGTTCTCTTAATGAGAAATAACCATTTTGGAAAAAGCCATTGCTTTTTTTGTAAAAATGTTGCTGTTTTAAATTTCATTCATTTATACCATAATGTTTGTGTCTATCTTTAAATGTATGCAGGTTATTTCACGTAGCTCTTCTACAATCTGTGTAAATCGCATTGATGTAGATGAATGGTGAAGTGACGAATCAAATGAAGCACATGCCTTACCTGGGATTCGAATCTGGGACCCTTCTTTTTGCTGCGTGCTACTGTAAACAGAACAACATGGAAAGTGGCTTCTGACTCTTTTGCATTGTATGAAAATTTATTCCGTTGGTTTCTCTTAATATTGTTGTTATTATTTTTTAGGGCAAAGGACATGAGGAGGAACATGTATAGAACCTCGTAAAAATAGCATCTCACACACTTGGAGTTCCTTGTAGATAGAAAGTAATGGAAGAGAATAAGAGTGAAGATCAGACATGGCTGAGAGAGAGAAGAGATGGTTTCGACAAGCTTCTTGGACTTCCCAGGGCTCAGAAAGGTGGAGGGTATCAAGTGAAGATAGCAGCATTGTTCGTGGCCTCAGCCATGAAGAAAGGTAACGTTCGCTACAATCTTTCGGTTAAGATAAATCTGCAGGGAAGTTTGATGACGTTGTCTTTAAACTTTTTGAACATGAACAAAGCATACGTTGGTGCCTTCAAGCTAAGCACAAAGAAGCAGGAACGAAAATATTATTTCAGAATCTCCTCATCTCTGAGAAGGGAGATCTCTCGCTGATAAAGTATTTCCAATCCTTCCTAAAAATTAGAGAAAACCAAGATTCTAAGGGGGCAGACGTGGAGAAATTTATCATTTACACGCCAGCAATGCTTCGCTTCGACAGTAATAACAGCAAAGACGATATTTGGAATATGACATATATGAATCATGTTCTGATATTCAAGAGGATAACAGATAACAATGGATTCCTGGGAGCGGGTGAGGGCTCTTTGTTTGAGTTGCTACCAAGTGACTACATAAGAAATCACTTAAAGGAAGTAGTAAAAGCAGAAGTAGATATAGAGGCAGAAGTAGATTCCTTTCTGGAGCATTTGTGGTTTGCTGTAGGGCAGCCAACAGAAACTGAAGTTGACAATATTTTGGAGGAGATATTGGAGGAAGCAGGTACAGGAATACAACCACAAAAGCTAAATGATAACTTGTGTACTGCCCTGGACAAATGGTTTAAGAAAGACAAGATGAAAGCTAAATAATTTACAGAAATTGATGTTGCGAAGATTGTATTGACAATGTTTACAGACACTTCAAAAGAAAAACTAATGTTGGCTGGTGTTAGATTTTCTAAGTATGATGATCTTGATGGACTTTTTGGAAAAGGTGAAAGTGTTTTTTACATGTCTCCGTGTTCTCTAAAGTTTTGTTGTATGAAATTCCTCACATATTTAAATGGTACTACAGACTTGTTTCTCTTGCAGCTCAAAGATTTAGCGAAGGTGAAGAACATTGTTCTCTCTTCCCTTCCTTTGCACATGCCTACAGTAATAATTGTTGTGGTTGAACAAGGAGACAACGTCACAGAGCAACAACAAACCTTAGAGTCATTAATAAGAAGGATGCAAACTCCTAGCGTTGGCAATGTTTCAAAGTTAGTTCTTGTTCTAAGCAATGAGAGCATGAAACACATTATGGAAATCAACAAGGTAGTTCTGTGGGTACTCTTTCACAGGTCTCTCTACTGAAACACAGGGTTTCTTATTGGAAAAGCAGGTAATATTTTAAGGAAATTCGGTAACCTTCAATGATTTATGCGGTGACAAGAGTTTCCCAACCTTAAGCTCACATCAAATGGAATTGTTATTATCAGAGCCAGAAGTAGTTATAGGTAAACATACTCTATGTGATCAAAAATATCCGGACACCAGTCAAAATGTGTGTTGTGCATAGTAGGCCACCCTGTGGTGCCATCTACAGTGAGGTGAGGCAAGCAAGGGACCACTACAGGCAGCATAGTGCATGAGATAGCAGAATGGGTCCATTGAAGGAACTTACAGACTTCGAACATGGTGAAGTGATGAGTGCCACAGGAGTAACAAGTCAGTGTGCGAGATATCCACCCTCCTAAACATCCCGAAATCCACTATTGCAGATGTGATAGTAAAGTGGAAACATAATGGGACGTGTACAACCACAAAACGTTCTGGCTGAGCGCTCATGTTGACAGACAAAGACCGCCGAGTGTTGAATAAGGTAGTACGAGAGAACAGGCAATCAGCGATCACCACCATCACACAGGAATTCCAAACCAGGGCAGGATGTAATCCTAGCAGCATGACTGTGCGATGTGAGGTATACGACTCAGTTACCATGGACGAGCGGCTGCCCATAAGCCCCACATCACCCAACGAAATGCGAAGCACCGCCTCACATGGTGCAAGGAGAGGCACAACTGGTCATTAGAACAGTGGAAATCCGTGATGTGGAGTGACGAATCGCGTTATACCATGTGGCGATCCGATGATTGTGTGTGAGTGCTACGAATGCCTCATGAACAACATTTAGCATCCTGTGTTGTGCCAACAGTGAAATTCGGTGGAGGTGGGGTGACAGTGTGGGCATGTTTTTCCTGGAAGGGACTTAGTCCCCTCGTTGTTTTACATGGTACTGTCTCGGCACATCATTACGTTGACATTTTACAAACGTTCATGCTGCCTACCATTGAAGAACAGTTCGCGGATGATGATTGCGTGTTTCAACATGACGATGCGCCCTTCCACACTGTGGGCCATGTGGGACAGTGGTTTCAAGAGAACAACGTCCCACTTATGGCCTGGCTTGCGCAAAGTCCCGATTTGAATCCCATTGATCATCTTTGGGATGTTTTGGAACGCCGACTTCGTGCCAGACCATGCCAACCAACATCCACTGCTCTTCTCATCTCGGCACTCCGCGAAGAATGGGCCACTATTCCCCAAGATACTTTTCACCACCCGATTGCCAGTATGCCTGCGAGAGTGGAGGCTGTCATCAAGGTCAAGGGTGGCCCCACATGGTATTGATTGCCAATGCATCCGATGGAGGATGCTTCGAACTTCACGCCCTAATTCCAGTGAGTGTCCGGATATTTTTGATCACATAGAGTATACCTAGCGCAGAGGACATTGTGTATTGGCATATTTCTAGAACATTTTATCTCGAGTGTTTCTTACTGGAGGAATATTTTTATAATTTAATGGATGATGAATATGTTGTGATTATATACAAAGACGATGATCACCAGTATTTGTTTGACAGGTATAATGGAAGAAATAACTTCTTCCTTGTAGAAAGAGAAAAAAGTATTGAAATATTTGATAAACAGCGTCAAATGAATCCAGAGGGAAAGGTCCATGTGCTTGAGAGTTCATACGAAGGTTTGTATCCACGATTACAATGGCTTGTGTCTCATGGTTCCCTGGGTACATTGAGAGAGTACGTAGACAAGAGTGAGAAATTGTACAAGACGGATATTGATCAGAGACCAATTGCTGTAATAGCAGCTGAGCCTGGAATGGGGAAAACCACTGAGCTGTCTCACATAGCCGAAGAAGTGAGGGAAAAGCACAGAGACTGGTGGGTTCTTAAAGTATCCCTTAGAGATGTTGCTAGCAAATTTCTTACCATGAATCCAGAGGTAAGTATCACACATTTCTTTAAGTACTTCAGTGACATTTTCTTGGAAGGAGAGACGCCACTCTCCAAGATACTCTTTCAAAACAGCCTTGAAGAAACAGGGAAGTTTATCCTCCTCTTGGACGGATACGACGAGATTGCCTCAAGAGAAGAAAGGGAGAGAGTACTTCTAGTTCTTCAGAAGTTAAAGGAACACTCACGTGGACAGGTGATAATAACTACGAGACTCCATTTCAAGGAGGAATTGGAGGAAGCGACTTCATCCTTTGCTTATCACTTGGAGCCATTGAATAGAACAGAACAGGAGAAGCTGCTGGCAGAGACTTGGATTAAGAATCTGGATGTTTCTTGCAATGAGGAAAAGTCAGAGCATGTCCATGTTTATGCACGAGAGCACATGACAGATTTCTCCGAGAAGGTCGACGAAAGGATAGGGAGCCTCATTGGGATTCCCCTGCAAGTAACCTTGCTCGCAGAACTGTGCGAAGAAACCTGCAAGAGCAAATACTTCTGTGGAACTTCCTTTCACTAACATACTTTCACTTTACACGAAATTTGTAAACATGAAATACGAGAAATTTGTGGGGATTGAAGTAAGGCATGATTCACCAATTAAGAATGTGGTGAACGATATCCTTTGCAAGGAGCATAGAAGCGTGTGCACAGAAAAAGCCTTTGACGAGCTACTCCCAGACAATGCATTCTGTTGTCACTGTTGCCTACAAAGAACATTAAGCAAACCGCACTATCTGAATGAGGAGCATATTCTTAGAATTGGGATTTTGCATAAATCCGAGGGATCAAACTTATCCTTCATTCACAGATCTCTTGCGGAGTACTTCTTTGCATTACATATTGTACAGCTCTTAAACAACAAAAAAGCTTGCAAGAAATTTATGAAACTACTTAAGAGAAAATTTTATGAGCAAGAATATGAAGTCATAAGACTGTTTGTAGATAATGCAATAGCAAAGAGCAGAATTCACATTGCTGCTCTTGCGAATGACATTCATGCCCTTGGAGAGGAATTAAAAAACGGAGCAGACATTAACGAAAGTGATGCTCTTGGAAGAACTGCTTGCCACTTAGCAGCAGCCCACAAGTGCGTGGAGGCATTTGAGCTTCTGATCAGTCGTGGATGTAATCTACGGGCTAAAGAATATGTTGCAAACTTTACACCATGTAAAGTAGCTCTGAAACTATGCAATTTGGGAGGATTGGGTTACTGGTTTCTTACATGCCTGTATAAAGAAGGGAAAGCAAAGGAACTTCATGAAATTTGGAAGGACAGTGAATTAGCCGCATCCGAATACTTAGATTCTTTACTTCCAACAGTTTTAGATAATGGCGATGTTGAAATGATCAGAATTCTTCTGAACTACACCAAACGTCATTATATTAAGTTTTCAACTTTTCACCGTGTTAATTGGAAACAAATTATATCACCGAGGCAAGGAGCCGGTCTGCAAGTAATATTTGAATTTATCTGTAAGAGAAAAGAATACATTCCATTTCTTCATGTTATTTCCCAGGTCAGTCCGGAACTCACCAAGGCCATACTTTCTGAAAATGTAGAGAATTTGAATAATAGAAAAGAATCAATCAAGAGGGTAACACTTTTAGCACTTTTCGCACAGTACGAGGATATACTGGAGAAGGCATTTGATAAACTATCTGAGATCATCCAAGAACTTCCTACCTATATTCTACAACCTGTAGAGTCTTACAAGACGTGGGTGCATTTTGCAGCAGCATATGATTTAGATAAATCGGTAAGACATCTTTGTAGCAGGCTGCAGGGAAAGAGAGCCGATATTTTCCCAGTTCTCTTCCCAGAGAGTGCTGAAGAGAAGCCACTCATTCATCTCGCAGCTACAAATAAGTGTGACTTGCTTCTCTTTTTCATTGACTTCATCAGAGAGAACAAAGGAAACGTAGCATTCTACCTCTTTCAACAGGATTCTTATGGATATCCACCTCTGCATTATGCTGCCCTGAATAGAAAATCTGCAACGATAAAGATCATTGTTGTGGAAATGAAAGCTGACCAAGGATTGGTCTCTTTGTTGAACTGTACTGAATGTGAAGAACAAGAAACATTTTTCGACTTCTTGTTTCAAGAAATCATGGCCATGGAAATAATTTCTTGGCTTCCTTTATGCGGTGGGACTCCTACAAATGCAACTGCCTAGATTACTTGAAACGGTGGCATGGTCATGAAACAGGGTCATGTGAATCGAAAATAGATGGCATTTGTACTTTACAATGGATAAAGCAGCATATGCAGGAGGAAATAGGAAAAGTGTTTCAAGCGACATCAACAACATATGAGGTAAATGATTTTATGGAATATTTGTTCATTAAAAAGAAACCAGAGAACGAAGAAAAGGAACCAGAAAAGCAAAGTTTATTTTTCAGAAAGTTATCCAGTTGCTTTTCATGAAAACAATTCAATATTTCCAACAAATGTGAATCATACAATGAAACCAACAAATTCGTGGAATAGATATCAATATTCATTCTCTTCACGTGTTGCACGCAGATGCAAAGGAATGTCAGTTGACAAATTTTTATTATTCTACTTTTAGGCTCAAATTTAAACTGTGGAAAATGAGCCAAAATGAGACATATGCCATCATAGACAGTTTGCATGTACATTACAAACTTTTCATATTATTTGAATGTTTATTAAGTCTGTCGCAGTCTTACTATAAGTTAAGAATGGAAAATGGACCACAAATTAAATGTGTATGCTCAAGAAATTCATGGTGTTATTTTCTAAACTTCATCAAATTACATTGTAGGGTGTATTATTTGTATTACATTTTGTGTTAATATTGTAACATATTGCTACGATTTTTTTTTTTGATGATATGACTATTTTGGTGATCTCAATATTTTTTTTTATGGTGATGTGATTCTTATGGTGAATGGATTGATGTATTGGTTTTCTATGGATTTTGAAATTTTTAATAAATGATAATTTTTAAATATAACCTCCTCCGGAGCTAGTCGACCATCACAAGAGTGGATCGATTACTTCAACAAGGGGAATGTAGAGATATGGAGATTATTATACTGAGAAAACCTCGTCATGGTAATATTCACGCTTGTTTATTTCCTGGAATTGTCTGACCAGCGGGTGATCCCAAGAATGCGCTAGCTTTGTAACTTCCGTTAAACAAGGAACTGAAAGGCAAACGCGTGGATCTAAACAAGATCTGGCCTAAGATGATAAAAGGGAGCTCACTCCCTGAGCTCGCTCTCATTTTGGATTATAGCTCATTTGAACTACACCTATCGTCGACGCTCTTTTGAATTACTTTTATCATTGACCCTCACATGGATAATTAGTCTCTGATTACTTTACAACACATTAACACTACTGAACTACGACGACGGAGCACGGAGTTACGGCTGCCTAGCATGCAACGAGTCGCAAGGGATTGCTCGGTTTGGTGAGCCAAGGGTCGCAGAATAGAACCTTGGCACCTGTCACAATTCGGTCTGCAAGAAGCATCTGGACAAGAACATCACACACCTACCAGGTATGAACAAGCGTAAATAACCTTTACATTCACTTTCCATATCTCTACCCTCTAATCGGAGCAGGTTCAGCCAACAGATACAATTAAGCTCTACCTAAATGTATAATGGAAACTTCCCTGTGACCTCAGATCCCAGGTAAAACGGGATTACAACAATATTAAGAATGGAAAATGGACCACAAATTAAATGTGTGCGCTCAAGAAATTCATGGTGTTATTTTCTAAACTTCATCAAATTACATTGTAGGGTGTATTATTTGTATTACATTTTGTGTTAATATTGTAACATATTGAAACAAAAAAAACGTATTGCTCATTATAAACACTGGGCAATAGTTTCTATTTCACGTTATGTATAATAAGTAACTCCCATCAGTATATTCAATTTATCTGAAGCTATAAACTGTAAACCCAACGTCGAAAGAAACAGTAGGCGAATTGTCCACCTCCATTTCCATTCGGTCTGTATTACACAATGAATTGAAATAATGACGTCAATAAGCAGAACCAACATAGTTTCATTTCTTAAAACAACACAAGATATAGAATAAAAAAATAATGAAAATAGTGGTGGACAATTTGACTACCATTATCTTTGTCATCTTATCTTACATCAGGAAATACCAGTTTTGCACTCGATTTTGCATGTTCAGTTTCTGACATTGTTTCCTATCTGTACACTGCAACACTAGCGCATAGATTTGGATTTCATTTCAATAGTTAAATTCACTTCATATTGACCCCCCCCCCCACCCCACCCCACCTTTTTGACTGTAACCGCCACCATTATTTGAGAAGAATACAATGGTGAAATTCAGATTTAATAGTTTAGTGGAAAAGTATTCCCTTTCCCAGTTTTGGGAGACAATATCAATATTTGAGAACGAAAGTTATTTAATTCATTGCTTAGAACTTTTCTTCAAGAAATTAGTAGTCTGTGAAAACCAAAGTGTTCTTATGATATAATTAATATTTGTTGAAAATAATTATCATGTTAAGCTGCATTTGTGTATTTTTAGTAAACAAGATATTTTGTATTTTAGTGCATTCCGTACAAGGTTAGGTAATGAAATTGTAGAGTTTCTGAAATGTATAAAATACTCCAATGTAACGATTGATCAATATATGCTAGGCCGGACCCTGTGGCCGAGTGGTTAGCATATTGTGCTGCAATGCCAAGGGTCCCGGGTTCGAATCCTGCTCAAGCTTGGTTGTTTGTGAATGTTCATTCATCAATTTCATCATTTCACCACTCATCCCCATCTTCGTAAATTAGCCAAGAGGCACAAAACACGAAGTAAAATAAACTAAATCAATATATGCTGTGTATATGCATCATACGTCTATTTTTGTGTTAATATAATGGAATTATGTAATTAAGTAATGTGTGTAATGATTTTACATCATATTAGTAATGTAAATTATTTGTAAATAAAACAATTTTCTACTTTTTTATTATTTGTTTCATGATTCTGTATCATGCCCTATTATTGTTTCATAATAAATATATGCTTATTTTAAAATTGGTTACAATTCTTTGAAAAGGTTCAGAAAGGTTCACTCCTGTATTCATGTATAGTCTTCGGAAATATATTTTTCCCAAAATCATTTTTTCTCATTTAAAAGCACGAAAATTCCATTTTTTTATCTTCCAGTGATTTCAAATTATTTCCATGCACTTGGGAGAATTTAGCATTAGCTTATTTGATAAGTAATGCAGAGGTATGTTTTACATTTATTCATTTTGCGACAGCAAGTATTTAATTTCATATTTGTTGCCTCTGTTTAGGTTAGGTTAGACCCCCTAGAACCGTGGATGGGTCATATTTGACCCGCCATTGTAAATAGTGTGTTAATGTATTTTCTTGGTGCAGCATCGGATTCATTTACTGTTGTTTCTCCAGATATATCAAATATCATGTTTTGTGCACAATCTGGCAACATCTCCTTAGCTGCAGTGCAGGTGGGTGAGCAGAGTTCTGTAACAGCTCTTAGTCATATCTGAATAATCACGCTATTGGAATGCTGCTTGCATTTTGTTTGGCACAGTATGTTGTTTTGTCATACAGAATTGTTGTGTAAATAGCATGTGAATACTTGATTTCAGAATTCTGGTACGAGTTCATTACAAATGCACAATGTAGCTATACACCTCGAGCGTATATAACCACTGATGAGCAGTTCTTTCCTTCTAAATGCCGCTGCAGATTTACGCAGTTCATGGCATCCAAACCAGATAAGTATGGGCAGAAACAGTGGATGGCCGTAGACAAAGAATCTAAGTATACAGTAAATGCTTTCCTGTACCTAAGAAAAGATGATACTAGGCCAAATAATGAGCACCTTGGTGATTTTGTTGGAAAGAGGTTGAGGGAACCTTATTTGAAGAAGAGAAGAAATGTAACCTGCAACAACTTCTTCACCTCCTTGTCTCACTCTTGAAACTTCGGAAGCAAATGCCACAAGTCTTATTAGTACCATGAAGAGAGCTCTTCGGGAAATACCAGTTTGTGTAAAAAATGTAAAAGATAATTTATACAGTGTACACTGGTATTGAAGAAGAATGATACGTCTTTGAAAATCTATCAGGGAAAGACCAACAAATATGTTCTCATTCGCAGCACTATGCATCCTGATGTTCAAATTTACATTGGTAGAAAAAAAGAAACCGGGCACAGTAATATTTTATAATAACTCCAAATATGGAGTTGATGTGGTGGATCAGATGGCCCGAAAATACTCCGTGAAAGCACCATCTAGATGCTGACCAGTAGACATGTTCTATAACTTGTTGAATTTGGTAGGAATGAATACATTGAATGAGAAGAAATTGAATCCAAGAGACTTCCTTCTACGACTAGGGGATGAGCTTGCTGAGAAATATGCAGCAACGAGGATGGCAAACTTCCGCGACACTATCCCTGATGAGATTCCACAGAGACATGAAAAGCGCACATGGTGTCAAGTAAAGAAAAACTGCACTGGAAACAAATTATTTGTGAAGTGTTATGCTTGCAAGAAAATCATTTGCAAAAAGTGCAGAGCCAAAAACTAATATGTGTGTTCATTATGTGACATCACCCTGTAAGTATACTCTGTGTGTGTTAAAATTTCAAATAAAACATTATTATTTTTATATGACGCTATTTCCATCCCTCAATTGATAATCACGAAATGGGAGTAGTGGGTCATAAATGACCCAGCCACGTTTCTAGGTAAATCTGGATATTTTTCAGGGGGTTGACCCCCGAAAGGTGAAGTTACTTGCATTTGTTACTGACTTATATTGATGAAAAATCAAGCAATTATAGCATTCCAGGTTCATACACAAAGAAGTGGGAAAATAAAGAAATAGCAGTTGGGTCAAAAATGACCCAGCCACGGTTCTAGTGTTAAAGCAGCTGTTGCGACAACATACAGACCTTCTCACTCTTCAATTTCTCCATTATAGGTGGCAAACAAATGAACTAATGGTGCTGGTGACAGCTTGTTTGAGTTTGTTCATACGTTCACTTTATGCACTGAAGACTTAATTGGGACTGGACGAACAATTTAAAGTGGGACCTGCACCATTATGTGCTATCGGTTATCGAACCCGGGGCACCTTGATTACAAAACCACGACGTTACTGCCATGCCATCGGGGAGTGTGTCACAATCAGCTATAAACACTGCTTTCTGCCAACATTCATCCATAACAACAGGAAAACAGTTTACATCATATAAAATGTATCTATACCTAGGTATATAAGTTCTCTGAATTATTCCTTTGTAAAAATATAAGAAATAAATTATGCATCAACGTTCTAATCTGTGCACATGCAGTATATCACGGTTAAACAGATAACTACATGCTATTAAATCCAACATAGGTGCATGGCATTCCTCGGCAAGAAGTTTTTCTAACTCAACTGCATATTTTACACAGCATTCTCACACATGTTCACTTGCTGCAAGGGCTGGACCCTCTAATGTGTTGTCTGTAATGTCATTTTAAGTGTTCCACATATTCTTATTGAGCGTGCAGATTTTTCTTTCCTCAGGCAGACTTTTAATCTTCCCAGCTGTGTGCCATCCCTGTTGGGAGATTACAGTGTTTTAACAAATGTATTTAGTTATTTAAAAAAGAACTGGCCTCTTCCAATGTCTGTGAGAAAGTTTGTAGTTTATTCTAACTTTTAATGTGTGATGTTTGTCTTGTGCAGGTCCCTTTACAGCCTTGCGCTATTAACTTTTCTCAAGCGTCCCAAGTTTTAAACTTAAAAATAAAAGTATTACATATTTTCCAGTTTCCATTGAAGGAGCAAATTGACCATATGTGCTGATGCACCCACCAATTTTAAATTAATATCAATCAATCAAGGTACAGTTCCCCATGCATATACCACAATGCCATTAAGGTACATTTAGGGTATGGGGAAGTAGGGCCCCACATATTCTCGATTTCTGATATTTTGGAGGTGATGTCATCAGTACCATGCTCTGGCCACCTTCACCCAGGGTTGCCCCATGTACCCATTGATTTGAGACTGGGCAGGGACAAGGCCAGCACTTCTGACATTACATCACCGAGCCCGGGTCTCCTGCATGGCAGTTAGATGCCCTACTGACTAGACTACCGTGGGAAACAAGGCTCGGATTCTTCCAATAATTCTCTAAGTTACATTATTTACATTCCTCTAACTTGAGCCCCACGGCAGAACTGCTCAGTGGAAGCTGAGCATTGGCAGAACTGCCTCGGGATGCTTTTTCTCAAGGAGGCCACTGGACCCCGAAGATAGGTCTCCCTTCTGCTATCCAGTTCAAAAACACGCTCTCCCTGTCCTCTGTCAGAGGCCATATTTATACTTTCTCCCCCGTCGCATGGGGGAGGGCTGAAAGTTCAAACCTTATTGGCTCTTTTAAACTACACAGAACCATGGAAGAAACCCAAGCATACAAAATCATACACAATCACAAAAAAGAAACAAAAAAAAATATCATCTTCGAGAAATTCGTGATATTTATCATACAAAAAGACCAACTTACCTAACCTACCTAACTTTTGTACGTCAAATTTTAATTGTTTTCTTTCATCTGGACACTGATTGAATAACAGCCATTTATTGGCCACACCTGAAATGAGAAATGTCACCAATACACCTCAAATTTTCGGGGGAAAAAAAAATAGTATGTCATAATTTACCCTATAAATCGTCTGCAATGCATAAATTGATCAAAAATTGATCATTCTTTTCATTTCGATAAATACCCACAGACACCATCGATACACATCGAATATTCTTCCAAAGAACTTCATAGCTGTCCTTTATCGAAGTTTGTTTTTACCTCAAATCTTTTTTACACTGTAGTAACTTTCTCCCCACATTGAACACTCATGTAGATAATTATTTTCTCGTTTAATGTTTAAAAAATATCCACATAGACATAGTTAATATCCAGTGCAACATTCATGTCTCTCTCTTTTTGAACAAAAGTTACGTATGTTCCAAGTCTTGGCTGCAGGACTTCTCGGACACCCTGTATCATGTACAGGCCACAGGCCTTTTCACAATGCAGGATAAGGACTACTAAAAATTATGAATGGTAGGAAAATATACTAACTAACTAACTCCCTAGCCTTCTTAAACCCGAAGGTTCATGGCTGCAGCAACACAGGCTTTCCATCTTTCCCTATCTTGAGCAAGTTCTATATACTCTTTTCCATCCCTACCGATTTCCCTTAGGTCCATCTCAACGTTGTCCCTCCATCTTCGTCTTGGCCTTCCTACAGGTTCTTACCATCAGGTTTCCCAACAAGAATCCTGTAAACTCCTCTTTCCTCTCCCATTCGTGCCACATGGCCTGCCCACCTAAGTCTTCTTGATTTAATTATTCTAATATCATCTGGACATGAATACAAATTGTGTAATTCTAAATTATGTAACCTTCTAAACTCACCTGTCTCCTCATCCCTTTTAGGTCCAAAGATTAGGAAAATATACTGCAGAACTTTATTACTCCTGCAATGTCCTGATTTAATAAAACATGCTTGTAAATTCCTACCATTCTTTGGATGCACACACACACTATCTCAATATATAAAAATGTATGTATGGATGTGTGTGTTTGTTCAGCAATAACTCTTGAGCGCCTAGAGCAATTTTAACCAAACTTGCTACACATATCACTTGCAACCTGGAAATAAATACTGTGTGGGTAAGACACGCCGAGCACCCCTAGGGGTGGGGTGGGAAGGAGTGGCATGTAAAAAATAATCTAGAACCAGCAATATTAGATTTCGCACAGTCAGACTTCCGTGACTCTATGCAATCCGCACAATGATAGTGTTTCTTGGGTTGTCTAACATTCAGGCTGTGTTGCGAATCCATAGTTTTTGTGACACTCCCAATGCGGTTTAACTTCAAGTTCATCACCTATCAGCATGGAGGGTGAGAGGGGGTGAAAAATGCCACAAATGACCTAGATTACTGTCGAACCATAGCTTTCGGAGCCTCTAAGCTAATTGGTGACATTCACGATCATTTAAAAATACTTACATTTTACACTATAGTTAGAATTCATTATTTTCCTGTCTAATACAAGATTGGGATAAATAAATACCCAGGCAACGCCAGGTAATCAGCTAGTATAATATATAAAAATGTATGTATGTGTGTTTGTTCTGGCATAACTCTCGAACGCCTGGAGCGATTTCAACCAAACTTGGTATGTGTATCACTTACAATCACGAAAGAAATACTGTGGGGGGTGACACCCTTGACACCCCCTGGGGGTGGGGTTGGGGAGGGGGTGATATAAAAATAATCAAAAACGAGTGATATTAGTGAGGAATCCATAGTTTTCAGGTTTGCTAAGATGAATAGTGACACTCCCAATCCCGTTCAACTCCAAGGAACCTCTGGCACCCCCAGGAATGTGGGTGGGAAGGGGGTGACATGTAAAAATAATCGAAAACCACCGATATTAGTGTGGAATCCATAGTTTTTGGAGCCTCCAAGATGAACAGTGACACTCCCAATGCCGTTCAACTCCAAGTTCATTTTACACTATAGTTAGCAGTGGCGTAGCATGAGCATTTCGGATGGGAACGCCAAGTTAGAAGGAAGGGTAGGCCTTTTTTTTTTGCTTAAGAGTTTACTTATGGAATTAGCCGACATATGTATTGTCTATTTAAAATCACAATCTCATTGTGTTTATTACATTAAGTCAGCCGGGTTTCGATAAAACATGATCCATGCTTGTTTTATGTAGAAAATAAGATGCCTCAGTATGCAATAAATGCTTGGAGCACTGGTGTTTTATACCATTTTTAATTAGATTGCTCAAGTCAGAAACACCGCACACCATTCGGAGTATTTTGCTCCACACGTAACACATGTGTAGCAAAACAGTATTTCATAATCAAGGAAACCTTTCGGCATTACGCAAGTAATTAAAAAACCTACCTCAATCACAAGCACCTTTAGAACAACAGTAGACTTCATTGTTGTGGATGATACAACTATTGAATGATTTGGTTTATTTTACTTCGCTTTCTATCACTTTTGGCTAATCGCGAATATGAATATGAGTGATGATATTGATGAAGTTGATGAAGAGACACTCATAAAGAACAAACATGCTTAGGCTCGGGATTCGAACCGGAAACCTCTTGCGCTGTGCAAAACACACTGACACGAAGGGGGGTGGATGATCCAACAATCGTACACTCTACTGACGTAACAGTGCCTATTAGTAGTAATTCAGAGTTTCAGACCACTGTTTATTGTATCTTGAGAATGCTGATAAACATTTTAAAATAATTTTGTCAAGAGATCATACAATGTTAAGAGTTTTGAAACGAATACTAAACATTTCCACTGGCACAATATTAGGCAGTTAGATACTAACGAAAAAATATATTTTTAAATAAATAGTTTTGTGGGTTAGGTGGTAGAGCAGCCACAGGCTGAACTTCTACCACGAGGACTTTATCAACTTGTTTGACAAAAACTTTTTTGTTCTTTTAGTTTTTAATGCACTTCACTGTTCTTGCGATAAATTACACGATGCAGTGGTCATTAAAGAAAGATACGTCAGCCAATATTGCTTATTGTAGCATCACACAGCATGAGCAGAGGCACGAGCGCTAAAAACCGGGTAGGAATTCTACTTCTGTCGTCTGCATCGGAAGTACAGCGCCTTGAATCGGAAGGCAGGAAAGGTCACATGGCCCCTAGAACCAATCAGGTCTCCGTACGCCCGCGTATGGCGAGAGCATTTCGCCCGTGCTGTAGAGATCCAAGCCACAAGCTTTCCCTCCTTCTCTCTGCCTACAGGCAGGCATGGTCCTGTACGCCAAACCTAGCCGGCGTCCGGCAAGCAAAAACATTAGAGAAATGCTACAAGGAGAGCTGTTAGTGGAGCGTTGTAGACTGATCGCGAAAAATAGCTTTTATAATGCCATTATGCTCAAACATGTACATAATTAGTCACGTTTTACTTTATATTTACAGCATTTACGCATTTTTAAAATTTTAAATCAGGGAACGCCGGGCGTATGGGCGTATTAGGACGCTACGCTACTGATAGTTAGAATTCATTATTTTCCAGTCTAATATAAGATTGGGATAAATAAATACCTGGGCAATGCCAGGCAATCAGCTAGTCCAATATAAAAAGCAACATATTTTTATATATAATAATATAGTGTATTTTTTTACAGTGAGATTTGTACATTTAATGTTGATTCAGTTAAACACTATTCTTTAGTTGGAGTTCCTGTGATTGACTGTAACTGTTTCTTGTACTGTTCCGCTTCATATTCCTTCTGTCGTAATTGTTCCTTGTACTCCTCAGCTACTCTTCGAGCTTCTTCCAACTGCTGCGTAATAGCTGCCAAGTCAGTAGAACTCATGGTGGTCTGCAAAAGTTAAATATATTTAATGTTTAGTGTATTAGCACTTTAAACTAACTGTAAAACTATAGGATTCATTTGGTCATTTATCTTCTTAATTAAGTACAAGGTGTTCGCAAAAGACTGCACCTTTCAAAACATTTATTCTCAGCCTTATGATGTGGTATGAGCATTCTTTCCACAACAAAAGGAAGATAACATCTTCATGTTTTGTTCACATACATTATAAGTTTACATTCGGCCGACCTCCGTGATGAAGTGTTTATTTCAACATGTTCACACTGAAGTGAAGTACTTTGACTGGTTCAGTCAGTGTCTGTATAAGTTGCACTCATATAAAGTACATTCCATACCATAGAGTGGAGCATTTCCAATTCAAGAGTCACTTTTTGAACCAAGTTCCTGGGACTGTACTGAAAGAAATGCGGATTGATTGATTTGGCCACTTTTGGTTAATCGCAAGATGAGGATGAGTGACGGTATGATGAAATTGATGAGGGAACACAAACACAAAGAGCACTCATGCCCAGGGTGGGATTTGAACCTGGGACCCCTGACGTTGTAGCATGCTGTGCAGAAGGTATGCTGCACTCTCACCACTGCCTCCATGAAACATGATGGGCAACGAGTGCTTTTGCCTTTGCATGAGCAATCAAGGATGTCGTTTTCACATATTCTACAACACAAAACACTTTCTGTTGCTTGGTGAACACCATTTTGCACTAAAACAGCTAACATGCACACAGTGGGTATTGCAAGTGAAACTCCCGCAGTCTAGATGCAATCAGTGCTTATTACAAGACTCTCTGCACACTGCTTAAAAGGAGAAGAAATAGGTGCAATCTTTTCTGGACATGCTGTATTCTTTAAGGCATGTTTGTAATAGTGTTGGGCGATATATCGTTATGACGATATGTCGTGATATTGAAAAAAAAAAAAAACATTCAGGCGATATCAACTAAATGAGATATCGTCACAGAATTTTAGTGATATATAAATTGTGTTGGAGATATATCTTCATGATATTTTGGCAATATATCATCATGATATTTGCCAATATATATTGTGTCAGTGATATATCATCACGATATTTTGGCAATATACGAGGGTCGTTCAAGTCAATCGGGGACTTTTTTTTAAAACAAATAGAAGAACAAATTTGAAAGTGTGGTAACTGGATTTATTTTTCCACATAACCTCCTGCTACAGTTATACACTTATCCCAGCGTTTAACTAACGACTGGAATGCTTCGGCATAGAAAGATTTATCATTACGGCGGAACCATTGTAGGACAGCATTCTTCACTTCATCATCACTGGTGAAATGTTTTCCTCTAAGGAATTTCTTCAGGGGTCCAAACAGGTGAAAATCACTTGGTGCTAAGTCAGGACTATAGGGGGGTGTGGTAATATCTCCCAGCCGATTTCCTGGAATGTTTGGAATGTGCGTTGAGCGGTATGCTGTCGTGCATTGTCTTGCAAAAAGAGAACACCCTTTGTGATGAAACCCGGATGTTTCTTCCATAAACTCTTATGCACATCACGCAGAACACTGCAGTAATGCTCACGGTTGATAGTATAGTATTGATACTTGCAATTTCACGACAGGTTATGCGACGATTGGAAAGGATCAGCTGCTCCACGCGCTGAATGTTCCCAGGAATGACTGGCGTGGGCTGTGATCCACCACGACCGGGATCGTCAGTAATAAAGATACGGCCATCTTTGAATCGCTTACACCATTCAAATGTCTTACTGCGACAGAGTGTCTCATCACCGTACTGAGCCTGAAGTCTTCTGTAAATTTCAGCAGGTTTTCTATCCTCGTTCACTAAAAAACTTCATCACAACACGCTGTTCCATGTAGACGTCCACACTGTTGTCCGCCATCTTGAATAACGGTCTATGCAGAAGCGCGGGAAATAAGCGCCGCCTACCAGTAACAGCACACAGTTGCCAGTTCCTACTGCATACAAAACCTCCAGCCTAGGCGTCTATTTAAACCTGGAAAAAAAATAAGTCCCCGACTGACTTGAACGCCCCTCGTATATGAAGTTTGTGATATATAGTCATGATATTTGGTGATATATATTGTGTAAGCGATATATCATCATGATATTTGGCAATACATCGTGAAGACGATATATCGCCAACATCATGATACAGAAAAAATATTGTATCACATCGTCTGTGACGATATTTCCTTGATATATCTTGATATCGTCCATGTAATCTTTGAACATTATTTGGTGCTATGGGCACAGTACATAGTTTGCAACACATGTGCAGTTAATCTAAATAAATGGTTAAAAGGGAAAAAATGCTTTCTCCTGGTACGTCTTTCTGGTGGCAGAAAAACAAAGCAAAATACTTCATGCCATATTTTACCACACATGAAAATCTTGTTTCTTGTAATGATGTTGAAGGTTTGCTTCTTGCAGTTAGCATGAAGTACAACCCCCAGAGTGCCAGTTTTTGTGGATAGTTTAATGAGAAGTCCAAGGCAGTTTTGATAAACAATGGGAACAACATACGAGGGGGGGATGAATAAGTCTTGCCTGTTGAGGTATAATTGTTTAATAATACAAATATTGAAACAATGTCATGGCTTTCTGTGTGAATCTGGTCGATTGGAACATGTTACCACGCCACAGCAATACTGCTGCAGAAAAACATATATGCATCTTCTATGAAAGGGTTTCAACAATTGGTACTTGGACTTTCAGAGTAGAGAACTACTTACATGTGAGAGAGAAAATAAAATTTATTTTTTTCATTACTTGTCCTTAGGGTCACATATAAATAAAAGGTCGAGATTTTGTTACAAAAACTGGGCACATTTTGGAATAAAAAGCAGTATATAAAAGGGATTTCATTGTCAAAATGATTAATACAATCCCAAATTTAATTTAAAAACTACGTATATTACACAAAATAGAAATGTTTATTCTAAGAGCACATTTATGTAGTTATCAGTCTCTTAGGGAGAATTCACACCGAAGAAACACTCAACATGCAACACAAGTGTTTCACACCGAAGAGACAAGATGCACACGGCAAGCGACACTGGTTTCTTTGCTCAGTTTGCATGATGGTACCGATATAATTGCATTAATCAGTTTATTAGTCGCCCGAAAATAACGTAACAAGAGACATTGTTACATGTAAATCGCGTTGTAAATTTTTTTTCAAGTTATGACCTCAAAACTGTATACTCTAGACTTTTCAGCCTGAATAAAGCAAATACCTAGAGAAATGGTTCTCAACCTTCGTGAAATCATGTCACGGTATTTTTCTTAAGTCAATGCTCTTAGCCAAAGAATTTTCCTCATAAATCTACAGTATTTAAGATTTTATGCATGAATTAACATGTACCTATGAAATTAAAAATTGATAAATAAATTCTAGCATAATCATAAGAGTAATAATAGTTTGATTACGTGTGTAGGATTGTTGACAAATATAAAAATATGGAAGACAAAGTGGTAACGTCGTCTCCTTGTAATTAAGTGATCCCGGGTTCGATAACCGGGGAGGCACCGGGCAGATCCAGTTCTGATTAGTCTATTTGTGCATAAAATGGACTTAAAAAACGAAAACTCACAACTCAAATATGATATTGGGATTATGATAGTTGTCAACCAGTTTTAGCAGAATATTTCGGTGCTCAGTATAGTTGATACGAGGGCACAGTATCGGATCGCAGCCCGGCAGTTGAAAAACAATGCACTTAGAGTACTTTACAATGTTGACATATATTTTGGACTAAAGTGCCTTCATAAGCTGACTTTTTCAAATAAAAGCAGTCAGGTAAATGGCCAAAACATGGCCTCTTTTCACGTTGAAGGCAAAGTACAGTCGATAGATAACTGCATCAAAAAACTTGATAAAGCGAAATGAACGTTGTGTTTAAATCTTAAAACATTGTACATATCGATACTTTATTATATCAACAAATTAGAGGTTCAAACATAATGTCGGTTGTGCTCTCTTCTAGAGTCTAAATACAGCTCGTTGGAATGAAGCACGATGCACGGTATTGAGAAAATGGCACAGTCCAAGGCACGTAAGCAACACGCGACACGTGCATCTTACCGTCTCTCTTCGGTTCGAAAGGTTGCATTGATTATTGAGTGTTGGCTTCCAAGCGACATGTGTTTCGTGTCGCATGTCGCGAGTTGCGTGTTTCTTCGGTGTGAATTCTCCCTTAAGTTTATTCCTGTGTAAAGGAGTTTAGTTGTACTTCTCTTGCATAACCCACATGTTAAATTCAGACTTCAGAAAGTGTTGCATAGGTAAATAGACTCTAAATTTCATGTTTAACTACAGCTTGTACAGGTATTTCCGATTACAACAGCTTGTTCCAAAATTGAAACCAGGAGATTTGTCTCATAGTATGTGACTTTTAGGACATGATTCAGGACTCAGATGATGGTAGGGGAGTTTTCCATGAGTGTTGAGGTATGTAATTAGCAATTAGTAAAGATTAATTTCATTCTTCCTATATTTCAGGGTGGGGCAATGTCCTGAAAATTATGTGCATTTTCTTTCACCTATTTTTATGTCATTGATTTTCACATCACTCTTTTCTCAATTATGATGTTTGGAAACACACTTTTACTAAGGAAAAGCACACTGAAAGGACTGTTTTGTACCTTCATATCCCGGCGTTGTCTTCGTTGAGGGTCCGATGAATTTCAATTTTTTATATTTTTCTGTCTTCTTCTTCTTCTTCTTCTAACAGATTACACAAATTTTGTTTCTTCTACTGCAGGCTTATAGCCTGTATTGCATGTATTCAACAAAATGAGGTATAGTTTCTAACTAGCATTCTTAGTTCCAGAGATATAAAATTTTATTTAAAAGCATGCAGAAATTTAAATTTCCCGTTAGAAACACATTCGTAGTTTAAGGGTTAAGAGTTTATTTCAAATTTTTCAGTTCCTTTTGCATCATTTTGTGACAAAATATGGTAGGACAAAGTACATCACACCTTTCAAAAACATAAAAAAATTAACATTACAGCATGATATTTGAAATTCCATGTTCCCGTTAAAAATGACATATGCAGGTCTACTTATCCTCTTTTACATATTCTTTGTCCACAAACTCAGGAGATATGTTATCTTCTTTTTTTGAAGATGTATATCTGAAGGAATGGCCATGTCTCCTCTCAGTTTTGAGTGGAATTGATGCATGTATGAGTGCAAACGGTTTCCATCAAAGTGAGATAAATTACAAGGGCGAAAGGCTGAGGTGTCCAATAAATTGACAATTTCAAATTTGGTTCTTAATAGGGATGTGCCGAAGCCGATTACAGATGTATGAAAATCGGCCGAAATTGACACATCGGCATCGGTATCGGTATCGGAATCGGCAAAAATCCGATATTTAAACCGGAACAGATTATACTAGAGTTTTTACCTTCTAACAAGTTTTATATTCTAGTTTTGTAAGATTTATTGAAAATTTGGTTATGATTCGTCATTATTGTAGAGTTTTTGTAATAAAATTATTGCAAACTCATTCAGAGGATCAACCTAACTATAAATCGGAAATAAAACAGTACATTGCTGAACCAGGATCTGCTGTTGTATTGGAAATTCAAAAATGAATATTCAAACCTGAAGAAAGTCCTGAGATAATACTTGAGCATACCTGCTGCATCAGTATTCAGTGATTGAGTGTTCAGTGCTGCTGAACAGATTTGCGATAAGAGAAGAAGTAGGTTACTTCCTGAAGTGCTTCCAAATCTCATGTTTCTGAAGTTGAATCTGGCAGAACAGGAATTCATTTTGCATTTCAAAGAACTGCTTGTGTACTAATGTAATCTCTTGAGAATCCATGTTCTTCTTAAAGGTTCACATAACATTTTGTAGATGCAAATGTACATTCGCATCTCTTGAGAATCTATATGTATATACATATGATATGCAATAGAAATGTACATAGAAAATTTATTTTTGTCATGCTGAAAATAACATCCCATTTCTGTTTAATAATCTTATGTATCGGAATCGGTTAAATATCGGCATCGGTATCGGTTCCAAAAATTATCGGTGAGGGCATCGGTAAATTTTCAGCTTCGTCACATCCCTAGTTCTTAATATTTGGATTGTTCACCATCTTTTAAAAAATTCACGAATTATGTAAGACAATGTAAGTCCGACTTGGTATGAAACTTAAGTTTGTATATTGTTCTCTTATGATTTAAAAAAATATATGTTTCTTACATCATGATGATGTATTTTTCCTAGTGTTGAACTGTTTTTGCATTCTGATGTCATACTATTCACATGGTATTTTCCTACTCATCAAATGATATTATTAGGATCAAGTAATATATATATATATATATATATATATATATATATATATATATATATATATATATATATATATATTCTTCAATGGCTTGTAACTTTGCTTGTCCGCAGGGAAGATGTAAATATTTCACTTCCCACAAGATTGTGGCCTTTCCCCTAAAATTCAATCAACTTCATCTCTAAATGGTAAGTATAGTCATCACCTCTCACTCTCATTCTCTCTACAAGTGACTGCAAGTCACTACTTACATGTCGTTTAACAGGTTTTTTCAAAAACTGACATCTTAGACCTATTGCCAGATCCAAAACATCACATGAAAAGAATAAGATCAAAATAAAAAATTGTTAGAAGGATAAAATCATAGGATTACAAAGCTGGGTCAGTGTTGTATGGTAGATAGTGACATGCATCTTTTACACAAGGCAGCTGCAGGACAATACAGTTTTTTACCATGACTTTTGTCCTTTTAACCAAGAGTAGGAAAAACTTAAAGTAAGTTAGGCACTAGCCACTCTTCTTCAGGAGCTAAAGCTACACATTTTGAACTATGATGTTAAAAGATTTATTAATTAATAGAATATTGGATTAAAAGTAATTAATTACTGCACCAGTTGCATTCCTAAAGACAGCTCAAGTGTTAACGGTATGGAAAACTATGCAATGCATTTAATACATGGCTGACTCTACCATATCGCTGCAGATTTTAAAATTCCGCTAGCAGCAGTGAAAAAAGAAATATATAATGGCATGTTTATTATTTTGCTTTAATGATACACATGATACAGAAACACACACAAACAATAACACAGTGTATTGTACTTGTTATATAAAAAGGTAATAATAACCGAACTCGAAATATTTAAAAAATATGTATTTTTTAGCACTGAATTTGAAAATTCAGGTAGCACGTGAAATTTTTCAGTTGCCATGGTGACCAGGCACCCTGTATTTTTCTACCTCCTGCTTTTAACTATTTTTTATTCCACTTTTATTAATTTAATGTCAATTCTTTGAACAACCCTGAGGAAGGATCTGGCAAAGGGTCCCGAAATGTGTTTTTGGAAAGAACCTGTAAATCACAAGAAAATAGTTATCTTTAATAATTACACTGAACTTACCTGACTTGTTGAAGGTGGTGTTGATGATACAGCTGTTGTTGCTATGGCCTTCATAATTGTTGGTGAAAATTTACCTAGGTTCTTTATTTTGATAGGACTGCTGCCAGAAGCTGAAAATATAAATAAAGGTATTTTAGAATATTTAAAAAGAATATAATTTACACTATTTTATGCAAAATGTCTAAATTTTACATTATCTTTATATATGGAGATACATTTCGCTGATTTGGTCCCTTACCAAGTAGGTTCAATTCAGATTAGGTTAATCCACGCTTTAATTATTTAATCAATGGATTCGGTGATGGATCCATCTCTTTACACCACTTTCATCATATACACGTGGTGATGAATGAGGTAGATTTCAGGGATTGTGGATAATTGATTGATTGATTTAAAAGTTTTGAATGCATTGGTAAGCATGGCCATTTTTCACCCTGCAGTGAATGCAAGGAAGATCCTCTGATCTAAAACCCTTACCTCAAAAGTAAAACAAAAGGTGTAAAAAGAAGAAATTTGGATAATTGTAGTCTGACTTGAGAATACTTTAGGTCAGAGATCGCCAAACCGTTGATCACAAGCTACTGGGTCAATTCCAGTAGCTCGCGAGGGGCTTAGCTAGAATGGACTATAGATAAGAGCGGTACTATTTGAGTGGAAATTTGGCAGAAAAATCTGCTTTTGATGATAGGTGGACATCTGCAGTACTCGTTCCAATACCTGTGACCCAACTTAACAAATATTGTGGATGAAAATGATTGTCATCCTTCTCATCAACATGGTAAGAAGGAAGATAGTAATAATTACTATCCGTGACAAAAATATTGAGCCCTCGGTTTACGCTCTTGTAAAATTGTACTCCGTGTGAGCAAAAAAGTCAATTATACCTCATTGGAAAGCTTCAAGTATCTCATTGCCGCTTCGCTGCGAGAATCGCGCAAGTGCGTTCCGTCAAGCCGATCCAAAGTATTGTCGCACCATAAAATAATGAATGAAATATCATATTGCAAATGGTGTACTGCTGTACTGCAGGGTTTTCTTTCCTTGCTTTTATCTTCATATGAACATCGTCTCCTTCGGTACCCAGCGAAGGTAAACAGTGGTTCGGATCCCACTTTAAACTTAAGTCCAGTCCCGATTAGCCTACCTGTGCATAAAGTGGACTTAAAGAGAATATCATTTTCCCAGTATTATTTTATGTTGCACATTTAAACAGATATATTAAGTGCAACGATGTTCGATGAGGAAGATTTGAATGAAGTCTATGAGTCTTCTCTGTATACAATAATAACGTACCTGCTGTGTACAGCGATTTCATAAGAAAGGAGAAACAGTGCGAGGTACATACTAGCGATAGCGAGGCATAGAAATTATATATAAAAAAATTGCGCATTTCAAGCTTTCACGCCAACTAACATTTTAAAATATATTTAGAGCAAAAACATATGTAAAGGGTGTTTTTTTAAGAGTGATAGAACTTTCGATAGAGATAGCTGTCATTTGTTTTGTTTTGATGACATGTTGTTTTGTCATTTCAGATCAGTGAGCATTGGCAAATGATCATGGAAAGCCTGACGCCACAACAACGTTTACGAATTGTGGAAATATATTTCTAAAATCAATGTTCTGTTCGCCAAATGTATAGAGAACTTCGGAAATATCGGTGCTGTCAGTGAATTGGCCTCCAAGATCATGTGACCTAATGCCACTGGATTATTTTCTTTGAGGATATGTAAAGTCTCTGGTTTATGCTGATAAACCAGCAACAATCGATGCTTTGGAAGCAAATGTAACTCGTGTTATTAACGACATACGTCCCCAATTACTTGAAAAAGTGGTTCAAAATTGGACTGCTCGAATCCGGTTCATCACAGCTAGTCGTGGTGGACATATGCCGGAAAAAACAGTCTGTTTTTTCTAGCCACACCTTGTATGTATGTATACATATGCATACACACATACATATATGTAGGCCTATACGGTATATTAATATGTAAGCCCCGCGACAGGTTAAGTTTGCAGCAACATTTCACACATGTAAACTCAAACGTGTGTGCAGAATATAGTTCCGCTGCAATACTGCCGATTTTCTCGCTGACTGTGACATGAACAGCTCGACGGTCGAGGTGAGATTGGCACGGGAGATGCTGAGTGCCGTTCTCGTGTGGATTAATACATAAAACTTGCTGCAAACTTAACCTGTCGCGAGGTTTAGTTTGTTAGTCTTTAATGCTTTTATAGAAAATAATCTTATAACACCATTAAGCCTTGTTTCCATTATTATGAAAAAATATAAATATGCTGACCAAGGCAGTTTAGTTACGTTTAGTTTATGTTTTTAATAAAATAAATTACTGCCTTGGTCAGCATATTTATATTTTTTCAAAATAATCTTACGTTTTGGGTTCCCCCAAACTGATCAACCTAGCTACGTACCAGGTGACCAAGTGTCTACAATTGAAAGGTCTTTCACCTTAAGATGTCCACAATAATTGGTGCGGACATTGAAGGATAAAGCACCTTCATATTCCACAGTAAAGAAGTGGCATAGGGAAGACCATCAACAGCCATTACCCAGGAAACTATCAATTGCGCGCAACAACTAATCAACACTAATAGGATTGTTGTTGTTGTTGAATTGGTGTTTTAAGTCCACTTTATGCACAGTAAGGCTAAATGGGACTGGACCTACAGTTTAAAGCGGGATCTGAACCACTTTGTGCCTCCAACGGGTATTGAATCCAGGACCCCTGACACTGATAGGAGATTCACCACTGTGAATATTATGCCAAACTTATTCACCAACTTTGTGCTGTTATAATAAAAATAATAATAAAATAGTCTTTATTATAGCAGGTGTGTTTCGGTCTCAAGGGCAGCTCTTACAACAGACCCTTGTCTGGGTGATTAATACAAAGTAATGTAAAAGTAAAGTACAAATGAAAAAAAAATGTAATATATGAAGATATCCTGATTGCATGCATGATGGATGAACATTGAATACAAAAATACAAATTGAATAAAAATAAGAAAGAAAAAAGGATTATACGTGGGTTAAGTCATAAGTCATGGCGACTATTTTTTTTTCTCGCGAACAGGGGACAACACGAAAAATTTAAGGTATACGTTTGAAAGTGTATGGAATGTACTTTCAAAAGAAGCCACCAGACGGTCTATGTGAACAATGGTGGAGTAGTAAGCACGCACCCAAGTTCAGTCGGTGAGTGACAGCGTTCGAAAATAGAGGTCGTTAAGCAGGAGCAACGTTCATACGTTAAAATAACAGTTCTCTGCAGCAGAAATGCACAGGAATGCAGTACAGAGCTACGGGAGGTTCTGGGTGTGCATGCCATGCCCTATCGAACAGTGACAAGGTGGGTGGAGGCCTTCAAATGGGCCAGAGTGTCAACTGCCGATCTGCCTCATAATAAAACACTGTTGTTCAATATCCCCTGTTCTGCCTCTTCCCTACGACAGTCTCCTGCATCCAGATTTCATCTGGTGACTTCATTCCAAGGTACATTCCATACATTTTCAAACGTACATCTTAGATTTTTCGTGTTGTCCCCCATTTGCGAGAAAAAAAAATAGTTGCCATGACTTATGACTTTACCCTCGTATGTATAAACTAAAGTTCGTCGCTTTCATCTTTAGTACATATACATGTATTAAGTCAGCTGGAACAATAAATGAAATACCAATAGCAATAATAATAACAACAACAATCAATTGAAAAGACAAAACAAAAATTATGAAATTTAGAATAGTTATAACAAGTTATATGAACAGAGTTGCCAATTATTACAATGGATATACTGCATATATTTATAACAGAAAAGTTGCTCGTGATTATGTGCTTAGCTGCCTTGCTAGTTGATGATTTTTTAGTTTCTTTTTAAACGATGCAGAAAGCTCTCATGAGGCATTCTGCTCTTGCAGAACAATGCTTAGAGACACGCAGCAGGTTATCCAATCCTGGGGCTTCAAAAGCTTGTGACATGCACCTTATTTCCAAGATCTGGCCCCAAGCAAGTACTACCTGTTTCCTAAACTAAAGGAAGAGTTGCATGGTAAGACATTTCACAATGATTCTGATGTCATTGGTGCTGTGGAGGGGTGGTTACAGGAGTAAAACAGAACATTTTATTCTACTGGAATTGCAGCATTAGAAAAATTATGGCGTAAGTGTCTGCCTCAGAGGGACAATGTAGAAAAGTGATGGAAGAAATTTCCCGATACCACTTCCGGAAGTGGGTCAGGACATGAACTTATTGTATGCCCCTTGTACGATAGGAGTTTATTCTGTGCTCACACAGATGTGTGTATGAAGATGAATACATTTTTCCTCACCACTAACTGGTTCTCAGACAAATGCCACGTTACATCACCTGGGCATAATTAAAGTTCTCCTATTCAGAGCCCTCTGTAGGCCATTTGAAGCATCTGATTGTGGTGAATTTAGTATAGACGCTATTGAGACCAGGGGGAAGCAAATGTTGATGGAAAAAATGTTCACCACCACGTGTAAATGTGGTGCTAAAATCTGGTGCCCAGTGAGCAACACCCTGTGAAACAGTTCATGCAACTATTGATCATGCTGTGTTATGCTTCCAAAGGGTTTTTCACATTGACTGCATTCATATGCATATTGAACACTGCCGTACTGACAAATTCAAAATAAAGTTTTGTATGTCCGACTTCTGGTTGTTATTCCAGTGCCACATTTGCACCTGGTGGTGAAAATTTGAACAACAAGTACCATAAGATCTCTGGGACTTTAACAATATTTGGTCTAGGAATTAATTTGTGCGCCTGGACAAGAGATGGCGTAACGAGCGTATTGTCCCACAGTTCCGTGTAGCCACACATGCGTTGAAAACTCCTGTCAGCACGCATCGTTCGTAGTATAGGGCAGTTGATTGACGCGTCAACAACAGCATTTTGTAGTCAACTGAACATGGCGCAGTTCGTGCCAGATAAAGTGTTTTTGCGGGGTGTTCTGCTTCATTACTTTAACATGCAGAAAAGTGCTACCGAAAGTCATCGTATTTTGATGGAAGTGTATGGTGACCATGCGCTAGCTGAGCGAACGTGTCAGAAGTGGTGATTTCGGCCTGGAAGACCAAGAGCAACCTGGACAGCCAAAAAAATTTGAAGACGAAGAATTGAGAGCATTGCTCGATCAGGATTCGTGTCAAACGCAGGAAGAACTTGCAGAAGCATTAGGCGTTGATCAAACAACAGTTTCCAAACGCCTCAAAGCCATGGGAATGATTCAAAAGATGTCACATTGGGTTCCACATGAATTGAAAAACAGAGACGTTGAAAGACGAAAAACCATTTGCGAATTGCTGCTTCGAAGACAGAAAAGAAAGGGGTTTTTGCATCGCATTGTTACTGGCAATGAGAAGTGGATCCATTACGAGAACCCGAAACGAAAAAAGGCCTGGGTGAAGCCAGGTGAACCAGGTCCATCACAACCGAAACGAGATATTCACTGTGCAAAGGTTAAGCTGTGCATATGGTGGGATATGAAAGGTGTGGTGTACTATGAGCTGCTGCAACCTGGTGAAACTATTAATGGAGAACGTTATCGACGACAATTAATGCGTTTGAAGCCAGCACTGGCCAGGAAACGACCAGAATGGGAGAACAGACATGATAAACTTATTTTTCAACATGATAACGCTCGCCCACATGTCACAAAACCGGTCAAAACTTATTTAGAAAACGTCGGATGGGAAGTTTTACCCCATCTGACGTATTCACCAGACGTTGCTCCTTCGGACTACTACTTGTTCGATTGCATGAATAATGATTTGATTGGACAGCGGTTCACTTCTTCAGAAGATATCGAAAAATGGGTCTCTGACTGGATCGCTTCAAAGGATGAGGACTTCTTTCGCCACGGAATCCGTAACTTGCCTGACAGAAGGGGGGATTGTGGTGGCTCGCGATGGACAATATTTTTCTTAAGGTATTTATGTATTTCGTGTTTGAACTACAGCTTCAATGTGTGCGTAACAACCGCATGAATTAATTCCTAGACCAAATACAAATAGAAACAATTAGCATAGGAAAAATAGGAAGAAAACAGTACTTAGGAAAGAACCATTTCTAATTATATCTTTGAAATTTCCATTATTGGGGGGGGGGGGCATTTCTGTAATAGATTAACTTGGTTAAATATGTATTCACTGATTTAACTATTCATTCAAAATTTTCCAAAAGATCTTTCAACTCACCTGAAACTGGTATAAGTTGATCTGGCATTATTGTAATAACTTTCTTTCTATCCACAAGAGGGCTCTTATTGTTTATAACTACACCTGATGGTTGAACTTTGTTTCTTGTTAAATTGAGGGCCAATTTGCCTGCCTCTACAAAAATAATAATGAATGTATTAATTGTAGTGAAGATTATTTCAACACATCCTCAATACTCAGGGTGTTCATAAATTATTGGTTGATTTTGTAAAGCCATATTTTCACCAATTGTGAACAGAAATACATGATAGTACAATCAAAGATGAATATTTTTGCAATTTCATATAGACCTTAAATGCATTTGATGTGCACCCCATGTGCATCAGGACAAGATGTTCAAGCGGTACTTCCATTCTAGGCCATTATCGCCAAACCTTTACAAGCATGTCTTGTGTGATTTTTCCGATGGCGATGTTGATTTACCTTCACAATTCTGGCAGTATCTAAGAAAGTGGAGGAACGTAAGCATTGTCTTTGATGAAACACCACAGGCAGAAACTGCACCCGGAGTCCCATTGGAAACGTCACACAAGACAACCTTGAGAACATTTTGCGAGAATGGGCTAGAATGGAAGCACCGCTTGGACATGTGAAATGACAAATATTCCTCTTTCAAATGGTTGCGCTACAATGAATTTCTGTTCACTACTGGTGAAAACATGGCCTTATGAATTCGACCAATAGTTTCTGAAAACAGTGTACAAAGAATCATTTGAATCATTTCTTCAATACTTGAAGAAGGTAATTATTAAGCACTATCAAATATGGCTGACATAATTCAGTAATATCAAATCCCTGTTGTCATTTTTCAAAAAGTATCCATTAACTCAGATTCCAACAGTTGTAAAATAATGAAATTCAAGGCAGATCCAAAAGTGAAATATATTTTTAAGTTTTTCGAATTTACTGTGTAATTTAGATGCAAACTTGTTAGAGGTTGCAAATGGTCATTTATGAGGGATTAACACAAAACCACTTGTAAAAGCACTATTGAAAGTAGGATGTACACTAGGATAACACACTATAATTATGCATTTTTATTCCTTGAAAATTAATTCAGTATTAAAAAAGATCAGATTTCAAATCTTTATTGTGAAGACATGGTAAAAGATACAAACATGTGCTATGCAATCACCAGACAGAATAAGTATCAAAGTTTTAACAACCTACATAGAATTTTCATTGGACACCACACAGCAGAGCTGGGGGGGGGAGTGGTTAAAGGGGGGGGGAGCGGTTAAAACAATGTTTTTTACCCCAGATTTCTATGATTTTTCTTACGTGAGTTATCATAATTATTGCAACTGTCTGCATAGACCAAAAATGTTGCAAGTCATGAAACAAAAATGGCCGCCCTTTTCAAACAGTCTAGTTCTAGAAAAATAATGCCTGTTTTGACTACCTTTGTACAGGGGTTACGACAACAAACAAATGAAAAATTTTAAAAATGGTCGAGCGACCAGTGCTGGACCATTTGGTACAGATTCACCTTGAAATTTTAGGCAATTTCCAAAAAACGTAAAATTTTCGTTAGAAGGAATAAAAAAACCAAAAATTTTATTTTTTGTAGAGAAGGAGCATGTCTTTGCAATGATTTTCAACATCAAAAGTTTTTCGTTCCATCATACCCACATGATGAAAATTCAGATTTTCGTAACCTAGTTTTCCCACCACAAAAATTAGGCTACAAATCCAATATTAGTTGTTTTATAGGCATTTGTAAAATATTTTGAGTGCTGATGTATTTTTTTCTGAAATCCTCATTATTCATTCAACTTTGTGTAAACTTTCAAAGAGATCTGATGATTGGTTATGGAGAAAAGAAATAAAATGTAAGCAAGGGTATCTTTGTGCTGAGGGTCTCAAGAGTGACAGACAACACTGATTTGATGACATTTCAAAGTGCTGTAAAATGAAACCCGTTTGAGATACAGTGCAAACAATTTAGGGGGTTTCTTTCAAATATAAAGGAAGGGTGAATACCAAATCAAAATCTTAGTTTTTTGCGTTGATTTGATGTGGAATGACCCATAAATGAAAAAGGGGTTGTCCGATCATGATTAAATTTTGGTATGGTGCAGGCAGAAAGGTTTTTTAAAAAATCTCAATTTTCAGATTTTTAAAATTTGTTAAAAAACTGTTATCATCAATTGAAACAGCTTTTGGTTAGTACTGGGTAGTCCTACAAATACAATATTGGTCATGTTTGGAAGCTCTTTGAATCTGTTTTTAAAATCCATTATTGTTGTCAATTCACATTGATACAGATTTTTATTAGGTGGAGTAAAGATGAGCGTGGCACATGGCTACACCACTTGCAGTGACAGCCTGCAGTTTCCACGGTTTAAAGGATATCGCTGTGTGCCATGTTGGCACATTCTGCACTCATCTTTACTCTGCTGAATAAAAATCTGTATAAAATTGGTTTCTCAATGTAAATTGACAACGATAATGGATTTTAAAAACAGATTTCAAGAGCTTCCAAACAAGACCAATATTATATTTTTAGGACTACCCAATACTGACACAAAGATTACCAAAATTTCATCACGATCGGACAACCCGTTTTTGATTTATAGAATTTCAAAAAGAGCGATCGTTTGCAAAACTAAAGAAAAAAGGCCCTTTTTTTTTGTTCTCACAATGATAAAAAAAATTAAGGCCTACTCGAAAAAAAAATTATAGATTAAGGCAGAATTGAATAAGTTAAATTCTGATGTAACTCATATTTTGCTCATATTTTTGTAGGTCTACTGGTTAATTTTTAATTGGAGTACAAACTTGAGTACCTATATATTTAATCCGATAGTAAGTTTCATCTTGTAACTGCGCACATCTCTCCTTAGCTCACTTTCTGAGCCAAAAATAACCCATGGTTTCCCAAAGTTCTTCTCTACAATACGTTCTGTCTCAGGCTGGTCTTCTCCAGTTCCTAAGTGAAGAATGGAATCTGTATCCTTCTGAATACTGACCTCCCACCTGCTCTGTGGGTCCCGCACTGTGACCGTGCAGTCTAAGATATGTCATGTGATTTACAACAATCCGGACGAGCACCGTCAGAAAGCAATTCTCAGATTCAAACTAAGATTGCAAGAGTGTATGGACGTGAATGGTGCCCAGCTGAAGTTCTGGCGATGAACCACATCATACATTAATTTTAAAGTTTCCTCTGTGTAACAAACAATATTTCATTGTAACAAACCTATTACTTTAAAAGTTATAGGTTTTTAGAATTCTGCAGGACTTTTAGAACACACTGTACAGAGAACTGATGGTACACGAGTGAAATGATGGCAATTACACATGATGTGGCATAGAGAAAAAGAGACCTTGAATGTGTACTGGGGATAAGTCAGTCCATGTGTGCTTTGTGGTACGTGACTCATTGTGAGATCACGAACCAAACGTATTCAATAGATGACAGATGCGGCAAGCATGTGGGTCAAGGAAGAATATGTTACGATCAAGAAATTTTGGTAAATTTTCGTGACTTTCATTTTTATTTCTGACAGCCCTCGTATAAGTTCTTTAGGAGTTCTAATCTTTTTGTATGCATATTTTGTTTCTTGTTAAAATTGTAACGCAGTTTCTGCCAAGCGAAAAAGAAAGCAAACCAAGTTGAAGCTTGCATTCTTTTCTTTCTTATCAACAATGGGTTCTTTTTCGGTCAGTGCTGCGCGGTTTTGTAAGTAAATTTTTGCTGCATTGTTTCTTGATATGCCTTTTTGGAAGGGGTAATTGTTAAAGCTAAAAATAACTTTCCATATGTCCAAATCTTTTGTTCAGGGAATAGAATTGCAGAATCCCGCGAGTATAAATACCAGCTGTTTCACTGGCAAAATAGACAGTATATTCAGGTGATTAAATCGCTTGTCGAGATCCAGGGCTGGGAGAGTACGGGCTTTGTGTGGGGAGTGGCTGGTCATCTCTCCCTTCCACAATGTCCGGGGTTTTCCGAAAGCCACCTTTGAAGATTAGTGCTGGTCAGCATGGTCCTTAAAGGGGATTTAGCGGGCTTATAAATAATTAATTCATATATAAATATTTAATCTTAATAATTTAAAAATTGATATCATTCATAAATTTTAAATTCTGTCGGAGTTGTCACTGGTCAGTGTGACTCAGACGTAAATTCAAGATAAATAAATTAGGCTCATCAAAGATATACAACCTTCTCCTCAAGTTAATTTTTATTCTAAATCATTCGGAATTCTCCTGGTCAGAAGGTTCAATTAATTAAAAGTTTATTTCTTTATTTACTTTAATCCGAGATCATACCTCTGGTCAGAGGGTGTCTTTTAAATCTCATAGCTTATATAGTTTACATGTCCATTTTTAAAGTCTGAGTATCCACAACGTTAAGGAAAGTTTATGGTTTCTCTTATTTAGGTTTATATTAGATGTAATTTTTAAGCAGCTATAATAGGTGACCGGTCGAATATAAGTTTTTCTAGAAATCATTTATGTAAAAGTCTATTGTTTTGCTTTTGTAATGTGAGTAGCCAACAGCGTTGAAAAGGGTAGACATAAATTCCCCTATTATGTTAAGGAATTCTACGTGGACATTTCTAATTTGTGGCCGAGATATGGCATTGATAAAGGGTAGAAAAAGGCTCCCCATATATTTTAATTATGAATGTTTTTAGAGGTTGACCCTGAAGATGGGAGTTTACCTCTGAGTTCCATAGAACATAATGTAGATGTGAAAATATGACAAAAGCACGAATAGGAATTTACGGATAGATGTTATGCAAATTTTTCTTTTGTCTTGATTACAAGTAATATTAATTACTGAATAATTTGTCACCCGTTTATTGAAACAAAGTTACAGCTGTGTTAGTTCTATGATGGGATATGGACATGTAATATAAGAGGGTTTAATGTTTACTCAATAGAAAGTTTTGACTATATTATGAAGTCGTTATGATCTAAATTTTATTTTGGCATTGTTGTAGTTTTTCTTTTGATCAGAGGTTTGTATATTTTTCTTTTAATTTAACTATGTTCGGATTTGTGAATATGTTGATTAAGGTTTAAACGGAGAACCTTCTCTCAAGTTAATTTTTGGAATGTTTATTGGAAATTTGAGAATGTAAATAAATTTGTAATCACTAATGGGTATTTCCTTCAGAGTAAATTTAGTTTATAAGTACAAATTAACTGGCCTCCTTTTGGTTTGATGAGGTGTCCCGCCATCACTGGTCAGTGAGGCGGAGGCTTTATCAATCCATAAGATGTCAGTTTAGATTATTCTGATTTCGCTTGCAATTCGCATGCGTATCCTCACTGGTCAGTGGGATGCGGGTGTGATCACGATGGAAGTTTAAGCGTAAGGAAGGTTACCTACTTTAGAGTTAAGGTTCTTGGTTAAGTAAGCATAAATTTTTTTATTATTATTATTATTCAAAAGCAGACCCTTACCCGAACTTTGGGATGCAGACTCTCATGACCCGCAGGAACTGAGCGTCGTTGTGGCATATATATATATATATCTTATAACAGAAAGAGAAATGGTAGGTAGCGACGCCTATCTTGGTCTTTTGAGGGGACCGAGCCGGTGTGTCGTGTGCCTTGGCGACGGGAAGGCCTACATTGTTGCAAATTGGAAGATGGTGGTCAATCAGGAATTTTTAGATATTTCATGCTAAACATGGTCACACATGTCCTGTTGGTAAATGGCCCATAAATGCCTTGAAGATGAGGGACAACAAAAGGCTCTACCACATCAACAATGTAATGGTGGCTGTCCAAAAATACTAGGGGGAAGTAAGAGTAAACTCCAATAGCAGCCCATATCATAGAAGTATGCTGTGATGCCACAGGTCCTGGGTTGGAATCCCAGCCTGAGCATGAAAGTTCTTTGCGAGTGTCCTTTCATCAATTTCATACCATCATCACTCATCTTCGTGATTAGCCGAAAGTGGGAGAAATGAAAAGTAAAATAAACCATATCAATCAAACCCATACCATAACACCTTGTACCGGACTGGTATGGTGATGCGAAATTCAGGAGTCATCCAGTTTGTTGCCGCGGTACAGCCAGACATGGAGGAGACCATCATGTTGTTGCAGACAGAAGCGGGATTCAACAGAAAAGACAATGTTATGATGTGCAAAGGAAACTAAAGCAATGGGCATTTTGCAAAAATTCCCCGATGATGCAGACACCATCAATGGTTGCTGTGCAATACACCATAATGGGGTTTGTGATGTGACTGTATGATTTATAATCACCCTGTACAGGAGATGCCTGTCCTCTCATTCGACATAAGCACCAATTTGTAGGAATGACAATCCTGGATAATGCAGTCTAGATACGCAAATCTCCCATGATCAAAGTAGGATGCATTATATAGTATGGCTACTGAATTTTTCATACTGAAACTGTCTGTCACACAAATGGCGAGCTAACACATTTCCACTAAGTAACAGCAGACATCTGTCGCTCCCTTTTATACTAATTCCAGGTGGCATGACTGGTGCACGTAATGCACAAATGTGCTGAGCAGCTAATCATTTCATTGTCCTGCCATGATATATGCATTCTGCAAATGTTTAGTCGATTGAGAACGTACTTCCTGGTGTTACAATTTCACACCAGCAGTGTATAAAGCAGAAAAATGTAAAATCAAGGTTCCGCTGTAAATCCTGTACTAATTTTTATTTAGTCAAAGTCAATCACATGTATTGAAATCTCATTGTGTGTTACAAATTTTATTTTGATATTGTAGAAACTTTACTAAAGAAAAACTGTAGTTTTTTGGTGACTTTTCGAATGAGGAAAACAGGGTTGGGCCAAATTTGGGTGAACTCTATTTAATTGTACTATAGCTGTGCTTCACTGAAGAGATCCACATAAAATGTATTTACATTTGAAACCTGACTTTACATTCCTCGATTTTACATATTTCTGGAATATACATTCAATTTTGATGGTTCCATCATAACAAAATGTCATAAAATTTTCCCGCATTTTAAGTTTTTTCAGCTGAAAAATGTAAAAATCGAGGTTCCACTGCATATGTTTAAAATCTGTCCCATGGTCATCATTTGCTGACAGTATTTTTTTTAAAAATACACAAAAATTCTGACCTCATTGCACATATGTATCTTGAATATTTGTTAAGGTACAAGAGTTATGCACACTTGTAATGCAATGGACATTATACTATAGTTGTATGTCACTTAGTTGAATGTTGAGTTCATTTACTTTGTCGACTGTTTAAAGTATCTCAGACAACTAGTATTACAAGGACACGTAGACTAACCTGTAGATGTCAACCTGGCAACAAAATTTACAAAATGATCAATTTTATCCACAGTCTCATATCGGGATAACAAGGGTGTGAAAAAATCGAGAATAATACTGACGTGTGCCTTCAAATTTGTAATTTGTTGTAAGTACGTACACAAAGAATAAACCTTTCATTAAGGTTAAACAGAGTTTTGATTACCACGAGTGGCCATTGTCAGAATCTTTTGCTCACGACATGAGGAGTGTAGGGTAAATTCCTAGCCAGGCTCACAGGTACGTAACACACCTGGAGGATGTGGACAAGAAAGAACTGCCAGTCAGCATCAGTAAAAAAAAGCTCCCTGATAAAATCATAAATATGGACGGCACTGGGACACGGGATTTCGCAGGCGCCAATAATGATATTTATTTGCGATATTGTTCAAGGTGGTGGACCTTTGAAATTAATATAATAAAATCGAAACAAACAACGCAAGTACTGTGGTTCTTATGAAATTAAACTACCTTGTTACAAAGTATAAATAATTCACAACACATCCTAAAATAGTTTGCACAATGTTTGAAATAATGTTAAAATATTACCTGTAAGAACAATTGTCTGTCCACTCTGCATCGCAGATGCAACTAGCGTCGAGTTATCCGATGGAATCATTGTAATTCCGTGGGCCTGCAACAGCCTCATTGTGGGTAAACTTGGATTTCCAGCTTAAATAAACAAAAAAATATATTTTAATTTACAAATGGTACTTGAAGAAACACAATTATTGGCACGTAGTATATAATGCAAGAAGGTAATATATAATGCATACTATGTGCCAATAATTACGTACAGAGCAGAGATTTGGACAATGACAGAGACAAAAGAAAGATTCAGGCAGTGGAGATGAAATTTTTAAGGAGTACTATATTGAGGAAGACTAGAAGGGATTGAATAAGGAATGAGAAGATCCGACAGACAGTGGGGGTGGCGAAGCTTCAGGACAGGATACATTAGGCACAGATGAGATGGTTCGGACACATGAAGAGGATGGATGCAGAAAAACTACCAGCAAGAGCTTACAATGCACAAGAAATGGGAGTAAAGCCAAGGGGGAGACCAAGATGTCTGTGGAAAGAGCAGATGTTGAAGAGTGTTAGGAGAAGAGGACAAGATTGGAGCAATGTGGAAAGAGAGAAGTGGTGGAAGACCAGGAAAAAATGGAGAGGAAGACTTCTATGAGAACCCAGCCAGAGACAGAAAACGGCAAAGGATGATGCTGATCACTTGAAGAAACACAATGTTTGTTTATACATATAATGAATAATTTGCACTAGAACTACATGAACTACATTTATAAACAGTGTCATGCTCAAAAGAATCAATGGTGGCAATTCATTGTATTCTCAGATATGTTGTTAAAAAATGGAAACATGGCATCAGCAGGGTGAGAGGTCAAACCAGTCCTGCAAGTCCCACCAAGGAGAAAGTCCATGGCCAACTCACAGACTAAAGTGGACAGGCATTAGTTTACTCCTCTTTTAGGTAAAAATACTATTATTATTACAGAGCAACTCCAATTTTACATTTTTGCACATTATACATTCAATCCTGATGGTCCCAACATGGCAAAACATTATAAAATATTCATCGATTTAACATTTTCACCCATTTGGTCGCCTGAAGAATGTAAAATGAAGGTTCCACTGTATTATTATTATTATTATTATTGCTTTGGATGTCTGCTAAACTCAGTAGGAGTACTGACCATATGGCTACAATATAATCTGTGAAATCTTTTTCATATATTAATGCATAATTTTAACTTTAGCACATAAAAACATATTTCTAGGGAAAGGTCATAAAATGTACATATTTTAGGCATTCTAAAAACAAGAAAAAAAATTCCGAATTCTTTGTGTAAATGCATATTCTTGACTTAATGCACAAAATACGTGGTAAATTACTATCCTTTTCGGGACTCCATAAGACACCAGCCAGTATTGCTATAAAGTCTAGCGCACAGTTTAAAGTGAGATCCGAACCACTGTGTGTCTCAGCTAGTATCAAACCTGGGATACCTTGATTACAAGGCCCCAAACATGTAAGTGAAATTGATATATATGTACAAATCAATCAATAAGTCTGCGAGATAAAATGCAAATCCGACTTGTTATAAGTTCAAATATATTTATTAATGAAGTTCCACTATTGACATGTTTATTTCTGTTTATGTCATGAACATTAAGACATAGGTATGTAGACTCAAAGAATAAAGCTTTTATTTTCCATATTTGTGCATACATATTTGGTTTTGGTTCACATTTTAAATATTTTTTTTATTTTTTATATATTACGAGGAGTCAAATGAAAACCTTAAAAGTGTCATAAAATGTTTAATATTTATGCTATAGTGATGAGTAGACCTCGGATTTTAGGTTTTTAACCTATTTTTTCCTTTACAAGTATGTAAGAAATTATAAGTGAAATCAGCGTTTCGTTAAAAAATGCAACAAACAACTGATGAAGTTTTATAGTGCTTAAAAACCTATTTTGCTTGTTAGAACCTATTTTAGGCTGATGCACGTAAATCACCTTTTTTAGGAATTTTATATATTTTTTAAGGTTTTACAGGATTTTTACATCACACAGAGGAATTTGCTTTGTTTGGTCACGAAAAAAGTCAATGACGAACATGTTTGAGAAGTAGTCTCTGTCGATTTCCCTTCCTCCAAGTCCATTGTGATTTTTCAAAGCTCTAAACAAAGCAAAAGGTCTGGTGCCACTGTTGCCTGTACAGTCCAAAGTGCAAACTTCTGATATGTGTGGTCTTGCTCACTTTCACGTCACTTCGGTGCTTTCTGGCATTCACGCCTTGCAAACTAACATTTCAACATTGAAGTGTGCACCACTGACTATGTTTTTGTTGAAAGATTATTTTCAGCCAATAAGATGATCCTCACAGACAAAATTACATAATTTGGCTGTGGATAACATGAAAAAAGATTGTTGCCTAACTATAAGGCGAAGAGGGGATTTTAATAGCAAATTTCCAATGGTAAGTTCTGCCATCACCGTAGGGTTAGGCAATACGCAACGTTATGCAAGATAGTGCATATTTCAGGATATAGGTGTCCCATTTTCATTTGCGGTGACTACCAAATCTGCATTTTTCAGAAATTTTGAATTATTTTAAATTCTTTTGAACCTACTTCAGGATATTTCGAGCCTAACTTAAGATTATTAGGATCTATTTTAGGATTTCTAGAAAAAACACTTGAAATTCTTGTTTATTTACAATAGAGAACGAGGGCTCAAGCATTGGCTCCTGATTTTTACAAACGTTATTTTGGCAACGTTGGAAGAGACATAAGTCGAGCAGCCCATTGCTAAACCCACCCTCGCTACTAGTTGCGTGCCCGACAGCAGCACCAGACGGAACGATTTTGTGGCCCACGTGCAGGATTTGTTTCTGGTTTCTCTTGAAGACAGTCACAGTAATAGTTACAATGTCTAGATTATATTTTATGTAGCTCCTGTAGTGTCATATATTATAAAAAAGGTAAATTTTTACAATTCTAAGTCCATATTTTGGGGAAAATAACTAAATTTACATATTTACTATCACATGTATTTACTACATATCAATCTGTTCCCCGCTCATTAATTTCACTCCACAGTCTAAATTGCTGAACTCTCACATCCTCCCTTCTTGAAAAAAATGCATACATTTTTTTAAAATTTATGATTGATGAAATTTCATTAGAGGGCTATTTTAACATAAAATTCTAGTATAATTCCAGAGTTTAGAAAGCAAGTTTTCAGAAAAATGCAAGGTCAAAAATTAGGTCATATCAGTAAATGCATTCACGTGCATGTTATTTGCAAGCATTTACCTTCAGACTTTCCAGGTGGCTCTTCATCTTTCTGCAGGTCATCTGTGACTTCTTCATAGAAAATTTCTTGTACTTCAGGTTCTGGAGACTTTTCAGCACCTAAAATGAAACGTGATAAATGTTTATAGAAATAAATACATTAAATGTCAATATTTTACAGTCATAGTGACCCATACAACAAGTCCCATGCATGATGTACAACTCCGAGAGCCACATGTTTATGGTGAATGAAAGATCAAAATTTATGTTCAAAAACTAGACATATTTCAAGATCAAACACAGTATATAGAATGGGATTGATTTCTTGTTTTAAGTCCACTTTATGCACAGAAAGGCTAATCGGGACTGGACATACAGTTTAAAGTGGGATCCGAACCACTGCGCCATGTGCCTATCGAACAGGGGACCCCTTGATTACAAGGTAAATACGTTATGACTATGCCACATCGGGGAGGCAAAATAATAGGACAATTATGTAGTTTTCAATGTATTAAAGTTTATTCCTCTGTAAAGTGATTCCATTTGTGCTTCTCAAATATTTACAGGGAAATAAATCAATTTTCAGTTAATTGGATAACTCACAGGAGAATTCACACTTCAGAAAGTGCTGCATTAGTAAATACGTAAACTCTAAATTTCATGTTTAAGAGTTTATTTCATATTTTATGCTTCAATTGGCATCATTTTGTGACAAAACGTGGCAGGAAAATGCACCTCACACATTTCAAAAACAAGAAAAATTAACATTAAAATATGGTATCTCACATTTTGTGTTTCCGTGAAGAACGAAATATGCTTGCCAATAACTATTACATACAAACCGCCTCCCAGTATTGGGAAAATTATTAACGTTAACATTCTGAGAAAGAGGAAGTGGTTGATCTTCCAGGCATATATGAAATTAAATGTGGAAACTGAAAAAATAAGTTACATTGGAGAAACAAGGAGGAGTTTCAAGGGAAGATTTCATGAAGATTCTGATGTGATGAAACAATAACGGAGCATCACATTTCTAACACTGCAAGCCTAGCACAATGATTTATCTGCACACCCCCAAATTTTTCAAAAAGGACCAATTTATGGTCAGTTTGACTCCAAAATTATCCTTACACCCCTTAACGTCCATGAACAACACTTTTTCTAATCATGAGGTTTGCAACACTGCTGTAAACATCCGAGCGTGGGGCTAACACATTCTCATCTTTTGGTCCACTCTTCCCCACCCAGATAGTCTTCCTTTAGTGTAGGCACTACTTATGCACGGCCATCAATTAGTAAGCCAATATTCAAAAGGCTACCACATTGCCTTCTTACTCAATCCTGTCCCATGTACAGAAGCGGAAGTTCCCATGTGCTGCCTGGTGCTAAGTGTTGCAACCTAACGAACATGATCTCTAACGATGGTATCGAACAGAGTTGAACATTCAAACTATTTACGAATTTTGCCACATAATTAGGTATGTACACTTTACTAGAACTATTAAAGCATAAGCCTGGCTTACATGGATGCTCTGCAACTCTGATGAAACATAATTGAAGGATGAGCTTTAGTGAACATATAACACTGAACTGACACTTAAAAGAGGAATTTATGACTGATTGATTGATTGATTTGCTGTTTTAAGTACCCTTTATGTACAGTAAGGCTAATTAGGACTGGACCTACAGTTTAATTTGGGATTCAAACCACTATGTGCCTCCACTAGGTATCGAACCCAGGACACCTTGATTACAAAGCGATGATGCTACCACTGCGCCATCGGGGAAGCCTGAAAGAGGAATTTATGGTCATGGATGTGAAGTGAAATACTACATTGAAAGTAAAGTGTTACAATCTATATGACTAAAGATGTTTGAAAATGAATCTTAATTGACATGAAATGTTTATTGGACACTATCCAAAAACTGTGATGGAGAATGTAGTTGCATGAAAGCAGGCTTAAGATGTTTCAGATCATGTGCCCCTTGGCAAGGTGCTTCCTGTATGAATTCCACTCTTGTTTTCAGTGTTTCCAGAGAAGACAGTGGTGAAGACATCGATGAGCAACATGACAACAATGAAAGCGACAAACTCTCTGATTCAGATATGTCTATGTGGTGTGTTACAGGTCTACATTACGATAGTAGCAATCTGATTTAGTTTGTGAACAGAAAAAGACACGTGAAAACAATAGCCTGTCTGATGAGACGGCAAACATTACAGAATGTTGTTGTACCTTACATATCAAACACATTTGCCAAATTCCATTCTGTTATAAGTCAATTCCATTCTCATGTGAAATATTGTTACCAGCAGTGTTGCCAATATGGTGCCATTACCTACCGTGTCAATGATCTGCATAACACTTAATATGTTGTAATTGATGTTGCTGGTGTTGTAAGACAGATATGCAGTGTATCCGGCTTAAACGTCCAATAAAAGAAAAATTCATAACTTGAGATGTATTTGAGATATTTCTAGAGTTTAGTTCTATAAATAGAGTAACTCAAAATGTTTTTTTTTCTGTGTGGTTGCTCTGCACATACACAAGCGCATGACTTCATTGTTTGCAAAATCACGCCAATGCATTGTTTGCGGCGAGCAGAAATGTGTGAGTAGCAATGTGGACTCCACAACAGAAGGTTTTCTGTGTGCTTGCTTTCACCGAGCTGAAGTCTGCAACACTTGTACAACGTCGTTTTCGGCATGAGTATCAATTACGATCAACTGACAATGTTCCCACGTTTAAAGCCATCAAGAAATGGGACAAACGCCTTCGGGAAACTGGCAGTGTGCAGTCAATGTCGGGCCACCACACAAAGCATGCAGTTTCAGAGGCTACTGTTGAAGAAATCCACACGTCCTTCCAACGAAGCCCTAGGAAGTCCGACCGACAAGCAAGTAGGGAATTACAGGTACCTAAGTCGACAGTACATGATTTTCTCCATAAACGGTTGTGCCTACAGGCATACAAATTGCAGCTTTGTCAGAAAATCAAACCTCAGGACAAGCCACTCAGAAAGCAATCGAGGAAGAAATACTTGCTAAAATTGATGAAAATGAGGCATACCTCGATTCACTTTGTTTTCAGATGAGTGTACGTTCCACACTTCCGGGAAGGTGAATAAACACAACTGTCACATCTGGGGAACGGAACCACCGCATGTAGTGAGAGAGCACGAACGTGACTCTCCAAAAGTGAATGTCTGGTGTGCATTGTTGAAGAACAGGGTTATAGGGCCATACTTCTCTGTGGAGTGTACCGTTAATGGAGCAAATTACTTGGATACGTTGGAGTTGTACGTTGTGCCACAACTTCCTTGTGACGTGATATTCCAGCAAGATGGTGCACTGTGTCATTACGCAGGACTTGTCAGAGATTTTTTTGGACCGTGAATTTCCTGGGAGTTGGATTGGTAGGGATAGCCATCCAATTTCTTGGTCCCCTAGAAGCCGCTTGATTTTTCCTTTGGGGATTTGGAAAAAATCAGGTATCAAACACCAGTTTGTGATCTATGTGACCTGTGCCATCGCATTCGTGCAGCTAGCAACAATGTTACGCCTGCAATGCTGAACAACACATGGAGAGAGATAGAATACAGATTAGACATCTGTCGCGCCACAAACAGTGCACATATTGAAACATACTAGGTATGTAAAAAAAAAACATTTTGAGTTATTTATTTGTAGAACTAAACTCTATAGAAATATCGTAAATACATCAAGTTATGACTTTTTCTTTTATTGGACGTTTTAGCCGAACACACTGTATATCAAACATCAAGCTATTGTCAATTAGTTTCTTTATTTCCTGAAAACTTGAATTTATCAGCCATTTTTCAATGTGGCATACTTAGATTCAGGGTGATCACCGAGAACATTTAATATGATATTAATGTTATAAATAAGCTATTTACCAAATTTCAGCTTCTTGTGAATTAGTTCCTTTATTTCGTGGAAATTTGAATTTTTCTGCCATTTTTTGAACATGGCGGATTTAGCTGCAGCGTGATTGCCAGGGAATTTTCATATGTTGCCATTGATGTTATAAAGAAGCTATGTACCAAATTTAGCTTGTTGTGAATTATAGTTTCCTTATTTCGTGAAAACTTTCATTTGTCCACCATTTTTAAATATGGTGGACTTAGCTTATGGGTGATCGCCGAGGATTTTTGGTATGTTATTATACAAAGATGTTATATACCAAATTTCAGCTTGACATGAATTAGTTAATTTATTTTAAAAAAATCGTCTTAGGTGACTGCACTATATATTGTGTTCAAAGCGTAGACAAAGCAGCACTTTGTACACACGCAATTTCTGGAACAATTGGTTTGGTAAGAGTGCACTTGCTCCATTATTTCTGTCTTGTTCAAAGTAGATGTGATGAATGAAATTTGTGCCCCTCCTAATGCCCAACCACATCTCTTCTCCCCCTCATCTTGCATGAACACCCAACCTGATGGAACTTCAGGGTAACTTAATATACGAAACTGTTGCAAAAGCAAGGAACAGGGAATAAGAGGGAAAAGTGATGTGGCAAATTTTATGACCGACAGAGCTTAAGAGCAATGTATAAAGTAGGAAATGGGAATTAAGGCAAACGTTAATGTTTCTTTTTTCTTTCTCAGGGATCTGGATGGTGTGAAAGGTGGCCATAAGTAAAGTTCCCATACTCAGAGTCTTCTAGAACCTACTGAAAGAAACTGGTTGTGGTGAAACTTGATATACAGGCTATGGAGACCACGAGGAAGGAAAAACTAGCGAAAAATGTTCAAATTTTCACCACCAGGTGGAAATGCGGTGCTGAAATCTGGTGTATAGTCAACAACATTCCAGGAAACACTTCATGCCACCACCAATCACACTGTGTTACACTTCCAAAGGGTCATTCACATTGACAGCATGCATATTGAACACTGCTGTAAGGTAAGGTAAAAAAGCTCCCCGTGCATATAGCAGCATGTCATGAAGGCACATTTAGGAGATGTGGGGGTAGGGCCACACACATTCTTAATATTGGCCATATTGGAGGTGATGTAATCAGCACCACACACTGGCTGTCTTTACTCCCCAGGGTTGACCCCAGGTACCCACAGATTTGAGGTTGGGTGAGCTCAGAGCTGCTTCATCCGAGGACAAGGCCGGAAAAATATCGACCTTATCTCACCCATCCCAGGAATCAAACCTAGGTCTCTCGCATAGCAGTTGAACACCCTACCGACTAGACCACCGTGGCTCGCAGATACTTATTGTACAAAGCAACTTTCTTTTCTTCATAAACACCAAAGTTTGATACACCTGTCTGTAGTACTCGTTCATGAACACTGCTGTACTGACATCAGCTAAAAATGAAATTTTGCATTCCAAATTATGGTGGTTGTTATTTCAGTGCCACATTTCCACCTAGTGGTGAAAATTTGATTATTTTTTTTTCCCAATCAGGGCTCCACTGTACACAGTTACCTACCCGAGTTCTCTCCTCCTGATGTTTCAACCTCTTCCTGGTGAGTTACAACTGGTACTTGTGCTAGTTCACCTGCCAAACTCTCGGTAGCTGCTAGTGTTGCCAATTCCATATCCCTCTTCGATGTTTGGTTAACCAATGGATTTATTTTACTGTCCTGAAACACCAAAATTGTATTTATCACGTAAGTTAGGCCAGAGAAAGAGATAGCTGCCTGTAATAGTTGTGCAATACACTAACATACATATATAACTTAAAACGTTCAAATTAATAAACACTATGCAACTGGAAGCATTTTGATTTCTTAGAATACTGTTTCAGTATTCAGGGTGTTCACAATTTTGTAAAATCAAATTTCCTTGACTTCAGCAGGTTTTCCAGTCCAAGAACCCAAATTTTCCAGACCAGATCATTATAGCATATGCAAAACTCTGTAGGCTTCTTGCCAATAAGTCACATGGATGGCACTGCCAATGCTCTCAACATTGTCTGCTGTTGTGGCAGCAAGGAAACACAGTTAAGCTTATGCTGTACAGGGGATAAGCATGTGCATAAGAAGGTCACTATAGCTAACACATCACAATTACAATCCCACATAATCAAATTTTACAGAAGTATCAGGGCTGAGCTTTAATGTGAAACTTGCCATATATTGACTAATAACACTGATAAACAAGCTGTAGATATCTGACATGATGTTGACATTTTTTAATGCAGTTTTTCTTGCTGATTTCAAATCTGAAAACCGTTTTGCTCTATCACGTCAGGTTTTGAAGATATCGACAAAATTTTATTTTTCATGGAATACCGTTCCTCAAAAAAAAAAAATTCGTCGTTTCTCGTTATTTTTCGTGCAACACCGATTTTTTTTCGTCATTTGTGAAAGCAGTTATACTTAATGTAATACGTCGAAATATTTTCGAGATCGCATTAGCTACTATACTTTCATGTGTTTCTTTTTTATTTTGAGTGACAGTGCATTATGGCGTCCAAAGGTTGCATAAATTCACCAGATCTGTTTTGCTACGTGTGCGGCTATCTAACAGAAATTCCATCGGAAGACTTTTACACCGTTTCTGAAGAAAGCATATGAACTATACTTTGATTCGAAGGTAGATAGTGGTAAGTCGTGGGCACGACAGTTCATATGTTTGACATGTGCACGCCACTTGCCCTGTTGGATAAGGAAGGTGAAGAAGTACTGCTGCTTCATCTGCGAGTGGGATAGCAGAGATAGGAAGCACCACTACATAAAGAAGTATTCAGAGATAGAATGCAGTCATGAAGTAAAAACGTCCTTCGTGTGCCGTTGGTTGATCGTGAAAAAGTTATCATGCCTCCACTTCATTTGAAGCTGGGACTCATGAAGAATTTTGTGAAGGCACCAGACAACGACTCAGATGCTTTTCGGTACCTGTGCAACAAGTTTCCGGAGTTGAGTTATGTCCACAAATAAGGAAGATCATTGCTGACAGCCACTTCCAAGACTTACTGGGTGGCACTGAAAGAGATACATGGTTGGCATTCAAGTCAGTTGTAGCCAATTTCCTTGGAAATTATAAATCTGCTGACTATGTGAATGTTGTGCAGAAGTGCATTAGTGCGTACAGAAGACAGCTGGGTTGCAACATGTCTCTCAAAATACATCTCCTCGACTCACATCTTGACTTCTTCCCCGAGAAGCTAGGTTCAGTCAGCGACGAACATGGTGAACATTTTCATCAGGACATCTCGGTGATAGAATCACGCTATCAATGTCGATGGAGTGCAGCAATGTTGGCTGACTACTGTTGGGTGCTTCAGCGCGACATGCCAAATGCTCAGCACAAACGCAACTCTACAGCCAAGAAATTCAAACCAAACACACCTTAAATTAAGGAAGTATTTTCTATATGTATGTATTTTATATGTGTATTATACCTTCAACTAGATGTTACTATATAGTATATGTGTCATGTGATGCATTTGCATTATTTTCTTAGCTAAAGCCATGTTCAATACTACTCCATGTAGCAAAAAGTACTCTAGTTTTGAATTTGAATTTAAAATTTTGGGTGCGTCAGCCCTTAAGGCTATTTTGCACCCATCACATTATACGGGGGCCAGCCCCTTATCATTACAAATAACAACTCTAACGTTGCATAACTAAAAATCTTAAAATCTTCTGACTTCTGTTAAAAGCTGAGGCTGTAAACGGGCACTCAGCACACACAAGGACAAGAAACAGGACAACGCAAAAGATTATACTGGCCATAGTGCCAGTCGCCAGAGCCTCGTTAGTCTTCAGTCCAGGGTGTACTACGTGGAAGTGAGGTTGACTTTTGGGAGCCTATGTGGAAGGTACCGTTTACACCCCAAAAAGTGCTATAGTGAAACCTATGTCTGTGAGTTGTTTGCCTTGATACAATGTTAAACATTTATAAATGGTTGATGTCGTATATCTCAAGAATGGTGGGTGTTACAGACAAATGGTTTGCATATTTTGAATCAGCATGTTTCAATTGTCTTAGAACGCATGTTGGATACCAAGATATCCGCCGAATTTTTTTTTTGTTAATCAGTGTAATTAAAAACAAATATGTTTTCTAAAAAAATAATAACAATAACACAATTTTCACTTTGAAGTCAAAGTAAAATTTATTACAGTGGACTCTTTTCAATTTGAATTTTGATAATTCAATTTTTTCTGGAATTTGAACAGAAGTTTAATGAAATTCCTACTAAAATCAATGATAAAAATGCACATTTCATTTGAACCATTTATATGTATAATTCAAAGGCAGCTTATCCAGAGACAATTTCTGTTCTGGTATGCAGCCTCCATCCTCTCCTTAACACTGTATTTCTTTTGTGTGCAGGTGTTTATCCTTGAATCCCCACTAGCCAGCGATTTGTGAGTGTTCTTATCTGCCCTCAGTTGTCAGTTGTGATTATTGAGGGTACATTGTTCACAATATCAAAGCATGACACATGTACTACATTAAAGGTAAAAATTAGTTTAAGAGAAGTGGAAAGATGTGTGAGGAAGAAAAGTCACATCGTTAAAGAGTATGTGAAACTTCCAAACATATTCTCAACCTACAATAAAAACAAAGAAAAAATGATGGAGAGCTGGGGTCAACGAGATGGAGGAAACAGGAAACATACGTATAAGAGGTGGTGACCATGCAAAAAATATGGCAAGGTCTACTGCATGTTCATTATTTTTGTTTATACTGTAGTACAAGGTTACCAAAAAAGCTCTTGCAGTTTATCGTCATAAACAAAAAGGTATATAGCAAATGTCACATACAGTTAGTCCTCAAAGTAATCATAATCGGCATCCAGCACCTTTTGCCAATGTGTCTCCAGTAGTGCAATGCCCTGGTGGTAAAACTTGCGGGTTTTGGATGCAAAGAAGTCTGTGAGTGCTTGCCGCAAGCCTGTCTCATTTGAAAAGGATTTCCCACAAAGGTGGTTGTCCAGGGAATGGACGAGGTAATAATCTGTTGGCAGAAGGTCCAGGTAGTATGGTGGATGGCACAGTATCTTCCAGCCAAGTCGCTGTATGGTACCCCTGGCCACCCACACTACATGTAGCCTGGCATAGTCGTGAAGGAACAGTACACCAACCAATGCTGGCTCCTTCTGCTTCAGTGCCTGTGTTCCACTGCGAGTAGAAGTTTCCAGTGACAGTTTGGCCCATTGGTAGCAACCAGTAGTGCACCACTTGGTGGATAGAGCATGATCTTGAGTAGGTGTAGAGATGATCTTGCAGTGTGAGGCACAGGGTCCCGTGTTGAAAACCAATGTCTGCATGCTTGGAAGTGTCATACAGGAGCCACGTTTCGTCACTGGTGAGCACTTGATCAAATATGGGTGTGTTGCGGTGCTGAGAAACCACGAGAACAGGGTGTTGCTTGTTGGCTTCCGACAGTGTATGGGGTACCCACTTGCTCAACTTCAACGTCTTCCCTATGCGGTGTAAGTGCAACCTGGAAGTGGTTGGCATGCTCACCATGCGTTAGGCTGCTTTCCTCCTCTATGGCAGCCTTCAGGGTCTCGTCATCCAGGGCCTGTGGTCAGCCACTGCGTGGTTCATCACGAACTGACAGATCTCCTGACCTAAACGTCTGGAACAAATGCATGGTGGTTCATTCATTCACAGCATTTTCACCAAAGGTTTGACGTGTTCAGCGACTTGATTTGGCTGTGGACAGGCCCACCTTAAAGTCATAAAGCAGACAACTCCAAACGAGTTGCTTTGACACCTCCGATAAGTGCTTCAATGGGTATGGCGAATATATGGAAGAGTTGAGTAAGGTATGTAGGTTATGTACCATAAATGTATTGCACACATCTTCGTTTGTGTCTTATACCAAAACATTCCTTTTATTCTGGATGACCCTCGTATCATGTTACAATGATTTCCAGATATTATACAGTATTATCTGTATTATAAGATATTTTTATTTATTTAGCTGCAAAATAAAAAAATTAAAAAGTACCTAAATTCAAGGTTTCATTGTACAAACTACATTAGTAAATTTAAGTGAATACTCATGAAAATAATGCTACTCCATAATTATTACCTGCAGAATTTGCATTATGTCCACCCTATTGTTATCAATTGCTATGCTGAAAGCAGTCTTCTCAAATTTACTCATGATGTAAGGATTTGCTCCATGTTGTAAAAGGATTTGTACAGTATCTACATGTTCTCTTTCAACGGCCCAATGCAGTGGCGTCATTTTCAGCTGTAAAATGAAAAAGATAATACTAATACTTTGTTGTCACATTGGAGTAACACCGCTGTCATTGTAGACAACATACACTGATCGTAATCTGAAAAAGAACCTGCATTTGCTTTCCTCTATTAGGGGGGAGGAGTCTTTACAATTATTAGTGGCTGTTGTCTTTCTTCCACTATTATTATTATTATTATTATTATTTTTTGTTAAAAAACAGTATATGGTCATTGGTCTGCATAAACAAGCTTGTAGTGGCCAAAACAAACAAAATTGAAACAAATCACTAGTAGTCTTCAGTTTCATTGGCATATTTTCATAAAAACCTATTAAATGTTCATTGGTATTTGATGTAATGGCCAAAGAATGCATGTTTTCTTTATTTTCAACAGCACACCCCCAAAATTTCATTCCACGCCCCCTTGGCACACCTACATGATTAAAACTGGCTCTGCCACTGCTCTTGTATGATACGTACAAAAAAATATTCAGATTATACAAGGTATGGCTATTAATTTCCAGGACTGCTCTAATAACACCAGAACAGATGATGTGAAAAACTTACCCTTTTAATATGTTTCGAAGTAATCCCCACCTGCCGTAATACACTTCTGTGCTCGGCTGTATAAGTTGCGGAAACAACTTTTAAAGTCCTCTTTCGGAAGGCTCTTCAATGTCTGCATTTCCACAACACCACTTTACCACTTCGACAACAACACTTCACCAGATACGTTTCGACGCGTCTTTCCCAGCCAAGCTCTTGTCTCCAACTGGCGCACACTTCAGGGTGCATGTGCAGATGTACTACCAGCAGCACCCCTCTCGGGTGAGTGATCGGTTTCGTGCTGTGATGTCAGTCCTGGATATTAATAGCCACACCTTGTATCTGATTGTTGCGGAATTGATCTCATGTACTAACTTTTTGTTAACTCGAACCAATTATTTTATGGTCAAAAATGAAAAATAAAGTAGTGCAATCATTTCATAAAAGAAGGATCCTACTACTATATTACTAAGGTCAGTCGGCTTCTTTCATGCATGGCACCAGAAAATTTTGACCGGATGGGCAGGATCCAAATACTGATAAATTAGGGATGACAGATATAAAGTTGGACTTTCACACACAGATATTCCCTTGCCCTCACCTGAATTACTTTGTATTTCTTTCAACTTTTCTCATTGCTACTGTACGTCTTATTTTTCCCTTCCACCATTTTTCTCTGCTTGTATTCCCCCATCCCCCCTCTCTCTGTGTTTTAAAAGGCACATCTGCGTGTATGGGTAATCCATTCACCAAATCTTCTGATTAAAATTCTCTCTAATCAACTCTAGTCTAGGAAAAAGTAGAGAGAGTAACTGATGTCATCAACCGTTGTAAAGCCTCTTGGCTATCATTCCTAACTTTCCTGTCAGATCCCACTTTAAACTGTAGGTCCAGTCCCGATTAGCCTTACTGTGCATAAATTGGACTTAAAACACCAACTCAATCAATCTATCTTTCCTGTGTGAATCTTGATATGGCCTCCCTACTTCCCTCATTTATGTGTCCCTTCCCTGATGCCCTTCAATTGCTCACTATGTACTTCACTTCGTACAGTCATGGACACTTCTGGGTTGAAACGATTCCATTGAAAGTTAATGGAATTGTTATAACCCAGAAGTGTCCGAGACTGTATATGGGATACTTTATCTTATCCCTGTAAGAAATTTATCACAGCCCATACTTTATTAGTTGAACAACATATTACATTTATTGATATGATTCATTTGTGTTTAATCATGAAGATGAGGATGAATTGTGATAAGATGAAGCCGACAAAGGGACAATCACAAACACACATGTGCAGATCACAAAACCACAAAAAAACCTCAACGTAGGATTGTACTGGCCGTGAGTCCAGATGCCATAGTCTCCTTACTCTGTTAAATGCAGTCCAGGGTGTACTACGTGGAAGACATTCTGACATTGGGTTGGTAGATTCGAGTATATTGTTAAATTCATGAGACAATTATTGAAAATATGGATAAAAAAAATCTGTTTTCCTTCCAAAATTCGCTTTCCCTCTGTAATCCATTATCCTTCCAGAACCTGTCTTGCCTCCGTAATTGTTCTTGCTCCAAAATCCGAAATCCCTCTGAAATCCAGATTTTATCACAAATCCGGATTCCCTCCAAAATCTGGATTATATCTGAAATCTGGATTTTATCAAAAATCCAGATTCCCTCCGAAATCTGGATAGTATATTTTCCGAATCCAGATTTCAAATTTTCCGAAATCCGGATTCTGGATTTATTTGGCCATCCCTAATACCTACTAATATTTCTTACGGTTCTTGTGATTTTTTCTAACGATTGAACCTAATCGGTACTTATTAGGAATTTTGTACCATTTAAGTTATTTGGAACCATATCAGGATTTTTCGACCCTAATTTAATATTTTTGGAACTTATTTCAGAATTTTGAGAACCCATTTTAGGATTTTTTGAACCTGTTTTAGGATTTTTAGAACGTATTTTCAGAACATATTTTGGATTCTTAGAAGCTATTTTAGGATTTTTAGAACCTATTTTAGGATTCTTAGAACTTCTTTTAGGATTTTTAGAACCTATTTAGGATTTTTAGAGCCTATTTTAGGAACCTAAAAGCACACTTTTTAGAACCTATTTTGGTAAAGTATATTTTCATTGTTACAATTTGGGGGTGGGGAGGCGATGTCCGAAATATTGTGATTTTTTTCTTTTGGCAATTTATTTTCATTGGTTTCGAAAACATCGCTTCTTTCACAATTTTGGTGTTTCAAAACACACTTTGGCAATAGAAGTACGACCTTCCGACATTCCGGCGGCAGGAGTGGGAAGGAGGAGGCAGCAGGGAAAGAAAGTCAATGATGATGATGAGCAATAGCTCTGTGTTAAAATGCAACAAACTTGAGGGAGGCCCTCTTTTTATTTTTATTAGTGGTAACATCATCACCTTGTAATCAATAGGTCTCGGGGTTCAATCACCAACAAAGGATTGGAAACCAGCCGACAAAACTGCACTGTAGGATTATTTTTAGCCACTTGCATCACACGTTTACTTAGGTAAGTTCACATGGAGGGTATGACTAACAAAGCGAGTTGGACGAATTGAAATTATTAGAGTTTGAACTTTCGTTCAGTGTGTGTCCCCAGCTTGTGGTGTGTGACCCACGGCAAGCTCTGGCATTGAAGCTTTTTTCTCCTCCAACAAGAGTAAAGGGCATATAAGATGGCAAGAAGACCCGGTTTGTCACGGAGTGAAATTGACAATGAGTTATTAGGTACGGATTCGAAAGGGGGAGACAAAGCCATCGCCAACATGATGACTTTAGGGAGTGACTCCAGTGACGGAGGGGAATCAGGGTGGATCTTTGAACGACCAAAGCGACACTGCTCCTGATGACTTGACCTCTCTTAAGACATATATCATTTACATACAGTGACCCAAAAGCATAACATTCCATAGCCTCTCCAATGGTGCAGTGGTTGTTGCGTCATCGCCTTGTAATCAAGGGGTCCCAGGTTTGATACCCGGTGGAGGCTCATAGTGGTTCGGATCCAACTTTAAACTGTAGGTCCAGTCCCGATTAGTCTTCCTGTGCATAAAGTGGACTTAAAACACCAAATCAATCAATCAATAAAAATAAAAATAAAATTTCAGTTTTGAAAGAATAAACAAAATAAATTCTCACCATATCTTTGGCATCAACATCTGCTCCATGGGATATGAGAAGCTCAACAATGGCAGTATGGCCTTCTTGTGCGGCAATGTGAAGAGGTGTGCGATCAACTTTAGTCCGAGCATCTCTGGATATTCCTGCACGTAAAAGAACTTCTGCTGTTTGTAGGTGACCATACTGTGCAGCTAAATGCAAGGGACTTGTTCCTAACTAGAAAAATGAAAAATATACTTCATTATTTAACAAAATATTGTTGAGGTAGCCAGAATGAAAAGAGAAATGTTTCTCACTAATACATTTCTCTAAAAACAAAAGAAGAAAGTCAAACACAGTCAAAATTGTGGATTCAATATGGCAGTGTGACACGTTTTACTGGATATCTACAGCCAGTGGGGTGCCAAGAAATATTGTAAGAGATGGGTAGCTTCTTTATTTATGCAATATTTAAGCTATATATTTGTTATTTGTGCAAGAAATTACTTGTATGTCATTTGAGGATGGCACTTGTTCTCTTACTACTACCTGAGACAGGAGCTGTATTTCTTTGATTTCCAAAATGTACGTTTAAGAAGTGAATGACAAAATGGTAAATTGTCCATTAATTCCTCTGCACAAATTATTGTACTTTATTCTTCTTGCTCCTTATCAAATAGAAAACTATGATTACATTAAATAGCTTCAAACACATCAACAGTGTAATCGTGAAATGTCACATCATATAACCATATAGAATATGAATAGAAGTATATCGTGCAAGAGGAAAGGTACGTTTTCTACTTACACTATTTCAAATTTCATGAATTATGTTCCTAATCATGTTTTCAAGAAGGAAACAGAAGGTAAAATCACAAGTTTTGAAATTCTCTACTTACCCAATCTGTTGTAAAAGGAGCTCCCTTGGTCATGAGATTCCTTACTTGTTCTGTGTCACCAATCTTGGCACAAGCGAGCAACTTCTTTCCAAGTTCTACCAGCGACATGGTAGTGACTGCCCTTGCAGTTGTCAAGGTGCCTGTCACCTGGATCTAAATAAAATGAACTTCATAAACTGAGAGAAACAAAACAACACCAAATATATATATATATATATATATATATATATATGATTATAACTACGCTGCTTGGGAAAAAGCACCTAAGTCAAAATATGCAATTGTACAGCAGACAGCTTTGTATGTTTACTGTTAATAGCAAACATTATAGACATGTTGGATAACCACTATTTACAATCTTTACACATGCCCAATATAAAATTATACTGATAATATATTATTTAATGGATTCAGTGTGACTTGGATATAGTGTGTGAAGTAATAAGGAGGAGGGTTCTGGGGATTTCCCCCACAAAAAATTTTACCCTGGCAAAAGAAAATTATTTTTATCCCTGCATGGGGTGTTTTAATCCCCTGCCCCAAAAAAATGGAATTGAAAGTTTAAAAGGGTACTCTTGCAATTGCTATTATGATAATGTAGCTCTGCTGTAGATACACGTATCTCATGCTTATGCAGATACGATATTTCAGAGGAAATACGAGGTGCATTCAAGTTCTAAGGTCCCCTAATTTATTCTGAAAAATTTACTCACCTCAGAAAGCTGAAACTGTTGTCAATTCTCAACATAACCTCCCTCTAGATGTACACATTTTGCACAATGCTGGCACCACGATAGCATGTCCATTGCAAATGCTTCTTTAGGAGTCTGTTTTGTATACTTGAAAATCGCTGATTTTAACAGCGGAATGGTTTGGAAATGTGCGACCTTGCATGCAGGAAAGAGCCATAAAATGCTAGGTGCAAGGTCAGGTGAGTATGGACGGAGCATGTGGAATGACTTCAAATGTGAAAAACATGTGAACAATGACTGCCCGATGAGTTGGTGCGTTGTCCTGATGAAAGAACACAGTTGCAGCCTTTTCCGGCCATTTCTCTCGAAATGCTGCAAGCAACTTGGTCCTCAAAAATGCTTCATATTTTGTACCCATCACTGTGCTACCCTTAGCATATCAATGTGTGAGTATAAAACCTTTTCTGTCCTCAAACATCATTTTCTCAGCAATGGCGGTAACTGGTTGCTGGTTTGTGGCCTAGGCTCTTTTGGTTTGTTTTCACATGGTGTTCGGCCTTCCTTGAATGTCGGACCTACGAACACACATTTTTCACGTCCATGACAGCACCACAGAATGTCTCAGTCAATTGAAGATGAATATCGATGGGTGTATCTTCATGCAGGCGAAGAAAATGGATAATAACATGCTGTTCTTCCAATGAAATGGTTCCATTTCAAGTATCAAAACACACCTGTCGCTAGACAGCACCATTAGCTTCCTACGAGGCAGACCATGCTGCCATCTGGCCTCATCAACTTTCAAGAAGACCTTAGAACTTGAATGCAACTCGTATTACACACAATGGAGCCAGACTCAATACGAACTTAGTAATCATTCATTACCTTAAAAACAAATTAAGAGCTCACTGTTCATGACATCATTGATGTTCAATCAAAACTTTTGCATTTTAAGTCATTCAGGAATGATTATGCAAACTGTTTTCATCTAGTCCAAAAAACCAAAAATCCCCCCCCAAAATGAAATCACAAATATGCCACTGAGTATCATGTTTAAGATATTCTCCACCCCTTTCAGTGAAGATGTCGAAGATGCTCCAGGTAACACGCAAATGAAATTTATCAAAATTACATTGTAATACTGACTTAATAATGTGGATGTGATGAAGTATTACTCCAAATATGTGAGAGCATCAGAATTCCCTTTTCTGTATAATCATGCCCTGTTCATTGGATCTCTATTCAGTGCTTCCTATGTCTGCCAAGAGATCTTTTCTAAAATGAAAAATGTGGAATTGAAGTTGGGGAATCGACTGTCCAAGACACATCTTGAGAACTGTCTGCATGTAGTGCCATCCAACTTCAAGGCAAATATTGACATGCTAGTGAAGAAAAAAACTAATCACACTCCTCTTATTGAAGGGGTTTATTACAATGCTTGTGTATGAATGGTTAATTATTATTTTTTATTGGCAAAATAACAATTTTGTTTGATTATGCTTATTTGTTGTGTTGAAATGCCTACCCTCAATTCAGAACTTGTCAGTGTTCTTTGCATACTGGTGTGCTGTTTAATAAGTAAAGAGTACAGTGGGTGAATGAATTCTCAACAACAGAAACCATTAATTATTTGTAAAGAAGCTACCATTGCCTCAGTGAATGTGCCTGGAACAGTGTGGCCCGTCAGTCCCTTACAAAATGTGAAAATAACCGACTACATGAAAAACGTTCAAGAGCACTGGGCTAATTGAAACTGGAGCTACAGTTTAAAGTGGGATTCAAACCACTATGCAATGTACCTCCACCGGGCAATTTTTCAAAAACAAAGGGGAAAAAATTGAAAGACATTTTGTTCTTTAGTGGCTATATTATGCCATTTCTTGCTAATAGTATCAAGTAGGATGAGTGATGACAATGATGAAAAGTCATTCACAAAGAATACCGATGCCCAGGATGGGATTCAAACCCGGGACTCCTGGCATTGTAGCATGCTGTGGAAAAAAAAATTGCCACTGTCAGCAGAAAGGAAGCAAGTATGAATTCTGAGAAATGATTCTTGGAGAGACATTAATAAATAAAAATTACAGACCTGATCAAACATCTAAAACTTCCTACGCAGGGTCCTAACTTTGCCAATTTTTTAAAATGTTTTCAAAATTGTATGACTCAATATCTCTACTGGGATACCAGATAAAATTATGTACACGGTGGGATAAAAGTCACACTCCCCAAATATATACATTGCTAATTTCTTTGGGGATTGAAGGGTGGAAAATGCCCACACGTGCCGACGCATCCACCTTAGGATGCTTCAAAAAAATAAAGTTTTGAATTTCTTTCTTCTCACCCTCCCATTTATTGACAATATAAACATGATATATTCAATATTTCAGCTCAATCCAATAATATTTAGGGATCGCACAACACCATCGAATTTCTATTGCAAATTAGCATAATGGGCATATTGTCCAAATATTAATATTTGTCAAAAGGGTATAATGTCAAAAGCTTAACATCTCTACAAGTTGAACAGTGTCTTGTCAGTTAAGGAAATAAGATTATCCCACTTGTCCTGGCTTTCACAATACCTGAGTATGGTGAGTGCAATCGCGATTGTGCTTCCCGTGTATTTGAGCTTGTCATGCACTGCAAGGCAGGTTTTTCCAATCTTTCCTGCATAGAACGGGCAGTAAAGCAACCTTCACTTGATTTGATGTTCTTTTTTAATTTAGTCACTTTTCTGCCATTTCTGGCTAAACGTGACAATGGTTGATTGATTTTGTGTTTTAAGTCCGCTTTATGCACAGTAAGGCTAATCGGGACTGGGCCTACAGTTTAAAGTGGGATCCGAACCACTATGTGCCTCCACCGGGTATCGAACCCAGGACAACTTGCTTACAAGGCAACGATGCTACCACTGCGCCATCGATGGGAATGAGTGATGATAATGACACTGATTAACGGACACTCACGAAGAGCACACATGCCCATACTGGGATTCCAACCTGAACCCCTGGCATTGTAGTGTGCTGTGCTAACCACTCTGCCATGGAGGATGACAAAAAAAAATGCAAGAGAAATTGCTAAATAGCAAAATGTGGAAAATTTTACACTTAAAGCCACTTGTCCATAAGAAGGTAAAGGCAAACTATTTGCTCCGAGCTAGTAACTAACATACAAAAAGCCTTTAAATCTAAGGGGTGGAATAACATGTAAGACTGATGCAAGATGTATCTGAAAAAGAAAAGAAAAATCGCCTGCCTGTGATAGTATCAGGCCCAAATAATGATGATCAACTATTGACAGGAGAGCAGAAACAGTGTTTTTTTCTTCAAATGGTTCAGGAGCATCGAAAAGAAATACCAAGATTGTAATAAAAATTTTCTGAGGAAATAATTTCAGAACAGGAGTGAGGTGTTATGTATTCTATATACTTCATTTCTCTTTCATAATTTCACTGTAATAAGTATGAATATTTTGTTTTTATAGATATAAAAATTATGTAAATTAGCTCTATTATTAATTACGCATCCTTGCTCATTTTCATACATTATGAAATTTCAATATGTCTGCGTAACCTCTAAATATAAATCTACTTTACTGAAAATTTACTCAAATTATATTTTATATATATATATATATAAGGCACGAAATGAGAGGGTGAGATTAACAAAAAAATACAAAGTTTATTTCTTCCATATATTTTTTAAGTGCCCTAACCCACCTATATTAAATCAATTAATGTTTGGGGTAAGTGACTTTTATCCCACCTTGTATTTTGGTATATTTTTACTATTATATACAGTGGAACTCCAATCTTAAGTTCCCAGATTTTACATTTTCCCGCATTTTAAGAATGCAAGTGTAATAACAGGGTGGCCACTCTAGGACCATGATAAAATTCAAGAAAAATTCCCATTCTAAAAAATTCAAGGGTACTAACAGATGATTTTTCTATTTTAACATTACGAATTACCGCCTTTCACAACCCACACAAATATATTAATTACAATGCATCCAAAAATTCTAATTCAATTCAATTCAATTAAACAGTGTGTGTGTGTGTGTGTATATATATATATATATATATATATATATATATATATATATATATATATATATATATATAATGTGCGGAGTTTGCATTTGCCATTTAACATACTCAGATTCGAAATGAACCTACAAACACAAGTCACAAATTCCTGGATAGACTAATCTATCAAAAATTGTTAATTGTAAAAGAATTTCACACTCTAATTTACCTAATCAACTTCAAGATATCTTGCAATAATCTTCCATCCGTAAGATAGATCGTTCTGCAAAGGACACTAACAAAGTAAACGGATTGAGATAATTCTGTTTTATTTCTACGCAGCTTTCTCTTCCTTTCTTGATAAAAATAAATGCTAAACTGTGAAAATCTTGCCTCAGAGCATTTATAAATATGAATAAATTCAATAGGATTTGCATTAATAAAAATTGCAGTTTTTCACGTCTACGGAGAAAAATTCACGCAGAATTCCTGGAGCCAATAATTCAAGCATAATTCCTGGAATTCAAGAAATTAGTGAGTAGTCACCCTGAATAAGTATTATACTGTAAGTGTAATAAGCATTAAAGTTCTGAGTTGCATACTTAATGGAAGAATGAATATATGGGAGGTAGAAAACTGGGAGGAGGGGAATATTAGCAGAATTTCAAAAACAAACATAAATGAAATATTGTTTCAAAAAACATTGTTCCAAGTACTGAAAACACAAATACAATATGTTATCGTAAATACAGGTAACAGAAGCCAATATAATTCAATTGTCAAAGATCTGAAATAGCAAAAAAGAGCCACCATACACAAACAAAAAAAATAGAAAGGAAATAGATCTAGTAACATATCAAGGTAACAACCTATACAAAATCATTATTTTTTAAAAAATAAGACTACCCAGTGTTGCACCATTTTAGATGGAATGGCAATTTAGAAAGTGATGTTGTTATCTTCTGTGATATGCGATATGCATGTTTTGTTTTTGATGGACACACAATGTTTACTTTATGTAACTTCAAAATGATGGAATGTATTTATCTACAACTTTTGGCACGATATGATGACAAATTAAAACATAAAATGTGTAATAAATTCCCAAATGCAAAATTTGTAACTTATTTGCCAAAACAACACATTCACGGATGAAATTCATGCTCCCTTGAAATCCACTCAATTTCAAAGACCCATCAACCCATTATTTGATTCATCTGCAGAAGTGACGATTTTGAGGAATCAAGCAGGAGCAAAGAATGCAGGGTGTAATGTAAAAAAATAATATTTCCCTTTATTAAGTATCGATGAAAAATAAGTAAGTACATGAAATACTTTTTTATTTTCTATGAGACTCCATCATAGATTGTGATGTAACTTGTGGTTCATTACACTGTTCTGTTGTCACACTGTGTACGTTTGAACTTTGAACTTTTCACGGGTGAGCAGGTTTTTCCGTATCTAAAATATGGTAGCGAAAACAACATAAAACTAATGAAGGGATACATGAAAAAACAACTTTGCTACATGTTTACTTACCAACGATGGTTGCTGATCGGCTGTACATGTTAGGGCCTGCATATTTCATCTGCAGCGAATAACTTTAATGTTCAAATTTTTTCCTGCAAAAAAGGAAAACATAAATATATGCAATCTACTGTTAAATGATAATGTCAGTGGTGGTGCCAGAAAAAAAGGTGAGTGGGGAGGCAGAGAAAAGGGCATTTAGTATACATCAGCGATTCTCAACCTTTGTGAGACCACAACCAGTAAATTTTTTCTAAAAGTCTATTTACGATCCCAGCACGTAAAGGTCTTTCTCACTTTTTAACTTTACCCATTAATTAACATATATAAATAAATTATGGCATGATCATAAACAGTAATAGTTTGATTAAGACTAGGCTTGTTGACAAATATATAGTTAGGGTTAAATAAGTTGACAACCACTGGATCTAATGAAATCTTGCAGTTTCCTCAGCCCAACGTCATTGAGCTAATTTGGTAAGTGCTGATTTTCAATGGCATGTTGCATTTTGAACACTGCAATATTCCAATTTATCACAATATTTCTAGTACAGCCAACCTCTGTGACAGACTGGATAGCACAGTGTACTATGATGCCAGAGGTGCCAGGTTCGAATCCAGCTGAGCATAGGTGCTCTTCATCAATGTAATCATATCATCAATAATTCTCATCCCTGCAATTCGTCAACAGTGGCAGAGAGCAATGCTAAATAACAAAAATTAAATATTTTAATATTTCATATAAAATATGAAGTCGTGGTAGCTCAGTGGTTAGGGCATCTGACTATTATGCGAGAGACCTGGGTTTGATCCCCGACAGGGGAGAACCGGGACTTTTTCAATCTGTTCAAGGGGCTTCGGCAACCACCCAGCATCGTATAAAGTGGGTACCTGGAGGGTAAAGGTGGTCAGGGCATGGTGCTGATCACATCAACCCCACCTTGGCCGAGATCAAGAAAGTGTGGGAACCTCACCCCACACCCCCTATACGCCTTTATGGTGTTGTGCAAAGCACAGGGGAGCATTTTACTTCTTTTTTTCCAAATATTTCCACTTCAAGCTGTGCAAACAAATGACAAATTTCAGGAGAACCTCTTGTGGCCTTGTATAATTGATGCAAGGGCCCGGTACTGGGCCATGGGCCATCGGTTGAGAAACACTGGTACACATTAGTATGTACCAAAATATGAACAATATAAAATGCATGAATGTACCTAGTTTTTGTTGGGTTGGGGAGATGGGGTATGGGTAAGGTTAGACATTTGAATTTAATCAAGACAATCCTTTCTTTTTTAACAGTAGAATTAGGAAACTTGTCAATTACACCACTCAGAATTTATTTTCATTATTATATGTGATGAAATGTTACCCAGACACATCAAGTTCAGCGACAGTTTCTACAGTTTAATGTAGATATGGACATAAAATGTGTAAAGTAATTCCAAGTGTTTTAGGAGGTGGCATTTTACCCATTCTACCTAGAATTACTGTGACCTGACATTTGACTGTCATTATTTATTTAAAGTTTGGGGAAGGTTTTCTACATATTTACCTACATAAATTAAATATAACATGACTATATCATTTATTATCTTCAATTTGCTGTTGTGCACTGTTAATTTAAAGACCTAGCTTAACATCTATCATTACTTGAGTGAACTGCCTTTTCTAGGATTGGGAAGACTTACCCCAGTTTTCCAAATGAACTGAAAAATGTACGGTAACAATTCTCATGCAATATTTTTAGTTAATTCATAATATTTTGTAAACATATATACAGGGTGTCCGGCACCAACACTACCAATAAGAAAGTTGTATAACTAAGCAACAAACACATTTATTGACATGCAGTTTTTTTTAAAAGACAGAGACACACACAAAGTTTTTATGGTAGTCAATAGATCTCCATTTGTTGCACGACAGATCTCCTGCCATGTGTTTCCCAGCATCTGCGGGGTGACTGTGTCACAAGCAATGACAATCCTCCGATGCAAATCATCCACATCAATTACTGGGGTTCTGTACACATTGTCCATTATGGAGCCCCAAAGGAAGAAGTCCAGAGGGGTAAGGTCAGAGGATCTAGGAGGCCATGCGATGGACCATCACATTAGACCCAACGACCTTCGAGGACTTCATTTAAACGATCCCTAACGTGAGTGGCATAATGCATGGGGGTCCCATCTTGTTGGAACATGTATCCTTCCGGTATCTGAGGTAAGGCAAAATTATGAATATGAAGGCCGCGGTGGCTCAGTCGGTAACGCGCCTGACTACCATGCTAAAGGTCCCGGGTTCGATCCCCGGCCGGTTCAAATCCGGGAACTTTTCTAACGGTGAAAGCGGCCCCGGCGCCCACCCAGCGTCGAATAACATGGTTACCTGGGGGAAACCCTGGGGGGTAAAGGCGGTCAGGGGTGTGATGCTGATCACATCACCCCCACTCACGACCGGATCAAGAAAGTGTGGGGCGTTACCCCCACACCCCCTATACGCCTTCATGGCGTGGTGCTAAGCACAGGGGAACACTTTACCTTTTTTTTTTTTTTTTTTTTTTATGAAGCATGTCCAAATAAACATTTCCATTGATTGTTTGTTCAATAAAAAAGAATGGACCGATGACTTCTTGCACTGTGAGACCGTACCAGACATTGATTTTCTGACTGACTCGTTCAACTTCTCTCACAACATGTGGATTCTCGGAGCCCCATACGCGACAGTTATGTCGGTTTACTCCACCAGATACGTGAAATGTGCACTCATCAGAGAACACCATACAACGAAGAAATGCATTGTCACTGTCAATCTTGGTTAGGATACTGGCAGCGAAAGTGTATCTGGTAGGTAAGTCATTAGACTTCAACTTCTGAACCAACTGTATCTTATAGGCATGAAGACACAGTCTTTTGTGGACAACATCATGAACAGTTGATCTAGGCATAACGAGTTCCCTACTTGCATGGCGAATGGACTTGGTGGGGCTTCACTGGAATGTTTCATCAATTCTATCGACATCAATCAGGGACACCTTCTTGCTACACGATTTTTTTCTTCAACAGTGAATCAGTTACACGAAGAGTTCTATGCCAGGTTGTTATTGAATGTCTTTCTGGTGGTTCCTGCTGGTACTTTTGCCGAAAATTCCTCTGGGCAGTTTTTGGAATTTTAAATTCTGCTAACCAATAGCAGTATTAGACTTTTTGCTGCACTGTAAACACCATTTCCACACGAAGCGAACGCACGAGAAAATTCAGACTGAGCGAATACGCAACAGGCTACGAAATGAACAGGCACGTTCAACGGACTTGCTTTGATTTGCTTTATTTTACTTCGCTTTTTGTGCCACTTTTGGCTAATTTGCGAAGATGGAGATGAGTGACGATATGATGAAATTGATGAATGGACACTCACAAATATCCATGCCCAGGTCAGGATTCGAACCCGGGACCCCTGACGTCGTAGCGCGATGTGCTCAACGGACTTGCAATGGGGCCACTGCCACTATAATAAAACTTGTTGAGTCTCTCTATCTTTTAAAAAAATCCGCATGTCAATAAACCTGTTTGTTGCTTAGTTAACTTTCTTATTGGTAGTGTTCGTGCTAGACACACTGTATATCTCAGACAGAAACAAAGTATTTCAACATTTGCCTTATGTATCAACCATCGCATTCTTCCTAGCATTTTAATTTCAAAATCTCACACTTTAGATTATAGGTATAGATTTTTAGTATTAGAGGTGGTCATTTTCTTTCAACCTACCTCACCCACACGGATTGACTTTGCCCTCACCCTCACCTTCATGACTCACCTTTCACTGTCACGATTCAACTTTCACCCTCACAAGTATTCAGAGGATAAGGGTGAGGTCTGCCTTCATGAGGGCCACCCTTAAGAGGATGACCACCTCTGAAGAGAATGCTAATTTTTAAAGTCAACTTTGTTCATCAATGTACAAGGGCAAATCTAAAAGTTTTTGTGCCTAATATTTTCCTAACTTCTTATAAGTGTTTTTACAAAAGTGAGATATACGAGCAATACAGTAGGCTTTTCTTGGAACAGCCCTGTCGTAACTTCTGATTTCTTCAACAGCATGGTGCTGTTATCAGTTGGCAAAAATGGCCAGAGTGCTAAGGAAGTCCACACCATATGAGCAGCGAAGTGTTATTCGTCTTTTATGGTGCAAAGAAGGAACAGCCACAAACAGGACATTGCCAGTGAACTTGGCATTTCCTATGGCAGTGTTTACGACATTGTTCATGATTCGTTTGGATACCACAAGGTGTCGTGTTGGTGGGTTCCTAAGCTTCTTGATGATGTCCACAAGGGCAAGCGAATGGTCATGTCACTGAACCATTTGCTGTGTTGAGTCGATGAGGGTGACAGTTTCCTGGACCTGATTGTCACTGGCGATGAAACGTGGGTAATGCATTCCACTCCCAAGTCAAAACAGCAGAGAATGGTGTGGTGTGTCCTTCAGATGAACACGTCGATCAGCTTTCACCATTTCATCAACATGGGTAATGTTGTCCGGTGTCGAAGAGGTCGACCCGATTGCTCATTGTCCTCCACAATTTCCCATCCATTTTCGAACTCCTTGCACCACCTCTGAACACTTCGCATTGATAAACACTTGTCCCCATACACTGGCTCCATTTCCCTGTGGATATCTGTTTGTCCTTTGCACCATAAAAAACGAATAACACTTCGCGGCTCATATGGCGTGGATTTCCTGAGAACTCCGGTCATCATTGCCAACTGTTAACAGCCTACTGCATCACTCATATATCTCTCTTTTGTAATAATACTTATAACAAACTAGAAAAAAAATTAAGCACAGAGACTTTTCAATTTGCCACAAATACAGACTGGCAACACTGACAACCAAGAGAAACTAAAGGAAGCTGAGAGTTGTAGGTGAACTTTTCTGCTTGCATGCAACTTTGATATTGTTATGGTGCATTGAAGGTTCATGGTTTATGGAATCAAAACAATGTATCACAGACAAGGAAATACTTATTTATTTCCAGAATGTTCCACGTGAAATGTAGAGTTGTAGTGATAAATAATTTGAGGATACTGACATTTATAACATATCCAAATTTTGGAACTGTAGCAGCACTATATTTATAAAATTGTAGTTGTAGCTTCATTATAAAATACTTGTAGATTCTAGCAAAAAAAAATTGCCACAGGTACATTCTTCTCAGTGTTTTGAGATACACTTTGTACGTAGAAACTAGGGATAGATCACCTGATGGCACGTGACAGCTACCCTGCCACGGTATCCTGCCTGGAGCCCCATTCACGTGCCTGTGAACATGAACATGTTTGCAAAATACACGGACATGATCCTTGTGCATGGAGCAGCAGAGTGAAATGGAAGAGCAGCTCGTCGGCTGTATCAAGAGCGTTGTCCACAATATGCGACTCCATCGCATACTCTTCTTGCCAGCATTACGCAACGGCTCAAAGAATGAGGTACCTTCACCACCGATAGGAAGGACTGTGCTTCTCCAAAGAGATGCCGCATGCCCGAATTGAAAGAGACTGTAGTGCACCACGTTGAACAGGACCCGTCAACAAGTACGTGAACAATTGTGCATGCAATGGGTGTTTTTCGCAGCATCATGTGGGAGGTTCTGCATGAGCAAGAACTACATCCTTACCACCACCAAAGGATACAGGCTATGACACCAGCCGATTTTGTACCACGTGCTAACTCCTACACGTGGTTTCTGCGCCGCTGCATTGATGAGCCCCAGTTTCCATGTCAAGTTCTGTTCACAGATGAATATAAATTCACTATGGAGTGTGATCTCAATTCTCGAAAGAGCCATGTCTGAGCAGACGAAAACTCACATGCGATGCATATCCGGGGATTCCAGCACAGATTTGCTATCAATGTGCAGGCAGGTATTCTGTACAATCTTTCAGCCAGGTTAATGGGTGCCACATACTTGATCTTCCTACAGGAAGAATTGGCCCTGTTCATGGATGCTGTACCATTGAACGTCCATCAGGAACTGTAGTTTCAGCACGATGGCGCACCGCCTCACTTTACACGTGACGTTTGAAGACATCTTAACCAAAGGTTCGGGCAAAGATGGATAGGCCGAGGTGGTCCAACCACGTGGCCCCATGATCGCCGGATTTAACGCCATTGGACTATTTCTTGTGGGGTCGTATGAAGAGTACGTTGTACGAGACTCCTGTAGAGATAAGAGGAAGAACTGTTGGCTTGAGTTACAGTTGCTGGACAAGAGATTGACGGGACACCAGAGGTGATGGAGCAAGTGTACCGGAACATGATTCATCGGTACAATGTGTGCAATGACGTTGGTGGTCGTCACATTGAGCCACAGTTTTAATTGAGCCACTGCTTAACATATGACACATCCAGTGCAGAAGACAGAAACAAATTATTGCATTCCACTGTCGACACAAGTGTTATTGTGATCAATGAATAGTAAGTTTCTTTTTTGTTTCCTTGGCATTGTTACCAAATAAATTTGTTTGTATTATGTACTGAGTCACACGTCATTCAATTCTGTGCTTTACGTAACATCTCATTTGAGATGGTTGTAATAAATGATTACACTTTAGTTCATCAGGTGATCTTCTGATGTCATGTACTGCCTACCCGGTTGCATACCAACACAGGCACATCCGACACATTGTCATGGCTGTAGCACGGAAATTGTATGTTTCCGGACATGGGTTCCTAATCCAAATATTGTCTACAAAGTCCCCTCTACTAGCCCTAGGAGTTTGTAAGGAGAATTTCCGAGCACCTTGTATATGCTAGGGATGGCACATATTAATCAGTATTATAACGGTATTGGCCGATATTGGTTTACCGGTAAAATTACCGATTATTTTACCAATCCACTATATCTTTTCATCTTATAATTTGGTGCAAAATTCTGCCATTTTGTTATAATTTTTATGGCTAATATCTACTTTTTAAAAAGTAAATATCTAAATATACAACTTCTTTAGCACTGCAGTCACATGGAAACAAACATTTATTAAGGAGGTCAATGAACTACTGAGGATCTTCAAGGACCATTTGTAAATTTATATCAGATCCGTAGAATATCAGTACTTTATCGTTATTGGCCATAATTTCATATCAGACAATCCCCAATAAAATTCCAAATGGTACTTAAAGAACATGAATGGTTCCTCGATCTACTTAATAAATGTGTTACCAGATTACTACTATAATGCAAAACTTCCTTACTTCCTGTAAATACCTGCATGACCCATTACTGACAATAATATGTCTGATTATTGTATTTTACATTCCTCAAACTCTTTGTGCTTTAGCATCAATTGGTGCATTTGAGGTCAACATGACAGCTGTCAGTGCAAGGGATTGCAACCTGCTTATCAGTTGTTGAAATGTTTCATGTGCTCGAACATTCACAAAGGAGAGTTATCAACAGTAGTATTATTACAATTGCTTTCATTTGATCAGTGTCATTGTTGTCACCACTTGTTGCTTTTATTGTTCTTCTGTATTTTTTGTTACTTCCCTTTTGGCAATTTGAAAATGAACAACACATTAGCCCCGTCTAGTTCGCTGCACTTTTTGACACTCGGTGCAGTGCAGGTGTATCCAGTGTCAGGGTGGTGAAAGAAAATGACATTCAACTAACTAGATGGAAAGCGGTGTTCAAGTTCAGAAGATTCAACAAATGCCTGTCTGCTTCTTTAAACGGTCATTTGATTAGTTAGTACTCACCACGTGACCATACACAACACAAACACCAGTCCGGAAGGTAGTGCAAACTGTGCAGACACCAAATATGCTACTTGATTCCAAATCAACGAACAAAACAACTTGGTGTTGCACCATGTAACCAACTAGATGCTTCAGTGCAAAGAGAGTCAAAAAGTGCAGAGTTAGATTCAGAAACAGAACGAAACCTATCAAAATACCATGTTATTTTTTTCTGTCATTTTATTTACAATATTGTATTGGTAAATATAAATATATACATAAAAATGTATTAACATACAGTAATGTATTACTATTTGAAGCATTTCATTGCACAATTCATATTAATTGTGATAAAAAGTGGAAGAAAAATGTTTAGTGTGTAATAAGTTTATTCTGTAATGTACATTGCAGTGTATACTAAATAAATGAGAATATTATTTTGTAAATATGTGACAAATAAAAGAAATGTAAATATTCAAACAAATATAAGAAAAAATTGGTAAGGTAAAAAGATAAAATTCCCCATGCATACAGCACATTTAGAGGATGTGTAGGTTGATTGATTGAATTGCTTTATTTTACTTCGCTTCTTGTGCTAATTTTGGCAAATCTGCCAAGATGAGGATGAGTGATGATATGATGAAATTGATGAATGGACACTCAAACATCCATGCCCAGGCCAGGATTCAAACCCGGGACACCTGGCATCGAAGTGTGATGTGCTAACCACTCTGCCACGGGGGCCGGCGAGGATGTGTAGGGTCCCACATACTCTCGATCTCTGCCATTTTGGAGGCGATGCAATCAGGTACATGCTTTGGCTACCTTTAACCCCTCCCCCCAGGTTGCCTTTACGTACCCATTGATTTGAGGCTCGGTGAACCCGGGAGCCACTTTATGCGGGGACAAGGCCTGAAAAATTCAGACCTCAGATCACCCACTTTGTGAATCGAACACACGTCTCCCGCATGGAAGCCAGACCCCCCCTACCAACTTTATTTGTGTAAAAAGAATACCCCTAAGTGGTAGTATCTCCTGTTTTCAAACTTTTCTTAAGTTTCATACATCAATTCTCTCAAAATTCTCTGGATTCTCATCGGGACAAACAGAGGCAATAATTTACAATACCAGACCCTTCTGTAATTTCTATGCTACTGCTTATACTCACAAAATAATTAGTCGTGATGATTGATCTGAGGTTAACATGTTGGGGCGAGGTGTAGAAATTGTTCATTAACATGTAGAAGTTGTAAAATAAGCTTTTCTATTCTCGCAATGATTCACCGTATACAAGTATGGGAACCATATTTGGTGATATGAACAATTGACATTCGCAATTAGTTACCCTGTCTACAGCACTGCCACACTGATTTCAAAGTTGGAGAGCATAAATCGTGTAAGAATAGCGGAAGAGAACAGTAAAAAAAGTTGTTAATGTTGTACAGATTGTTAGGTGGAATGTGCAGGAGGATGGCCGTGGGGTAATCAACAAACTTATGGATTTCGGTATTTTGCCCAAAGAAGGTGCTTACATGTGTCCACGGTAGAACGTTCTAAACTTGAGCAAGGACAGTGCGTGTATTGATAAGGACAATCACGATGTAGAAGAGCATGTGGAATGTGGACTGATTTGATTACAGGTAAGTTTGGCAACAATGCATCGATTGTAAATTGCAGGATACGAAAATGGCATCTTCGATGAAGAACGTTTGCCGTTAAAGTGGTACGAAAATAAGATTTTTTATCATTTCGTTATCACAATTATCGCAAAACCATTCACGGATAGCCCCACAGACCATTCTCGGTAAGGTTAGGTTAAGCAAACAGTTAAAATTTGAGGTCGTAAAGCCATGCAGGGGTAGCCCCACAAACCATTGACGGATAGCCCTACGAACATTCCACGGTAAGGTTAGGTTAGGCAAGCATAGTTAAAATTCAGGGTCGTAGTAATGAGTCATAAATAATGAGCAATCGTGCATTGTCGGTTGCGATCATGGATCCCCTTATTTTGCAATTTCAATGCGTGACCCCCAAATTTTAACTTCAAATTTGTGATTAGGAGGCCTCAATTAGTGAGTATGCGAAATATTACAAAAATTGGGGAGGGGTCCGGTATTGTAAATTCTCTTCCAAAGAGAAATATCCATGCCGGCCCACCTGGCAGAGAGGTTAGCACATTGTGCTACGATGCCAGGGGTCCCGGGTTCAAATCCCGGCCAGTGTATGGATGTTTGTGAGTGTCCATTCATCAATTTCATCATATTATCACTCATCCCCAAATTCGCAAATAAGCCAAAAGTGGCACAAAATGCAAAATAAAATAAAGCACATCAATCAATCAAAACAAATATCCATGTCTGAACTGGGATTCGAACCCCGACCTCTGGCATTATAGTGTGCTGTGCTAACCACTCTGCCACAAAGATGGCAACAAATAGACCACCTCCATTCTCTTGCAAGAAAAAAAAATTATGGAAATAATTCATTTACTCAAAAAAAAAGCTAGTACTAAAATAAACAATAATCGTATAAATAAAATAAACAAAATGAGTAAATATAATAAAAACATAAATATTGCATATGTAGAACTAAAATACTATTCCCAGCAAGCCGCATTGAATTTACAATTATTTGCCCAGAGAACCTTACAAGACATGATAAGTTCAAATTTAACAGCCACTTGTCATCTTGGGAATACACACACTTGAACCGTAGGTAGTACAACTGTGTGTGCTATAGACAATTTGCTAAAATGTCCATGGCAACTAAATTTTACTAAACAAATTATGGCATAATCATAAAGAGTAATAGTTTAATTATGTCTTGGACTTGCTGACAAACATAAAATTACCTTTGAATGAGTTGTCAACCACTGGCTGTAACAAACATCTCATGGGAAAACAGTGACACTGGCCCAGTGGTCAGTGGCCCTAAAACTGAGGCAGAAGCAAGGAAGACAGACCACAAATGGATAAAATGTCTAAAGAAAAATGTGTCATTTTTTTTTAGAAAAAAATTATTTAAGTGCAAATTATGCTCAGATTGTGTAATTGTGAAATGGGATCCAAATCACTGTCCTCCACTGGGAATTGAAATTTGGACCATCTCATAATTACAAGGCAAGAGCATTACTTTATTCCTTTCTGGAGGCCCATTAGTATTTATAAAAGAAAAGTTCAATAAAAAGAAAACCTTTATCCAACAACATTAACTTACTTGCAATTTGTTATCTGAGCTCAACAGGCTAAATTAATTCTAAATATCCCACGAAAAAGCAACCAAATCGTGTTAAATCTTAAGAGCATTCAGACTGAAATAACAAGTGACATGGACCACTTCATCCTGAAACATCTAATAATTTGATATTTACATTTGTTTCAAATTTTATGATAACATTTAAATTTGTCATGAGAGGCACCAATGTGTAAAAGCATGTTTTAAGTCCATTTAATGCTACAATAGGCTAATTACGACAAAACGTACATTTTAGGATGAAATCTGAACCACTATGAAACATGTCTCCACTGGGATCGAACTCATTACCCCTTGATTGCAAGTCAACAGCATTACCACTATGCAATTGGGTAAACATACACATGAAGGCAAAAACAAATTACTAACAAGAAGCAATGGTCAATATCTATCTCTTAGCTGCTACACCGGTAAAAATGTACTATGTATCGTGCACCTGTAACTCCTCAGTTTCGTTAATTTTTGACATTCGTACTTACCTATCTGCTTTGCGGAACATTCTTTAAGGTGTATTCACGTTCTTTTCATGAAAGTAATGTCAATTTTTTACATTACGAGTGCTTCTTTATTTGTGTTGTCTCGCTTGCGTATCACACAGTATGGCACGTAAACCTACCTACCTAGATAATTGCATGTCGTGCTTGTCTTTTGTTCGTTGAAACTGCCACATCGTACGATTAACCAGTACGCTATTGCCATATTGCATGTTCAGTGTTAGAGAACCGAGAAAACGAAGAAAGAAATAGACATTACATGAATTTCCGCTATCATACATTCCCACATCACACAAAACACCTTTCAGATATTAGACAATGCTACAGGAACTTATTACCGTAAGTAGTTTCTTCTGTAAAAATGAAAAAACCTGTCAAATGGATAGTAAACTAGTACCACTACACCTTGTAGAATTATTTAACTAGTTGCAAAATATGGCATTACAAAACCTCTAAACTCATAACAAAAACTGCAAGTGAAATATGTTAGCAGCAATTGTAAAAAAAAAAAGCCCAAGTTCCTTTTGTTTTATTGCGATTTCATCATGCTACGAATGCAATTTCGGTAAAAATTTACTATCCTTCGGACACCTCTAATTTTTTCGTTTCGTCAATTTTTGACATTCGTACTTACGTATCTGCTTCGTGGAACATTCCTGAAGGTGTATCAACGTTGTTTTGATGAAATTAATTGCAATTTTTCACATTACCAAGTACGTCTTTCTCATAGGCCTTGTCACTTGCCTGAGACGAACTAACCTAACCACGCGCCAATGGTTCGCAATTATTTCCAATTACTAGATCTTGATACTAACGCGACACCAAATTTTAACTATGTTTCCTAACCTAACAGAACTAACCTATCCACGCGCCAATGGTTCGTGGGGCTAGTTATTCTCCGTCGGAGAATTAATTTTCAATGAACAACATGAATTTCAGCTATGAAACATTCCCACATCACACGAAACACCTTCCCGATGTTCGACAATGCTACAGGAACTTATTACGGTAAGTAGTTTCTTCTGTAAAAATAAATAAATGTGTCCGAAGGATAGTAAACAAGTACCTTAATTTCTACATGGTTCAATTTCTATTAACTTCAATATATGCTTTCGTAGTTAGGTTAGGCGGTTCAGGTTTGGTACTTTTAGCATTAAAATAAAGTCCTTAAATGCATTCTACTAAGGTTCCGATTTGCTTTTACATTAATTCCCACTAGTCTACGATACAGTCGCATGTACATTGTACATGGGAAGCGTGCATGCTTGCGTAATCTAATTTTTAAGTTGTTCTTTTCAACATAAATAACTTTTTCCCGAAATCCCAATAGGGTAAATTTATCGTATGAGGGAAACGGATTCCTTCAAATTTACAGTAGAAAGTACTTACGGAAATCATTTTCATTAGCGTTGTGGAAGTTCCTGATTGTAGATTTGATTCATTTTAATGTGAATGCGTGTTGTTTTCTGCGAAAATCTCTGTCCGACATGCTGCTTCTGCTTCCGCCATTTGCTTTCTGCACGAGAATGCAATGTTCCGTGTTTTAAGGTGATGCAACCCCGTAGCCAGTGTTTCAGCCTCGCTGTGTTTTCACTAGAACATGACGTGTCGAGTATTTTTAATTATTTTTTTAACTATGCTTGCCTAACCTAACCTTATGGAAAATGGTTTTTGGGGCTAACGTCAATGGTTTGCGACGTATTAGCATAATTTCAAATCCGGGCACGGAAGTAGATATTTTCTGGTGAACGAGGTTGCAACACTGCATAAATCGACAAAACGCTCTCAGAACGTCCCCTAAACCAGTACGCTATCATGGCCATAATGTGTTACAGATTCGAAACAACAAGTAACAGTAAGTACTCGTAAGTCTAAGAAATAGACATTGATATGCATTATTTCACTTTAGGAAATGTTCCACATTCAAAAATAACACGTTAGCAATGTAAAGAAGTCCGAAATATATGATTCGTAGGTGTTTCCCTCATACGATAATAGTACCACTGCTCATTGCTTTAAAGAAGGTTCAAATTTTATGTGACAATGATTGAAAAAATTGTATGAAAATCAGTCTTCCTGCTAGGAGCATTTGAAACAAATCATAAAACAATCGGAACAGTTACCCAAGATTTTTTGCAAGTATTGTAAGAGTATAATTGTGGGAGCAAGTTCGAAGGTTAGAGAAACTAATTAGCACAGACCACGAGCAGGTGTCCTTGGTTTCTGGGTGACTCGGGCATGAGTATTTGCAGATTTTCATGCAAAGCTTGATGGGAGGTTTATGCTCGAGATGGGATATTATGTGATCACAGGTTTTAAAAGGATTAAGGGTTGTTACTTTCATGTTAAGAGCCCTAAACCTGGCTCACCGAAACTAACAATGAAAGGATTTAGGGATATTTTATAAATGCTAAGAGCCCTAAACCTGACCCACCTAACCTAAGAACGAAAAGATTTAGGGACAGAATAACTGTTTGCACCCATACACGTGAAATAGATGGCAGCAGCAGTCCGTATCCAAAACAAGAGTAAACAAATGGCTGCTCACAAAAACAATGAAACATTTAGAGGTATATGGAAGGGAGAAGTCGTTCTCCAGAAAACATGCAGTAAGTAATCACTAACACCCTGAAGTATGTGTTAAAAAAAAAAGTGGGTGCACCATGTGATAAATTCGGAATTAAACAATCTGAACTTGGGCCGAATCTAATGCTGTATATAGGTTAGACATTGTTTTCATCTCTCATATTTTAACAACCAAGATTCTTACCTAATGAGATATTAAAATTCACACCAGTAACGATAGAAAAACTATGTGTGAAATTCATCCTTAGCATATTCCTATGATCTCCAAAATATATGCACTATTGTGAACTATTCTGCTTCAAAATTCAAAATATTCACAAGGCAAACTTCCATTCCTTAATAGCTAGTACAGTTTTCTCCAGCGTATTGTAGCACGATGCAAGAACGAATTGAGAGATATTCAAAGTTATAAAATCTTGTACTGTTAACTTGAGTCATTCTTCGTTGAAATTAAGTAGGTTAGATGTGTATTCGGAAATAGCAATCGAGAAATATATCTTTGCACACATGTTGGCAGTTCTGCGACTTTTTTCATTCTTCCAAAAGTCATCAGCAATGACAGTGCTTTTTAAATGAAGTCAATTAATTGTAATGAACTTTGCTAAAAAAAAATACGAACGATTGGGAGAAAAAACATTTTTCTTCTGTATACATGAAGTTCTGTTACACAATAACAAAAACTTCTAATATTTAACAGGATGTTTTCATCAACGCCATCTTGAATTGTGACTTCCTGTTCCTGTTACAAAACGGAAGTAGTACATAATGACTATTTACAATGAAAAATGAAAGATGTCAATAGCCCCGTTATATGTTATCATTTCTACTTACATCATTCTTTTGCAAATTCTAATTTCTTGTCTGGTTTACAAAGCTCCTCAAATGTACACTTCCCACCGACAGCTTACACTATAAAGTAAACTACTTATCTCTAAAGTGGAAGCTCAACATTATCGATTATCGAAACATTGTCGAACAATCGAACTTGTGTAAGGCTCGATCCATGGTCACATTACATCCGATTTCGGCCGAAGTTTTACACTGGCATACACGACAGAAAATTGCAGATTAAACAACACTTATATATAAATGTAGACGGTCATATTGAAAACGGTGTACTTGGATGTGCACGGCAGTATTTCACCGCTCAACGAGTGGAATCGAACATTTTTTTTGGCCGAAATCACCAGAAATCTACGAAACTGCAGAACCATTTATTATTTTAGTTTAAATAGTAAAATATGAAAACATAACATGGTTACTGTATTTTACACAAATTGTTTCGATCTAACGCTCTTCTTAATCTGGGGTTGTGTCTGCGGGTGCCAATAGTGGAGAGTTACAATTAAAGGGGAGGAGGTGATCAAGTACAGTTTACTTTTTGGCAGTGTCTGCTGCCACGTTCTCTTTCTGCTGGAACCTCAAAAGAGATGCACGTGGCAGCAGGCTCGGTCTTTGTTTTATCGTGATTTCAGCATGCTATGTATGCAATTACGTCGGTAACACACACTGTGAAGTTGTAGCGATTATTTTCACAAAAATGTTTTAAGATTAGGTCCCTTAGCATTTTTCTAATAATAAACCTAAATGCTCTCGTAGTTAGGTTAGGTTCTGTTAGCATTAAAATGATATCTCTAAATGCTTTCTAAAGAAAAAAGTTCTAAATTACATGTACGTACATTCATTCCCACTAATCACGAACTTGCATCTTTATCGTCTTCATCTGTTCTTAAGACTTGTAACATCCTCTTAGCAGACGAATTACGTGGCAGGAGCAAATTTGACGCTTATTCTTACTGCTGACAAGTGCGTGGCAGCAGACTCGGCCTTACTTTTTCTTGCTAAACAAAACTTAGGCTGTGTCCGAAAGGTGCAAGACCGCACTTGAAGCAATCATCCTCAGAGTATAGTCTCGGAGTGCGATCTTGATGTCTTGGACTGGAAGTGAAAGTCTTTCAAATTGCACTTCGACTGCAGCGCCAAATAAGATCAGTAGATATAACCGAAAATACGTTGGTTTTTTCAACGTTTTAAACACTTGTTTTTCACCACAGAAATCACATAGCATTTGCAAATGTTCTTATACATACATATCCGCACATTAGAAGAACTGCAACAAACAACTTGTGACAGTCAGATTTACCGTCGTCATTATTATTATTACTCTAACAAGTAGCCGTAAAAAATGTGTTGAATCAAAGTGTTGAATGTCTTAATTTGTAAGAATATATATTTGATTTGCCAAGCCGACGGGAGGAAGGAGACGTTCGCGTGTCTTAAGGGTGAGCGCCTGAAAGGCCACGTTATGCGTCTAAAGCTTAGGAAATTCGACCGTAATGACAACCATTTATATATATATATCTCGGTTTCCAGCGGTCAGATTTATGTGAAACTTTTACCAGCGCAGCAGCATGTGTGCAAGGACGGATGTGTGGAGTTTCGTCGCGATCAAGCAACAATTACGGATGCCAGATCAAATTGGTTGTAATCGATCAGTTTATGGGCACTGATTGCAGTTGAGCTATGGGCGACAGCGATGCGGAAGCTTAATCCGCAGAAACCAAACTTCGAGCACGACCCGTCCAGGTTGGGAGACAATAGAGCGAAGTGGAATGGCCTCTCCGGAAGCGTCCCTTCAACGAGCGCCGAGCGTCATTTTTTAAAATCCAAATAAAACGAAGGACATGGTTTTTCGACACACAGTCTTACCGCGATCCTTGTAGCGAGAGCACCTCCGTGCTACCTCTCCGTATACAGTTTTGCCGCGATTCTTGTAGCGAGAGCACCTCCGTGTTACCTCTCCGTATACAGTGGACTTTGTTGTGCTTCGCGAACAGCAGTGTGGATAGGCAGTAAGTCTACACGAGTGCGCTTACCTCAACCGCTGGAGGAAGTTGAAGCGAGACTGTGTTTCCGTGATAATCTTACGCCGTTTATAGTTTTTGTCAAACGAGGAACATCGAAAATTATGGCGGGCTAGAGGAAGAAGAGAGATGAGGGCGTTACCCTCGATTCGCCCGATGTCAGACGAGACTACGACCCATGCCTACAACATGCCAAGAAACGACGAGCTACGCCGCCTGATGCCTACCAGCCACCACGGAGAGAGAGAGAGAGATATGTCGAACGATGCCCTGTTGACGTCCCGACGCGCCGACGATGTCTACCAGCCGCCACAGAGAGAGAGAGAGATGTCGAACGCTGCCATGTTGACGTCCCGACGCGTGAGATCGTCCGACGGTGATGGAGAAGACGCCGACGAGCTAAGAACGACCGCACAGATGCGACGTCCGAACCGCGCCAGACCACGGAGATGTTCACCTATCCCGAGAGGGAGAGAAGCCGAGAAACCAGATGTATGAACGCTCTTCGTATCTTCATCGTCGCGACCAAGGAAACCTTTCGTGTGAATACTATGTGTTTTCAATCCCCCATAAAGACGCCAGGATGCACCTCGGAAGCTGAGAGATGGTAATGTATTCATCTGTGTGAATGTCAACACGTGACGGCCCGATTGATTTAGAGAACGCCCTTGAAATTCGTCAACATTTTGAAAACGCCCACACAACTCGAAACTTCATACCAAACTCCCGTCGCGCTTGTCATTTGTAATTTATTCGTCTCAGGTCAATTTTTCTTATTTCTTGTGATATTTTTTTTAATGATCTTAAATTCGTTGTTGTTTGTGCTCCTTTGTATTTGTTTAAAGTGCGTACTATTAGATTAAAGCGCCGCCCGCTTAATTGTTTAATCTACTTGAGGTTTGTTCATTTTTATGTGTCAGCGCTGTGTCGCTGCTAGCTACGTCAGGTCGCGTATGTGATTGTTTGTTAAAGTATTTGCCTGGTAATATAAATTGCTCGTCGCGGCGAAGTGTTGAAGTCCCACCTGCTTGAGAGTATATGTTTGCGTCACTCAACGAACAAAAATAACACACTAATTGCATTATACCAGATATTCTGAAAAACATCAAATGATAACACTGACGAACGGTAAAAATATGAATATATTGTATCAACAAAAAAATATTGGAATCCACAAACTGTTTTCATCGCCTCCTCACTCACTCTCTCTCATTCTCTCTCTCATTCATTACTTCTGAGGAATTTTACATGTGAATATACATACAAATCATGTATCTAATCAATGTATCTAATCTAATCTAATCAATACCATTTCCTTTTGTTTGAACCTTTACGTGAATTTAGGTCATTAGTCTGCCAGCTCCCGTGCTCTTTTAAATTAATTATGCGCCAGCCTTTGGAAAGCAGTTATCTAGAACGATTGGGTCGGCGTAGTTAAACCATTCGTTCGAATGATCGTACGCATCAAGTCGTAAGCACGACATTTACCAACTTTCTCGGACGGGGGTAATACACACAAGCCTCTCTCGTCCATTGAGAACAATTACACCATACATAGTGATGCAAAACTTAATCGGCTCCAGCTGCCGGAATACACAAATCAATCGTCGGCGCGAGCAAAAATTACAACAAAAACCACTATGCAATAAAGAATACTACACTCGCACGACCTTGTAATATATAATACGCTTTCCACAAATTAAAAAGACTAATCGGTCAACTATTGACAAGCTAATTGACGCGACGGGGCGGTCGGTTACACAAAAATGGAGCTCACTTTGACAATTTACACGAAAGATTAACGTAATGGAATGGAGCTTCTAACTCTGAATGCAGCCAATCAAATTATTACATATAAACATGAAATGACCTTTTTTATATATAACATTACTCAAAAATTGAAGACACGGAAGTTAGGTTCGGTGTTCCTGAGTCACTTTGCAAATCAGTGAGACTTCGGCGTTTACGGTACTGCGTTGATACAAACAATACATACTTACATGGACATAGACCATCTGAAGAATACTCTACCGGACTCTTCTACATCGTGTGATCGTTCATCTTTCCTGGATGCGGGGATTTACACAAGGGTTCCTTTGCGGCGAAAATGTTCTTCGTGGTCGAACGGGGCGAAGGATGATTGCGGCGATATTGGGCACTTTCACTTTCATGGAACGTCGCGTGTCTCTCTTCTCACGAGCGTAGGCTGTACCGCACGCGTCGGTCCGGAATCTCTCTTGTGTGTCGGACATCAATCAAACGTGGTCCTGGAATCATCTCTCTCTCTCTCTCTCTCTCTCTCTCTCTCTCTCTTTGGGCTTCTGTCGGGCGTTGATCAGGAGGCATCCTTCTCTCTCTCTCTCTCTCTCTCTGGTAACGGGCTTCTGTTGGACGTCGAACTGGAAACGTCCTTCTGGGCGTCGGGCAATGTTTGGCTTCGCGGCGTTGCGCGTCGGTCGTTGGTCGTGGCGCCGGGTGGCTTCACCGGATTGTGGTGGTGCATAGTTGCAGGCGTCGGGGAAGTCGACGGCCTCCCTTCTTTATCTTTTTAGCCCGCCATCTTTATGGTAGTTCACGCTTGGTAAAAAACAAACCACCGCGAAATGCTTCACAGAATAAAGCGCATACTGGTAAACTCACTATCGATAACTCGCTTACGGTACGCAAGAAAAACAAAGTCCACGGAGACAAAACAGTAGTCATGCGAGAGTGTAGCGCGGATATGCTCTCTCTACAAAATCCGGGTAAAAACTGTGTGGTGAACTCAAAGTCCTGCAGATTTATACCAGATTCAAAATTGTCCGTTGAAAACACGTTAAAGTGGCTTGGCTTGGGTTTCTGAAGAGATGGAAATGACCTCTGGTCCATTGTCTCGAAATGAAGGCACAAGGCGTGTCTTCGGTTCTTGCTAGCTTGGGCTCCAGCTGATTATCCTGGCCATTAGTGAAAAGCAGTTTTGGCTTTCCGCGGCGAATTATCCGTTGGTCCAGACGAAAATAAGTCCATCCTTTTTCCGTGACGACCAGCTTTGGTGCAAATATGCCATGTACTTTGCCGTATTGACAGTTCGGCTGTCACTCAGAAAATTCCGTCTCCCAACTCCCGGTGCATGGCTCGGATTCCAATTTTGCCACATAATAAACCAAACCTCACACTTTACATTTAAACATAATATGAATCAATGAACCAAAATGATTAATATCGAACGGTGTTTTTTCACATGTCACTGGATACCGTGACATCGTGATACGGAAAAGAAAATGTACTTCGGAGTTCTTAAATTGCCTGTAGTAAACGACAGTTTTCTTCGTTAATATACATATCCCGGGCGGTTATAATTAAACTGGCGGTGTTCAGAGTAGTACAGAAATTGCTTACTGAACATAGGCATCTGAAATTCGTATATATGCTAATGAATATAGAATAGAATATTTTATTTTCCTTTTGTGCGAGCCATACGCTGCACGCAATACATTGTTTTGATTTTTTTGGAACGAGTTTACAATACCGCACCACTCTTCAATTTCTATGAAATTTCGCCTACTCACTAACTGTGAACTCCTAATCACGAATCTGCATGTAATAATTGGCGGTCGAGTATGGAAATCGAGATAGAAATGCAGCGTTGCTATTGCTCCCATTCTGGTAAAACAACTTCACTAGCAGTGCATGGTGTCTCTTCGCAATAGCCATTGTGTTTTACACGAACGAATTCAACCTTTTTATTTTTCAACGAACATTCACATCACAAAAGGAATCATCAACAAGCGTCACCAACAACCAGGGAGCTTACACAACTGTTAGGCAATGCCACCGACGTCGGAATAACATACTGACGTCCGAGTTACGGAAATTTCCACGTTTTGACTCGCCATATTTTAACCTGGTGGCGAGAATTGAAACTAGTTTTTAATATATATGTACATATACAGGGTGTCATTTTAATGGCGACCACGGACCACAGATTCATATAGAGGACATCAAAATAATCAACTTTTCTCCGTAACATTTCTTTCGTTGGTGAGTCGATTCGACGCTACAGCCGTTCCAAAAAAAGTCCGTTTTGCCGCCTGGATGCTGGCAACCCAACACAAGATTTGATCGTATCTGTGACATCATTTCCTGCGGCGAAACAGCGCACGGAAGGGTTCCAAGGAACACAAATTTTGTGAAAAATGACAAACTACTAACCACATTATTAGCTGTAAAACGAAATGAGAAACGCTTCCAGTAGACCGAACATCATAGCCTACCAGCCATAAGATCAGCAGTCATCTAAGGGGAAGGGGGAAGTGAACCAACAATATGAAAAATGGTAAAAGTATATTAAAAATGAAGTGTCAATATCGGATTTTGTCTCAGCCTACATGTCAAAATATCAACAACAATAAATTTTATTGGACTTCAGCTTACATGTGGCTGTTTACGCTCAGCTACATGCCAAATATTTGCAAATCTCGTTGCAAGTTTGATATCTACAGGTTTGTGTCCAGATGCATTGTGATACTTTTGTGCTGATAACGGAAGTATCCGAGCTTCACGTTGTTACATTTTGGCTAAAACGCGTACAACCACAGTAACAATCTAATGATGAATCAGTAGCGAATATACTGCTCTGTTCACAGTTGTAAACTACGGTACATGTGTATTCGGTGCATAGATAAACACGGTCGTAGGAGAGTTTGTTTTACTACTACTTATATCCCTGTATTTTCAACCATTTCGTCATTTGCCTCACAATGTCCTGAATATATTATGTGTTGCCTAACTTTGGAATTTTGAGTTGCTTCATTTCTATTTTGTCATCTGTTCAGTGTGTCACAAACAACGTGTATCAGAAGGATGAAGTGGATAGACTAAATTGTAGATGGCAACTTGGCCATGAGATTTACAAATATTTGACATGTAAGCTGAGACAAAATTCGATATAACCACTTCCACTTGAATTCTATTTTATTTCTACCATTTTTCGTATCGTTTGTTTACTTCCTGTTAGGTTCCAGAACGTATTTTCTCGTTTTGTTTTACGGTACATAATGTGGCTGATTATAGCTATGTCATTTTTCACAGAATATGTGTGTTCCTGGCAACCCTGGAACTCATCGCGTCACGACCGGATATGACGTCACAAATGCAATAAAATGTTGTGTGTGGTTGCCAGTATTCAGGCGGCAAACGGTCATTTTTGAACGACTGTAGCGCCGAAATGATGCACCAACGAGAAAAATGTTACTGAGAAAAATTGTTTGTTTTGATATCCTCTATACGTTTCCGTGGTCCTTGGGCTCCATTAAAATGACACCCTGTGTATATATATAATTCGCGAGCGAATTGCTGCATTAGCATATCTATGAAGTCTCAGACCGTCAGTTTAATTATAACCACCATGTATTTTACAAATGTATGTATCTAATATACTTTCATATCGCTTTTCTGTCACTTTGTCTAATCGCAACGATTAGTATTTTTTTTAGTCTTACGAAATTTTCTTGGAACTGTTGGTTATTAGCGACAATGAGGATGAGTGTTCGAAGACGGGAGTGCAGGAGGATACTGCCCTACCCCCTGAAACCAGCAAAACGTAAGTAAAACATCACCGAACCTCTCATTTCATTTCCACCATGTTAACCATAGAAGCATCCTCGCAGCTATATCCAAAGCCTGGAGCAAACACCCCTCCTCCCTAACAATTTACATCTCAATGAAAGGGCATGCGCAAAGATCAGTCATGCCCAGGTCGGAGATCAGACCAAGAATATTTGGTGGTAGGTAGAGAAGGGCTTTTACAAGCTTGTAAAGATCGAAATGAGACCAGCATGGGTTTGTAATATCAGAGACAAGAACGAAAACAGACCTTTCGAGACTCTAGATCTCGTTTGAGACTTTTCTGCGACATTGAAAACATTATGTAAACTGAATTTACATTACTATGAGGCTTCCAGATATAAGTCATGAATTTTATGTGTAACAGCAAAGATAGTCTATTCGTGGTCATGGTGAAACTGAGCATGGATAACATCGTTTTCGATGGCTTAGCGTGGAAACGAGGTGCCAAAATACAATACAAAACAATATATATATATATATATATATATTAGGGCATTCCAGTGTGACATTTTACACACAAAATGTAATGTCCTAGACATGAGATTGAATTAAAAAAATCATAATAAACTTATTTCATAGAATTATAAAATACTTAGTAGTGTCTGCTAACAAAGGAAAGCATGAAAAGTATTAACGAAATGTGTTAAAAATGCTTTAAAATGTAGCAAAATTTGACTTTATTTGTCTGTGAAGGATGTGGGCTACATGTGCGAATAACTTTTCCTAGTGAAATATGCAAATTATATTCATTTGGGATTTATTCGGAATTCATTACTACATATAAACCATATACATTGGTATTTGGAGGGTTCAGTACAGTTCATACATGTATAAAAAATATAATTACAACATTTCTATAATGTACAATCTAGATATTCACTAACGCTATAATATTCCTTATTAACTAACAGTTTTTTTATTTGTTTTTGAAACTTGTCATACTTTCTGATTTTATATCATTTGGTAAATGGTTGAATATTTTAATTGCCATCTGCTCGGGTCCTTCTTGAACTAATGTAAGCCTGGTGAAGTATGGCTTTAGAAGCTGTTTGTTTCGGGTGTTATATGTATGTTCTATTGAACTTCGTAGCGCAATATTTTTTTCTCGCGTATAATGCCATTTCATATATGTACAGTGAAGGGAGGTTTAATACGTTGTATTTCTTAAACAAAGTTTTCCCTAGTCTTTATTCCTGCTATAATCCTAATGGCTTGCTTTTGTTTTCTAAATTCTTCTAACCTTGCCGGTGAGTTCCCCCAGAATTCTATTGCATAATTTATTAGTGAATGAAACATTGCATAATATACCTGAATTAGTGAATTTGTATTAAGTGTTTGTTTTAATATCCTCAGTGCAAATATTTTGGAATTTAGTTTTTTAACGAGTATTTTTACATGGTTGGACCAATCTAGATTTTCATTTATAGTTACTCCTAAAACTTTTGTTACGCTAACTAATATTACTGAAAGATGTCAATTCTTTACTACATCCTTAATTTTATTGTTTTGTTTAGTGTGAAAAAGCAAGTAATTTGTTTTCTGTTCGTTCAATAGTAATTTGTTGCTGTTAAACCAAGATTTCATTTCTTCCATTGTTTTTTCAATGTTGGCTTCTAACTCGTTCACATCATTTCCCTTTACATTTTCGCTAGTATAGTCTGCATACAACAAAATCTTTGTATTTTGTATATTTAATGGTAAATCATTTATGTAGAACAGAAAAAGTAGCGGGCCTAATATTGATCCTTTAACGTCATTAGAGTGGATTTGTATTTTCTTATGTTTCTTTCTCTTTCGTGGCTAATTTCAACACATTGAAATCTGTTTGATAAGTATGATTTCATAATTTCAAGCGCGTTACCCCTTATCCCATAGTATTCCATTTTAGAAATAAATATTTTGTGGTTTACCAAATCAAAGGCTTTTGTCAAGTCGTAAAATATTCCCAGTACTAATTTTTTTATCATTTATTCCTTGCAAGATGGATTCGATTAATGTATGTGCTTTTTTTTAATAAATGCGTGTTGTTATTTTGATAATATGTTGTGTTTATTAAGGAACTGTAGAAGACAACGTTTTATTAACTTTTCTAGAATCTTGCTTAGCACAGGTAATAATGAAATTGGTCTGTAATTTTGAACCAGGTTTTTACTTCCATTTTAAAATATTGGATTGAGTTTTGCTATTTTTAAGTTAGTAGGAAAGATAACATTCGCAATACAGTCATTAAAGAGATATTCTAAAATAGGTGCTAACAACTCCTTGATTTCTTTTATTACTCTGACTGGAAATTCGTCTCCTACAGCCTTTGAGTCTTTTAAATTCCCTATTTCTTTCGATATTTAATTTGTTGTGGTTGGCGTTAGAAAAATGCTTTGTAGAGTAGGCGGTTTAAAGTTACGCAAAAGTTGCAATGGTTTTTTTTACGTTAGTTATATTTGTTACTAAGTTATTTCCTAATAAGGTGAAGTATTTGTTAAATGTTTCACACACTGCAAATGGATCGTCTATTTCAACGTCATTTGTACATAATTTTATATTGTTATTTGTGTTGTTTTCTTTCATCACTACATTTTCATTTACAACGTCCCACATTGCTTTGCTTTTGTTATTTGAAGACGCAATTTTGTTCGCATAATATTTTTGTTTGGCATCTCCTATTTGTTTTTATAGTAATTTATGTAAAATTTATTTACTGATTTATTTTAAAACCTTAATGCAATTATAAACAATAATAATTTCTGATTAATTCATTTTGTTATTAACATCGAGTAGGACCACTTTTCGTGGAATGACCCTAATAAGTAATGTTGTTTGTCTTATAATAATAACCCCCCCCTCTCTCTCTCTCTATATATATATATATATATATATACACGTATATATGTATGTATGTATGTATATCCTGACTTGAGACGAGACCTAGACGAGAACAATATGGATGTTTATAAATAGAGACGAGGGCCACAACGTGACTTTCACAATCCACACGAGACTGAGAACGAGACTGGCATTTACAACTCGAAACGAGACCGATAATTCCATGCCTCGTCTCGTCTCGACCATCCAGAGTGGTGAAGTTGTGAGCCGACCAATCAATGCGAAAATGCGGCTATTTCGCAGTACAAATTGAAAATAGCTATATCGTACCATTTCAGTATGTAAGATGTTTTACACAATATCCTCTTGCAATAATTATACGTACTAAGTATTTAAATTTACTGTGCAACGAACGCAATCTTCTACATTGTATTTTTACTTATCTGCACAAACAATATATTTTATCAGAATTTATAGCCTAATGACTGCACACACAGAAGGAAACACATGAGTATGAATGATGAGAAGATGAAATTGATGTAGAACCTGAGGCTCGAACCGGGGATCTTTGGCTAAACGGAAATTCCATCACTTAATGCACTCTTCCACCGAATCGACACATTGTCATGTGTGACACTATACTATTTCCAGCAAAATTTTCTGCCCTATCAAAAGCTGAGACTGTAAAAGGGCTCTCAGCAAAACACAGGACAACATTACTACTCAACAGAGGATCCTGGTCGTGGACCCAGACGGCAGAGCCTCGTTGGTCTACAAGAAGTATTTATCAGGATGTATTACGGGAAGTGAGGCTGACTTTTGGGAGCCTTACCATGTAACCCCTTACACCAGTCTTTTATTAATATGAATGAATTACAAAGTGCATTGGTGGAACAATGACATGCAATTGATTTTCAAGCTCTTAGCTTTGTGTTTAATTTCATTTTCTCTACAATTCCTTCTTAAATTTCTTTTAATAGAAAGCGAAAGAATGTTTATAACTTCGTTACTGTAAATTTAAAGCAATGAACTGCAACTATAGATAGAAGCTCTCTCTTAATACCTAACACAATTATGTCAAACATAATTTACTCTAAGAGACATCTTATTTTGGCTGAAAGTCTTCAAGTCAATTTGTACCTCATCCTACGTTTTAAAATGTTGTAACTTGGTTAGTCCCCTTTTCGTCACTGTGCAAATAACATTTTCTCCCTACGTTTTGCGTTCGACTTCCTTCTTCCTGGGCCGAATGTCATCTCAACCAGGATTATTAAAACTAATGTAACAAGAATATGTTCTCTTGATGTAACTGTGAAGCATATGATCCTACATTCTCCGAATATTTCCACCGTATTATACAGGGTGGCAATAAAGTTTTTCCAACATTACAATGGCTTATTAAAAAAAAAACTATTATAGTTACAGCTGCTTGGCTTGTGGCAAAATGAATTTCTAACTTTGTACCGAATTTTTAACGTACAATGCTACTTTAATTGTTCCCAGTAATACAAACTCCATCACTTCGAAACATACTAAACTTTACCCAAGTTAAATTTAAACCCAGAGTTTACAATCATTGCCTATAATAATAAGCACTCTAATATCCCTAATAATAGCACACAGGTGTGCCCACAGAGGGGAATTTTTGGGGGAGACAAAATTTTATACGAATTCTATATATCTTCAAACAAAAATGGGGGGGGGGGGGGATCGCATCGTTTGATTGACTTGTTACTAATTTTTAGTCTTGGTTATTATGTTTAGTATTTCTACCTACCTGTCCTGTAGGTGATCGCGGCGATAGGGTTGAATGAAACACCACCTCTTATGCTTTTAGAATCGGTTTGGATTGAGGGGGGCGTGGTATTGGCATTAATACAAGGTTAGTGGAGCAGACAAACTGTGCAGAATAAAGTTGACGAACAATTGCAGTGAGCCTAAAGTATCTAAAGTAAACATATATTGCTTAAATATGTCTGTATTATACAGTGACGCAACCACAGGTGGGCAGGGGGGGTCATTGCTCCCACAACCTTCGACAGAAGTCAATTCTAGGGTAGCAAGGGGGCCACAGAAGAGCAATTACCCCTTCCATTTCAAATTTTATGCAAATAAAAATTCATTTTGTAAAATTTTCTATCTTTCTTCGCTCGCATTATCTGCTTTTCTCGTTTTCGTCAAGTTCAGAGCTGTAGCTAGAGGCGGCGGGAGTCGGCCATGGACGCCGAATGATCTAAAAAAGTTATAAAAGAGAGAATGCCATGGCGTCCAGTGAAATTATTTGCGCTCTATTATATCATTATTGTTTTTAATTGCAAAAATTTGATATAAAAATGTTTTTGCTCGCTTCGCTCGCATTCTGCTTCTTTTCTGTGGTGTAATGTAGGGTGATCCAAAAGTGTGGAAACACCTGAATAAAAATTGAATAGCATTATATTTCCAAAAACTAACACTGCAGGTTTGTAATAGGGGTGGGGAGAAATGTTATAGGGCATATGACGATGACGGCTGCCATCTTGAATGCAACTTTAAAAGTTCAAATGGAAACCATGTCGTGTAATACCTCATTTCAATAGGAAATTTTCTCACGAGTTGAATGGTGTGCATAATTTTGCTCCAGCACCAACAGGGACGAAGTTATTAACGTTTTTATGCTTGCTTTATCGTTGCAGGTGACGTAACACAGCATGGTTCTCACGCAGGCAGAACGCATTGAGATCGTGTTGATCTCAGGCGAACGAAGCACGAGGGTGATTGCAGACGATTTTAACCACCGTCACCCATCCATTATGGTACCGGCAATAAAGTGCTTGCAAAATTTCGTGAAACCGGGACTGTGGCAGATAAACCAAAACCAGGCCGGCCACGCACGGCGACGGATGAAGCAACGCCCACAGCTGTGTTGGCTGCATTCTGCAAGAGTCCCCAACGAAGTACTCGTCGTGTAGCCCAGGAAAGTGGTGTTAGCCGCACGTTCATTATGCAGATTTTAGGCCTGAATAAGTGGCACCCGTATAAACTGCAACTGCAGCATCACCTATCAGAAGACAGAAGACGATCCCGATCACCGTGTGGAATTTGCGGAATGAGCCATGGAGCAAATGCGGCGTAACCCTCAATTCGCCTTCGAAGTGCTATTTACTGATGAGGCAAACTTTTACCTGTCGGGCGAACGTCCGATATTGGTATGACATCTTGCCAGCTCTGTTGTCTGACGATGAGTCAGTCATTCCCTGTGTTTTACCAACACGATGGCGCCCCTACTTATTACGGAAATTGTGTTCGTCAATACTTGGATGTGCAGTTTCCCAACACTTGGATTGGACGACGAGGTGCTGTAGATCCTCACTCCGCTGGATTTCTACCTGTGGGGACATGTCAAGGCCATCGTTTACTCCGAGAAAATTCGAGATATTGTTCACCTTAAGCAACGCATCATTGACGCATGTGTCAGCATTACTGCAGACACTTTACGCAGGGTTTTGCATGAATGGGTATCAAGACTGGCTTTAACTGTGGATCACGATGGTCATCACATTGAACATGTCATTTAACTCTGAGTGGTTATGGGTTCATTACGAGCCTTGTTTGAGGTGACAGACACACAAAAACGTTCATAACTTCGTCCCTGTTGGTGCTAGAGCAAAATTATGCACACCGTTGAACTCGTCAGAAAATTTCCTATTGAAATGAGGTATTACACGACATGGTTTCCATTTGAACTTTTAAAGTTGCATTCAAGATGGCGGCCGTCATCGTCATATGCCCTATAACATTTTTCTCCACCCCTATTACAAACCTGCGATGTTAGTTTTTGGAAATATAAGGCCATTAAATTTTTATTCAGGTGTTTCCACACTTTTGGACCACCCTGTATTTAAATAATATGTGTTGTATATTTGTATTGAATAAGCTTTCAATACGTACACAATTTAGTGTTAACTTGTTGCATATGTATTTTCTATTTTATGTCGCTCCATGTTGCATATGTGTAAAACATATGTTGTACATGAAAGTTACATGTATCTTCGGAATACATTTATCATTCATTTTCTGCCATTCAAAATTACAGTTTGTGTGCTTGATTTTTCCATTAATGTGAAACTGACGGTGTTGAAAAAATATTTCAAATCGTTTGTTCCAAACAAATGCTTTAGCACCGATTTCTACCCTCTTTTGAGTAATTTATGAGTAGAGCCCGTAAGTTTGGCAACATGCCTCTTTTTATCTACTGCATATATTGATAAAATTTTTCCGGATATACGTTTCTTATGTTGTTTCGAATGTTTTAGAAGCCTTTTCATTTTGCCTATTTTGCCTATTTGGGACCCCACTGCCTATTTTTAATTATAATTCCCTTTTTTTGCTTTTTTCAATGAAATTTGACAATTTTTTTTAAAAAAAAGTGTGTATATAAATTATTTTTCTCCCAAAAGACGTTGTTGGCATTTATTTTTCTTCCGTTTATTATGTGAATAATTTTCGCCTTATTTAAGTAATATTGAACTCATGCATGTTTCAACATTGCTGAAGGAGAAAAGTGTGAGAAAAATGTATTTCATGCTCAGTTAGGATATTGCCTTTCGGTTAACATTTCCTTGTGCATGATTGACTGCTGAAGTGGACAGGTTGATTTCGAACACAAAGAAGATATTTCTGAAATCTCCCTCTCGAACCCGAAAATTTAAGGAAGTTGCATCTGAGCTTAGTTTACCTCCGCAACCAGTCTTGACCAGATGGGGAACCTGGATATCAGAAGCTATATATTATGCTAACAACCTTGAAAAAATCAGTGAGGTGATAAATGCTCTTCCAGAAAATGAAGCGGCTTCAATTCGTGAACTGAAAAAACTCCTGTGCTATTCAAGTTTATTTTTGCACATTATGGTGCATTGCCAGAGACAATTACAATTATTGCATCCATGAAAATCTACGACTAATCTATGCAGCAGATGATGGAAGTGCCAGGAAAAAAGGGGTCAGCTGTTGCGGAAAAGTGCAAACGGGTAGTGAGTGCAAATGAGGACTTGAAACAATTGAAAACAATTTGTGATATTCTAAAAGGTGAAAATGCTGTTACCAAAATGAGTCCAGCTACATTAGCTTGTTTTATGTATGCTCCAATAACTTCTGTCGAAGTAGAAAGATCATTTTCTATTATGAAAAACATTCTCTCTGACAGACGACTATCAATGAATGTTGAGAACTTAAAAAAACACCTTGTAGTTATTTGCAATCAAGACGGAGAAAATTGAAATGCTCTTCCCAATGTAGATCTTAACATTTTGCTAGAAATTATAGATAAAAGTAAGCGACTTCCAAATGTGCCTTTTTTCGGTTTATTTTGCCTTTTTTTCATTTTTTGTGCCTATTTTCCACATTATAAATGCCTTTTTGCCTGCCTATTTTAACGAAAATAAATGCCTGAACTTCCGGGCTCTATTTATGAGGATAATAACGTCTTTGATAGTAGTAGTAGTAGTAGTAGTAGTAGTAGTAGTAAAGCCATTATTAATGTTATTGGGGGATGTTCTGCCTCTTGGGGGGATTGCGTCATGGGCCTTGGGGGATGGGCACCCCTGATAGCACACACACGATAAATATATATATTCATGCAATATTAACACTATTAAGCCTTGTTTCCATGTTAATAAAAATATACACATTGTGTTCAAAGACTTAGCCTAAATATTAACTTGCACTTATAAAATAGTAATTAATTTAACTTCTCAATTACAATAAATGTTTGTTCTGGATACCAGTACATGTCAAACGTCTAAATTTTGATCTTATGATCTGTTCTGAATGGCAGAACAAATAGTAATTATATTTAAATCTCACACTATACAGATTATATTATGTTTTCGTATTACGGTATATTTTTGTATTAGATTGTATTACATTGTATTATTGTATTATATTGTAATTAATATTTAAATAAACTGAGCACACAAGAAACGGGGGAACAAAAATTCAGAGAAAACTGATGTCCTCTTACGTATTTATAGGCACCAGGGCATCAAGCGCATACCCCTGAATATATGCAGTTGGACGTGGGCTCTTTCAGGGGTTCCCTGTTGAGCGGACTGAATATCATCCGTGATTTCCGGAGAAAATTCCAGATGGCTATTGTCAAATGTATTTTATACTATTTAATGTTTATAATCATCATAAATGATATTTATAAACATAAATGAAAATCTTTTAATATTTACATTGAAATCCAGCGCTCCTCATCGCTCTAGTACATCATATTAAGGAAAACGAGCGTTCCTTTTCGTGAAAATGTCCCTTCATAAGGCCAATGTAATGTATACAGGCACGTGAAATGGTTAGGGTTACCAGATCGCTGTAAGGGAAATGTAGAACATTCTGTCCCAAAATGTAGGACATTAAGTCAAAATGTAGGACACAAAACATTCTCAATAAATAATACTTATTTCTATAGAACACGTTAGAAAGTAGTTGTAAAATGACACTTTTGAGTTTAAAAAAAATGAATTCTTAATGAATTTTTAAATGCAAAATTTCAAAACTTGCAATCATACTAATCAATGCACCACTTACTACATGATTTAAGTGATACTTCTCAGAGAAGACATTTTTTATCAAAATTTCATGTTTAGTCGAACTCTTTGAAATTATAGGGACCAGTACGAAAATTTTACAGACTTTATGAAAAAAATAATTTCTCTCGTGAGCCTGTTTTGTTGATTGTAATGAAAGAACTCTCTCAACATTTGAATTATGACCTGTAATGGCAAACAAATATTCAGCAATTACCGTAACTTAAAATGGTTCCAGAAGTTTCATCTTTGGTAGTTTTTAGTTCAATAACAGGGTGTCTACCAAAATAACACATCCAGAATTCTTGACTTTTCTGGAGTTTTGTAGACCTTTTTTCCCGTTTTTCTTATCTTTTATTTATTCGACCCCTACTTAGGTAAAGTTGGAAATTAGTAATTAAGAAAATAAATATTTATAGTTAAGATAAAAACTGAAGCTGAATTTAAGAAGAGAATTAGATATGCTTTCTCGTATTAATGTATCCTGAACTGTGTTTGGTAGCAAGCGAGACTTTGGCGTCTGGACTCACAGCCAGTATAACTTATGTGAGGCTTGTATCGGTTGTCCCTATTGATTGATTGATTGATTGATTTATTAGCATCCATTCAACTTTACAAAAGTTTGGAATTGTCACATTGTACATGTACATTTAGAATACATCTATAAAATTATAGGCATAATATAATATAAAATACAATAGATAGTATGAGATACAAGATATCATATAAAGAGAATAAATGCATGCTCAATGTTATTTTCTTGAGACAAATTGGCTAAAAATATGTTTTCTATATTCAATGTTCGCTTCATTTGCTATGACATTATATATATATATATATATACACAAACATAAATTGAGCATTAAATAGTCACCTATACTTACATCTAGATAAATTAAATCGAACAGCAAAGGAAAAATAAAAAGATAATGATGATAGGGCAGTTCTACTTTGTTATATTATTGTTGTTATTCCTGTCACTTACGGTGTCAATGTACTCTTGCACTGTGTAAAAACAATGTGCCTTTAGGAATCTTTTTAGATGTAACTTGTATACTGGCAATGACTTTATATTTTTAAATGCATTTGGTAGCATGTTAAATAAGCGTATACCATTATATGTTACCCCTTTTTGGTAGAATGTGGTATTGTGTAATTCCATATGTAAGTCATTCTTTCCCCTGGTGTTGTAGGTGTGGTAGTCCTTATTTGCTGTGTGTGTATTTTGACAAATTTTCATGCTTGTTAGGATTTCATATAGGTATATGCATGGAACTGGCAATATCTGTAATTCTTGAAATAATGGTTTGCATGGTGCATCTGTTGGAGCATTTGCCAGAATTCTAACAGCTCTCTTTTGTAGTCTGAATAATGTAATGCTTTTGTTCATGTTCCCCCAGAAAATGATGCCGTACCGTAATACAGAGTGAATGATGCCATAGTATAGTGTTTTTTCTGATTCTAGATTTACTACATTTCTTATTGTTCTTATCGCATAACAAAACCCACTAACCTTGTTTGCTGTAGCTTCAATGTGTAGATCCCACTTTAAATTTTCAGACAGTTGTACGCCAAGAAATTTTATGTTAAATACATATTCTATGTCCTGATCTTGAAAGTTAATTACTGGAGTTTCACTGCTACAGCTGTTGATTTGAAATCTAATTGCATTTGTTTTTTTAGTGTTTACCACAAGACCATTTTTTTCTATCCACTCCGAGATGTGCGTGATTGTATTCATTACGTTGTGTTTTAACCGTTCTGTGTTTGTTCCTGCTATAAGAACAGTTGTATCATCAGCAAAGAGAGTTGTGTTTGCATCTTTACAGTTTTGTGGAAGGTCATTGATGTAAATTAAAAAAGTAAGGGTCCTAAAATGGATCCTTGGGGTACACCATATGTAATACGTTGTTTCTTTGATCGATAATTTTCCTTGTTATTATCCTCATCGATGTGAGTTATTTCTACTATCTGATTCCTGTCCGTTAAATATGATTTAAACCATTCTTTTGCTACTCCCCTGATCCCATACTGGTCCATTTTTTTTACCAAGAGTTTGTGGTTGACAGTGTCAAATGCTTTTGTTAGATTAAGAAAGAGCCCTACACAGTGTTCTTTTTCATCCAAAATTTCTCTAATTGCTTCTGTGAATGTGTGTATAACAGATTGTGTAGATTTTCCTTTGCAAAAACCATGTTGTTGTTCTGAAATGATGGAAAATTTGTTAAAAAATGTTATTAATCTATTGTACATAACCCTTTCGAGTATTTTTGAGATGACTGGGAGAAGAGAGATTGGTCTGTAATTACTCATTTCATTTTTTGACCCTTTCTTGTGCAGAGGTTTTATTATGGCAGTCTTTAGCAGTTCTGGATATTTAGCGGTAAGGAGACTTAGATTAACTACATGACGTATTGGGCCACATATGTGTGCGGCACATTTTTTTATTACAATGTCAGGTATCTCATCTCTGCCGGCAGAATAATTGTTTTTCAAGCGACTTATTAAGCTAAATATTTCCTTCTCGTCTGATGGGAGTAAGTATATACTAGAATCTACTTTAGTTATATTACTAGTTTTATGATTTTGTTTTTGGATGTTTTTTGTTATTTTTTCTACTATCCCAGTAAAGTATTTATTGAAAGTTGATGCTACATCTTGGGGATTGACCACGCTTTTGCCTTCGTGTTTTAGTGATATGTTGTCTGTATTTTTCTTTCCCTACCATACCTAATTCGGTTTTTGCAATATGCCACAAGGTTTTTGGTTTGTTATTTGAGTCTAGGATCATATTGCTATTGTAGTCTTCTTTTGCTTCCTTGACTGAGTTTTCAAACTCCTTTCTTTTTCCCTTTAGATATGAATTGAATGTTTCACTTTTGAGTTGGTGTCTGCATTTATTCATTATGATGAAATCTTTACAGTTTTTTTTTATGTCGGGTGTTATACAATTTGATTTTGTTTCAATGCATATTTTTTTTTGTTATTTTGGGAAATGCTAAATTAAATGAGTATGAAATGGCAGACAGCAATCTCTCGTATGCTTAATTCACATCAGTTTGGTCGTATAGGCTATCCCATGATTCTCTACTTATTAAGTAGTTAAAGTAACTAAAATTAGCTTCATTAAATTCTCTTTTTGTGGTATTTATGTGTCTATAAGGTGTGTGTGTTTGGTTTGTGTTTTGTGCTGCAGTAATTTTTATGCATTGTGCCTCATGGTCTGAAAAGCCAGTACTAATTTTATTGACACTGTATAAAAATAAGTTGGTGTTTAAGAAAACCTGATCAATTTCTGTTTTTGAAGTTGATGTGATTCGTGTGGGTACTCTCACAACTGCTGTCAGATTGTGAGCTTTCATGAATATTTCTACCTCATGTTCTGTTTTTTGACTCAGGAAATCTGTTAAAATCTCCTATTAGTATGGATTTGATTTTTCTTTTGGAATGAGCATCTAATATTACATCTAGTTTCCTAGTAAAGTTGTTGATATTACTGTCGGGTGTTCTGTATACACAAATTAATACTAGCCTAAGTGGTGGAAATTCAACTATGGAACTTTCAAATTGTTTTTTCCTCATTCAGGTAGTTGAATTGTTTGGTCCCTTTTGCCTTAATGTTATATTTTATGAATATGCATGACCCACCCCTGATTTTATGTTCTCTGGAGAAACTGGTTGCTAGGGTAAAATTTGGAAAGTTTATGTAGTTAAGATCATCTTTTTCGCAGCCAGTGTTCTGTCAGATAAATTACATCAATGTTACATAATTCATTTTGCATAAATATTTCTAAATTAAGCGTTTTTGCTGTGGTAAGGCCTTGTACGTTTTGATGAAATATATTTAATGTGTTTTCTTTTGCATTTACTTTTTTAACATGAGTACCTTTCCCTTCTTTTGTTTTTTTATCATCACTCTTGACACTTGGTTCTAAAATAAAAAATCTTCATGAATTTTTTGTGGTACACTTTTTTCCCTTCTTGACAGTCTTAGAGCTCCATCACTTCTGCTAGGAGAGCGTTCGACATGCCGCCCTTTCTCTTCAATGAAACCAATATCACTCACAGTTTTCATAGCAAAGTCGCTAGCTTCTACACCCACCCTATGTTTGTGATTATCCCTTTATCCATCCTATTGTAAAACCATTCATCCTCATCTTTGAGATTAGCCAAAGAGACAGAAAAAGTGAAGTAAAATAAACTAAATCAACCAATCAGTCATTATGATAGCAAGAATTCTTGACCACAAAATAATTTATTGCCTTTTTATTAACTTTCTTGACCTACTTGTTGATTTCTTTACTTTTTCTTGACTTTCATAACTTTCATGACTGGCAGACACCCTGAATAACTTTGTTCTCTATACCCCTGCTTTACAATCAAATTATATTGAATATTGAATAAGAATGGGCAACACCTTGTTCCATCAGTATAAACCTTAATGCAAGAAATTCTGCTCAGGCATTGAGCAGTGACGTTATCAGAAAGTGATCCCAAAACTTTGTTCACTAATTGCTTCCGTTTTCCCGTTTGTTTAATAGCAGGACAAACTTTTTCTATCGTTTTGAGCAATGACTGAATCAAAATAAATTTTACTATTGAGTTTGGAAGCGAAGTCCATAGATTTGTAAATTACATGATTTTTTCTGTTACGTATTTTCCTAATTAATATTATGTGACGCTCAAAATGTAGGACATTTATGATATTTTTCAAATTCCTCCCGGACGCCGGACATAAGGCTAAAATATAGGACATGTCCGGAAAAAACCGGAAGTCTGGTAACCCTAGAAACAAATACATCTACGATACAATAGATTATATTAAACAACAATTTGAATTTTACTTCTTATACAATAACTTGTTGCTATGACAAATTTGAAGTCAAATCAAAATTCTAGTGTCTAATTTACGAATCCGTAATTTGTAGTGAATCGAAACCATCTTGTTTTTAAAAACTCACATCCCAGAATCACAGTAAGTAACATGTTTATAATTGTCTCATATTTAGAAGTAATAATAAAACATGAAAATTATGAAAGCTATGTAAAAATGTCGACAAATTACATTCATCATACATAGACAGTCAGTAGCACTACTGGGAGAAAAATGTCATTGTTATGGAATAATATTAATATAATAATAATAAAGAAACACCCTAAACTAACGAGTATTTATGTTCCTCTCTCGCTGGCAAGTCAACAAGGGCGTGTTGAGAGGTGGTTCTGGGGATTCATCTTTCGAAATATTAGTGGAAATAGTAGTACCAAAAACATCTCATCAGGTCAGTCTCTCATGGGCATTTCCGGTGAGAAAAATTCACAATAAAGCCCTCCAAGGTAAGAATCCTGAAGTATGTGCGGTATTCTGAAATTGTCCTATTTCCAGACTTTATCTGACTCGTTTTGTATCCATCCAGCCCCCGTGGTGCTCTACGATGCCTGGGATTCAGTGTTCGAATCCCGGAGAATCCGGAACTGGGCATGGATGTTCTACGTGAGCGTCGCTACATCAATTTCGTCATATCATCTGCCAAAAGTGCAGAAAAACGAAGTAAAATAAACTAAATAAAACAAATCAAATCGCTTCGTTTACAAGCGTAACATTTTTACAGCTCTTTGGTGAGGAACAGATTATTTATAGATTGGTTGATAGAGATTGAAAGTAACCACCGAAAGATTACTACAAGTAGAAATCGTTGGCCTTAAAGTGTGCCAGTTAACCAGAAACACAAACGATAAGATGAGTAGTTGTTTTCTTAAATCCACTTTATGCACAGATAGGCTAATTCGGACTGGACCGGACCTACTTTTTATAGTGAGACCCGAACGACAATGTGCCTCTACCTGATATAGAACCAGAGACCCTCATATGGTAGTGCAGTGCTTCAACATGTAATGAAGATTTTGAATTGGACAAATTGTAACTTTTTTATAACCAAAGAGTAGGATTGATTGCCCTGAAAATAGTGCTCTTGCAAATTGCATTTAAAACTAGTTTTTCATAAAATTATTAATAATTAATACAGCTATTAATTTATTGTAAGCGCCTAAATGTCCTAAAATAGAGTTCATAAAGACCTAAATCTCCCTTTCTTAGAACCTAATACTCCGTTCATTAGGCTATTTTATTGTGAAACGCCCTCCCTTGCCCGGGAAAACAAATGCTACCACTACCTAGATAGAGGAGGCAAAATCTCCCTCGGACAAGCGAAATAGCGTTACGGTCCAGGTTACGTTCGTGTGTAGGAACCGGTGACCGACAGTGCATAGTGATAAGCCATATCGAATAAAAACAAAGACATATGTACTTTCAAATAACCACCTCTTTACCTGTAGCCGGGAAGCGGCTAGCTGCATACCTGAAAATCACGGGTAGCGACATGCGTACGAAATGATATAGCCCAAAATTAACATGAAAATAAAAAGTATATAACTAACTAACTAACTAACTCTCTAGCCTTCTTAAACCCGAAGGTTCATGGCTGCAGCAACACAGACCTTCCATCTGTCCCTATCTTGTGCAAGATCTATATACTCTTTTCCATCCCTACCGATTTCCCTTAGGTCCATCTCGACGTTGTCCCTCCATCTTCGTCTTGGCCTTCCTACTGGTCTCTTACCATCAGGTTTCCCAACAAGAATCCTGTAAACTCCCCTTTCCTCTCCCATTCGTGCCACATGGACTGCCCACCTAAGTCTTCTTGATTTAATTATTCTAATAATGTCTGGACATGAATACAAATTATGTAGTTCTAAATTATGTAACCTTCTCCACTCACCTGTCTCCTCATCCCTTTTAGGTCCAAATATTTTCCTAAGGATCCTATTTTCAAATACTCTCAATTTATGTTCCTCTTTCAATGTAAGGGACCAAGTTTCACACCCATATAATACTACAGGCAAAATTACTGTTTTGTATATTTTAACTTTTAGTTTCTTAGATATTAAACGAGATGACAAAAGTTTATGAAGAGAGAAGTAACATGAATTTCCTGAATTAAGCCTACTTTTTATTTCCTCTTTAATATAATTTTCATTTGTTAATATTACTCCTAAGTATTTGAATTTGGAAACTGTTTCAAACGAGTTGTTATCAATAATTAGATTTTGATTATTACCTAACACTTGGTTTCGGCCTGTAAGCATATATTTAGTTTTCTCTTTGTTAACTTCCAAACCTATCTCTTTAGCAGTTTCGAAAAATATTTTAGCATTATTCTTAATTGTATTCACATCATCCCCCAGTAAGTCTACATCATCTGCATATGCTAACAACTGAGTCACACCATTTAATTTTAGTCCTTCTTTAGTTTCGTTTACCTTCCTAACAGCATATTCTAAGGCAAAATTAAAGAGCAATGGAGATAATGCATCTCCTTGTTTTAACCCATCATGAATTGTAAATTTGTCAGACATATTAATACCCACACGAATTTTACTTTCTGTTTCACTGGTGCATATTTTTATCATACTAACAAGCTTCTTAGGTATTCCAAACTCTACTAATATATTATATAATTTCTCTCTTTTGACCGAATCATATGCTTTTTTGAAATCAATGAATAGCTGATGGACATTTTGATTATATTCCCACTTTTTTCAAGTGTCTGTCTGATGTGAAAAATTTGATCTGTAGTTGATCTGTTGCGTTTAAATCCACATTGATAATCACCTATAATTTCATTAGCATATGGGGTTAGTCTTGTTAAAAGAATGTTAGATAATATTTTATATGTTGTTGAGAGTAGAGAAATTCCACGGTAATTATTGCAGTTCATTTTATCACCTTTTTTAAACACAGGAACAATTATGGATTCTTTCCACTGTTGAGGGATTTCTTCTTTATTCCATATTAAACAATTTAATTTATGAATTGGACATATTAATGAATTTCCACCATATTTAATTAACTCAGCTGGTATTAAATCAATGCCAGGTGCTTTGTTATTCTTTAGCCTTTTAATAGCATCTTTAACTTCAGTCAAGTTAGGTTCTGGAACTAAAGGTTCTGCTGTGTGGACTTCATTTACTTCTGATTTATCTCCTACATGGACATTTAAAAGGTCATTAAAGTAGTTCTTCCATCTATTTAGAATATCACTTGGGTCAGCTAGAAAATCACCGTCTTTATCTTTTATCAAGTTTACTTTAGGTTGCCACCCCTTTCTAAACTCATTTACACCTTTATATAAATCTCTGATATTTTTATTTTTGCTGTTTGTTTCAATTTCGTTAATTTTGCTTTTCAAGTAATCTCTTTTTTTACTTCTAAATGTGCGGTTAACTTCTCGCTTTATTCTATTATAATTGTTTAGATTTGTATCATCCGAGTTATTTAACCACCTAAGTCTAGCCTGATTTCTTATTTCTATTAGATTATGACATTCATTATCAAACCATGGCTTACTTTTTCTCGGTTTATGGTATCCTATACTTTCTTTAGCTGCTGATTCTATTGCATTACGTATGTGCTCCCAATTCTTATTTACGTCTGTTTCATTTATATTTTCATCATCATTTAAATCCTGCAAAACATCAAATCTATTTGACAGTTTAATTTGGTAATCTTTCTTAATTCTTTCATTAGTAAACTTTCCTGTATCAAATTTTAGAACTTTTAGATTTTGTTGCTTATGATTTATCACTGAGAGTCTTTCTCTTAATTTAGCAATTACTAAATAATGGTCACTGGCACAGTCAGCACCTCTATGTGTACGAACGTCAATTATACTAGTATGCCTTCTCTTATCAATGAGAATATGATCTATCTGATTATGAGTTTTACCATCTGGAGAAGATCAGGTATATTTATGGATATCTTTATGTTTAAAAGTGGTACTTTTCACAATTAAATTCTTTGAGGTTGCAAAAGTAATCAATCTTATACCATTATCATTACTTAATTCATGAAGACTTTCTTTACCAATCGTGGGTTTAAATGTCTCTTCTTTGCCAATCTGTGCATTACAGTCACCTAACAGAATTTTCATATCATACTGAGAAAATTTATCAAAGACCTGTTCTAACTCTGTATAAAAATCATCTTTAGTATTATCATCTTTATCTTCCGTTGGTGCATGTATGTTTATTAAAATAATTTTACACCACCTACCCTGTAAAACTGCATATGATATCCTATCATTAATAAATTCTACTGTTTTAAGAGCAGAGATAATTCTATTATTTATGAAAAAGCCTGTTCCAAAATTATGATTTTCAGTACCACCATAGAAAAAAGTATAATTTTTAGTTTTACAATTCCCTTCTCCTGGCCACCTAACTTCCTGGACAGCTACTACATCTAATTTATACTTAACTATCTCATTAACTGTACACTGAAATGCCCCAGGCCGGTAAAGACTCAGAACATTCCAGGTGCCTAATTTAATATCCTTATTCCTAACGTAGATCTTATCCTTAGTCCAGGGACCTCCCAAAGTAGTCCCCACCCGGAGATCCGAACGGGGGACTATTTTACCTCCGGAATATTTTACCTTGGGAACATCCATGGCCTTATATTGCTGATTCTTGACATGGCTTTTTACAGTGCAGAGTTGTCAGCTCTACGCCTAACCCCCAATATGAATGGAGGAACTACTACAGAAGACAAACACAAACACATTAGAGAGCACAACTACTACACAAGACATACACAAACACATCACAACTATAACAATATAAACACAAACACACCACAACTACTACACAAGACAAACACGAACAAATTACTACTACGCAAAACAAACATACTAGACAGCACACTTCAACACAAGACACATACATACCCACCACCGATACTACAGAAGACAAATAGAAAGAAATAAACAAATATGCATATGAATCAAAACATGCATCTTAACACAAATTCATGATGAAAGTTGTGCGAATTACTCACAAGTTTAATATATATATATTATCAACTCAAAGTATAAATCAAATAAAAAGTATATTCTATTCATAATCAACAAAGATCAATTTACTACATCTCCCCCTCTTTCACTCTCACTTTCACTCACAGAATCAATCCTCACGGGGTCATCGACACAAAGAATGATACATGACATGTACAGGTGTTATGACGATAAGCCCTAATTATTGCATTCTCAATTAATTTTACCTTACTTTTTGTCTAATCAGGTCATTTGTGATTTTGCTCCAGTGCTACTCAAATCCTAGCCAGCCCTTAACGTCTCAACGGCAATTACATTCACGTGGACGGACGTTTTCCTTTTACAAGACCTCACGTGGTTCAAACATAACAAATAACCTCCGTTGCGTGACGCAAACATATACTCTCTAGCAGGTGGGACTTAAACACTTCGCCGCGACGAGCAATTCATATTACCAGGCAAATACTTTTAACAAATAATCACACATGCGGCCTGACATAGCTAGCAGCGACACAGCACTGACACATAAAAAATGAACAAACCTCAAGTAGATTAAACAATTAAGTGGGCGGCGCTTTACTCTAATGGTACGCACTTTAAACAAATACAAAGGAGCACAAACAACAATGAATTTAAGATCATTAAAAAAATATCACAAGGAATAAGAAAAATTGACCTGAGACGAATAGATTACAAGTGACAAGCGCGACGGGAGTTTGATATGAAGTTTCGAGTTGAGTGGGCGTTTTCAAAAATGTTGACGAATTTCAAGGGCGTTCTCTAAATCAATCGGGCCGTCACGTGCTGACAATCACACAGATGAATACATTACCATCTCTCAGCTTCCGAGGTGCATCCTGGCGTCTTTATGGGGGATTGAAAAACACATAGTATTCACGCGAAAGGTTTCCTTGGTCGCGACGATGAAGATGCGAAAAGTGTTCATACTTCTGGTTCCTCGGTTTCTCTTCCCCTCGGGATCGGTGAACATCTCCGTGGTCTGGGCGTCGGGACGTCAACATGGCGGCGGATAGGCATCATCGGCGTATCAATAGGGCAGCGTTCGACGTCTCTCTCTCTCCCCGTGGCGGCGGATAGGCATCATCGGCGTATCAATAGGGCGGCGTTCGACGTGTCTCTCTCTCTCTCTCCATGGCGGCGGATAGGCATCATCGGCGCGGCTCGTCTTTCCTCTCTCTCTCCGTGGCGGCTGGTAGGCATCATCGGCGTAGTCTCCTCTGACATCAGGCGAATCGACGGTAACGCCCTCACCTCTCTTCTCCCTCTAGCCCGCCATAGTTTCCGGTGTTCCTCGTTTCTCAAAAATTATAAACGGCGTAAGGTAATCACGGAAACACGGTCTCGCTTCAACTTCTCCCAGCGGTTGAGGTAAGCGCACTCGTGTAGATTTACTGTCTATCACACACACTGGTGTTCGCAAAACACAACAAAGTCCACTGTACACGCAGAGGTAGCACGAAGGTGCTCTCGTTACAAGAATCGCGGCAAAACTGTACACGGAGAGGTAGCACGGAGCTGCTCTCGCTACAAGGATCGCGGTAAGACTGTATGTCGAAAAACCATGTCCTTCGTTTTATTTGGATTTTGAAAAAAGACGCTAGGCGTTAGTTGAAGGGACGCTTCCGAAGAGGTCATTCCACTTTGCTCTATTGGCTCCCAACTTGGACGGGCCGTGCTCGAAGTTCAGTTTCTGCGGATTAAGCCTCAGCCTCGCTGTCTCCCATAGCTCAATTGCAACCGGTGTCCACAAACTGATCAATTACAACCGATTTGATCTGGCGTTCGTAATTGTTGCTTGATCGCAACGAAACTCCACACATCCGTCCTTGCACACATGCTGCTGCGCTGGTATACGTTTCACATGCATCTGACCGCTGGAAACCGAGATATTTAAATGTTTGTCACTACGGTCGAATTTCCTAAGCTTTAGACGCATAACGTGACCCTTCAGGTAATCACCCTTAAGACACGCGAACGTCTCGTTCCTCCCGTCGGCTTGGCAAAAATCAAATATGTATTCTTACAAATTAAAACACTCAACACTTTGAATCAACACATCTTTTTACCGCTACATACATGAATAATAATAATAATAATAATAATAATAATAATAATAATAATAATAATGACGGTAAATCTGACTGTCACATTATCTAATTCCAATAGTTCCCACCGTCCACGCGGATTAAGGCGTAAGGTTTTGAGCTCGGTCTCCTGGGGGAAGCATAACAACTTTTCCTAAGTGTGGGACCGGTGACCACGTACCATCGTGAGCTATGGCACCTATGCTCAGGCCTACGGGAATGAAATGGCCAGTCGGTAGCTAGGTCTAGGTAGACGCCACAGATTATTAATAATCGTTCCAATAGATCAAAGGCTTCATGATTAATTTTTTCAATTTTAAGATTCAGTTCAGAAATTTTAATTTTGCATAACGTATTAGTATTTCTAGCGATTGTGTATTACGTGGACTATCTCTATAAGCGTGAAGGTACGCAAACTTGTAGTATCTCTGTGGATTCTGACCAAAAAAAACCCTCTCAGAAAAGGAGAGAGTTTGCTGATTGGTTGACCAGAAATGCTGGGACTCATGTAAACTTCCTGAAGAAGGATTTCAGTTAATGGCGTGGAGGACTGATACAGCGCTCCCAGTTGATGAGTTAGCTGATTGGTTGAGCAGAGAAGCTGGGACTCTCGAAGAGACTGAGAGAATATTTCAGTGCGTAGCGTGGATGTCTGATGCAGCGTTCCTAGTTGATGAGTTGACTGATTGGCCGAGCAGAGCAGCTGGGACACTCGTGAAAACTACGAGGGAGGATTTCAGTGCGTGGCGTGTAGGACTGATGCATCGCTCCTAGTTGATGAGTTGGCTGATTGGCTGAGCAGAGCAGAGCAGCTGGGACTCTCGTGAACACTCTGAGGGAGGATTTCAGTGCATGGTGTGGAGGATTGATGCATCGCTCCTAGTTGATGTGTTGGCTAATTGGCTGGGCAGAGCAGCTGGGACTCTCGTGAACACTCTGAGGGAGGATTTCAGTGCGTGGCGTGTAGGAATGATGCATCGCTCCTAGTTGATGTGTTGGCTAATTGACTGGGCAGAGCATCTGGGACTCTCGTGAAGACTCTGAGGGAGGATTTCAGTGCGTGGCGTGTAGGAATGATGCATCGCTCCTAGTTTATGAGTTGGCTGATTGGCTGAGGAGAGTAGATGGGACTTTCGAAAAGACTCTGAGAGAATATTTCAGCACGTGGCGTGGAGGACTGGTGCAGCGCTCCTAGTTGACGAATTGGCTGATTGGCTAAGCAGAGCAGCTGGGTCATTCGTGAAGACTATGAAGGAGGATTTTAGTGCGTGGCGTGGAGGATTGATGCATCGCTCCTAGTTGATGTGTTGGCTGATTGACAGAGCAGAGCAGCTGAAACTCTCCTGAAGACTCTGAGGGAGGATTTCGGTCCGTGGCGCAGAGGACTGATGCAGCGTTCCTAGTTGATGAGTTGGCTGATTGGTTGAACAGAGCAGCTGGGACACTCGTGACGACTATGAAGGAGGATTTCAGGGCGTGGCGTGGAGGACTGATGGAGCGCTCATAGTTGATGAGTTCACTGAACAGAGCAGTTAGGACTCTCGTGAAGGCTCTGAGGGAGGATATCAGTGCGTGGTGTGGAGGACTGGTACAGCGCTCCTAGTTGATGGGTTGGCTGATTGGCTGAGCAGAGCAACAAATCTGCAATAACGTAACCTTGTTGAGAAATGTGGGAATCGTCTAGTTCGCCCCTCCCGACAAAATTAGGTACGGCCATTAAGAACCCAGATATAACGCTCTCATTCACACAAGATTTCATACATCGATGCCTTATCTATAGAAAAGTGATGAGTTTACTATTTGCTTCATTGAAAGATGTACTCAATATTAACAGCCTTTTATTCATAAATAATTTCTATGTGGAATAATATCAATGATTCGATCAGTATAATAAACTTCGAATTCTCAAATACTCAGGTTATAACAAATCGACGAATGCATTTTATGTAGTCAATAAAAATCACATGTTAACAATAACTGGACCTCGAATATAACTTAAATTCCTCCGTTCCCTTATTTTTGTAGTTTTCTTATTTTTTGTTTTGCTGCCAATAATTCATAGAAATCTATTCTCCTCAAATTTGTAATCCACAGATTCACGCACTCATTCATGCACTCAATTCTTCATTAAAAAAACATAGTTATTAAAACATACTATATACACTCACTTGGAACATATCCCATCAATCATACTTACAGTGCAAAAAAGTATCGCCGAAAGAAGTCACTAATAGATTTTGTACAATTTGTTACATGTTATTCAGCCAGGTCGGAGAGGGAGACAAAATAAATCAATCGTCACTGATTCATTTTAGTTTTGTAGCAAAGAGCCTAATTAAACTTACTCGTGAGTTTAGAACAGATTTTTAGATTGTTAACAGCAAATATCACATTTTGGCGAGTTACAAAAAAAACTTGATTAAAAAAAACGCTTATTGACCCCTATCCTTCCCCGTTGCGTAACTTTCCAGAATCCAGATCGAGTTGGAAGATAGGCAGCTGAAACGTATTACTGCAGCTATATAGCCTTTCCGATCGTGCAACAAAGGGGATGTAAAAGGTCGGGCTGTTATTCCACGAACTGGTTGATAAAGCTGACATCTCTCTGCTCCATCAGGTGTCAATACCTGGTCTCTATTGTTCACTGTGTTCCCAACGCTGCCAGACCGGGAAGAATATTTACGCATGCGCAAGGTCTGCTCTTGGGGGAAGCAAACGCCCTCTGTCGAGAAGGCTTCGCAAATTGACAATGTTACGTAATAATTAGTGACGTATTTTGGCGAGTCGAATACTTCACTCACATAGATCAAAGGAGAGTGAAGCTTTGGCGGGGTGATATTTATGTATATATACATATATCAACCGTCACAGAGTCTTGTGAACACACTGAGGGAGGATTTCAGTGCGTGGCGTGGAGGATTGATGCAGCGCTCATAGTTGATGAGTTGACTGATTGGCTGAGCAGAGCATCTGGGACTCTCGTGAAGACTCTGAGGGAGGATTTCAGTGCGTGGCGTGGAGGACTGGCGCAGCGCTCCTAGTTTATGAATTGGCTGATTGGCTGAGCAGAGCAGCTGGGTTTCTTGTAAAGACTCTGAGGGAGGATTTCAGTGCATGGCGTGTAAGACTAATGCAGCGCTCCTAGTTCATGAGTTGGCTGGGACTCTCGTGAAGACTCCGAGAGAGTATTTCAGTGCGTGGAGGGGAGGATTCATGCAGTGCTCATAATTGATGAGTTGGCTGAGCAGAGCAACTGAAACTCTCGTGAAGACTCTGAAAGAGGATTTTGAGTGCTTGTCGTGGAGGAATGATGCAGCACTCCTACTTGAAGAGTTGGCTGATTGGTTGAGCAGAACAGCTGGGACAATTGCAAAGACTTTGAGGGAGAATTTCCGTTCGTGTCGTGGATAATTTATAAAGCGATTCTAGTAGATGAGTTCGCTGATTGTCCGAGCAGAGCAGCTAGGACTCTTGTGAAGACTCTGAGGGAGGATTTGAGTGCGTGGCGTGGAGGACTAATATAGCGCTCCTAGTTGATGAGTTGGCTGGGACCCTCGTGAAGACTCTGAGAGAGTATTTCAATTCCTGGCGTGGAGGACGATGAATCGCTCCATGTTGATAAGTTAGCTGAGCGAAGCAGCTGGGACTCTCACGAATACTCTGAGGGAGGATTTCAGTGCGTAGCGCGGAGGACTGATGCAGCGCTCTTTGTTGATGAGTTGGCTGAGCAGAACAGCTGGGATTCTGATGAAGACTCTGAAGGAGGATTTCAGTGCGCGGAGTGGAGGATTGGTTCTACGCTCCTAATTCATGAGTTTGCTGATTGACTGAGCACAGCAGCTGGGTCTCTCGTGAAGACTCCGAGGGAGGATTTCAGAGCGTCGCGTGGAGGTCTAATGCAGCGCTCATAGTTGTTGAGTTGGTTGAGGAGAGCAACTGAGACTCTCGTGAAGACTCTGAGAGAGTATTTCAGTGCATCACGTGGAGGACTGATGCAGCGTTCCTAGTTGATCAGTTGGCTGATTGGCTGAGCAGAGCAGCTAGGACTCTCGTTAAGACTATGAGGGAGGATTTCAGTGCGTGATGTGGAGGACTGATGCAGCGTTCCTAGTTGATCAGTTGGCTGATTGGTTGAGCAGAACAGCTTGGATTCTTGAGTGACTCTGAGGGAGGATTTCAGTGCGTGGCTCTGAGGACTGACGCAGAGGTACTAGTTAATGAGTTAGCTGATAGGCTGAGCATAGCAGCTGGGACTCTCGTGAAGACTCTGAGGGAGGATTTCAGTTTTTGGCGTGGAGGACTGGTGCAGCGATCCTGATCAATGAGTTGGCTTATTGGCTGAGCAGAGCAGCTTGGACTCTCGTGAGGACTCTGAGAGAAGATTTCATTTCTTGATTGTTTGCTGAGATCTGAGTGATCGAAGAGTTTCTGGATTTTCGTGCAAACTCACGTTATGCTGAATTTTTTATCTGTTTTCTTTCTTGCAAGAAAATACCGACTTTGATTCGCTGTTTTTTAAAAATGTCTAAGAAATTCGCGTTATTTTTCACCATATCGTCAGTTTCCCAAATTCGTAGTTAAAAAACCATAAATTGTCAAATATCTCGAAAAAGTTTCAAATGGGACTATGCACAAAAAGAACAAAATTCATTCTATAAATTGAAAAAGGGTTGCATAAACAATTACCAATGTTATATACGTTGGTGTATATACAGAATATATACTTAGGGACCAAACGATGATGTGAATGAGGTAGATGTCTTCTTGTGCAAGCATTGAAACTTTGAAATGCAGCACCGAATGGAGAATTACATGAAAGTAGCAGCTAGAAATGAGAAGCGAAACCAAAGAAACGTCTAGAAGCGTCACTCTCACTCAGTAATGTGCCGTAGACTATGAGTTTATGTCTACATTCGTTGTGTACGCGTAATCTGCAGGAAAATTACATTGGCTTGTAGTTTATCAAGTCTACTGTAAACAATGTATATCAGCGGCGTATACTCTGGGTCATCTAGGTAATCGCAGATGACCCGGCTATATTTCTTTTTTTTAAAAAATATATAAATTTCTTGGCAATATTCTTCCAAACCAATTTCCATGCATACATTTCTTTACTTATAGCGCGCGAATGCTTCCAACCGTTTGCCGCTGAATGTCCGGGAACCTTTCTCCAGCCGGTGGAATGACGTTAGGGAATCTCACCCTGACGTCATTCCACCCGCTTTCTTTATAAAACTTGACGAGGAGAGAGGAAAGAGGGGGGAGGAAACACTGCTTCTCAGGCGCGGTGATTCCTTGGCCAGGGTAACCTCCTTCTGGTGAGAGTCCACCGGTCTCAACCCCCAGAGCCTTTGCCTTTCCCTCCGCTGACGACCATTGAGACCTCCTACAACCCTCCTCCACCATTCCCTCCCGAAGGCTATTTTGTCGTCGCTAAGAAGCTGTGTTTTTTATGGCAGGGACATTTCTCAGGAACGGGAATTTTGGGTTCACAAATTGCCTTCTGTAAGGGAAATAGGGAAAACTTACCCGGTAGGGTGCGAAGAGCAGAAAAATATGAATAACATGGGCAGACCAATTCTACGCCAATTTTCACCTTACATTTGCTTCTGTCTTGCTGATTTCTGTTACTTGAACATAAATTTATCAAAAGGAAAAAGCTTAAATATTGAAGATGAAGCAAACTAAATTCAAATTCAAAGCTTAAGCAATTAATGCACCTATATGCTTCATGTATTTACAAAACTAGCGATTGTTTCTTCTCTCTAATCTTCAAAAGCAGCGAGAGTACTTCTTTCACGGAACTGAATATTTTTTAAAGGGAAATATATCAGAAATAAATTATATATATATTAGTTAATTTAAGTTGCTATTCCGCCTCTTCAGATTAATGGTGATGAAGATTAACGAATTAAACATATAAGGAACAAAACACATGAGGCACGTAGCCAGGTGGAGAACTCGGGGGCTGAAACCCTCTCCTCCATGAAATCCTACATACATCTAATTTAAAAAGTGTATAGTGATAATAATATGAGCCTGCCCGATGGCGCAGTGGTAGCGTCTTCGCCTTGTAATCAAGGGGTCCTGGGTTCGATACCCGGTGGAGGCTCATAGTGGTTCGGATTCCACTTTAAACTGTAGGTCCAGTCCCGATTAGCCCTACTGTGCATAAAGTGGACATAAAACAACAATTCAAGTATAGTGGTAATTAATTTTACTTCATTGGCAGGATTAAACACATTTCATACTACGTTGTAATAATCTGAGATTCATCTTCAGGACTTCTACCCCCACTTTTTCAACTTTATGTGGCGGCTACTAATAAGGGATGAATACCCTCTATCTCCACCCCCACCCCCGAAATAAAATTCTGGCTCGGGCCTGCAACGATTCGAACTTTTAAAACCTGTCATTGCAGGGAATTTCGAGCTCGGAAAGGGAATTGTTTTATCATTCATAGGGAATTTCATTCTGAGCCAGGAACACAACAGAAGTTTGGTGCGTGAAACTGAATGCGTGTGGTCGTTGGCTTTGTGCTGTGCTTGGTTTTTATTATTTATTTAGGTGTTAGTGTTTGTCGAGATAGTGCTGTGTTAAAGGATAATGGATGTGATAGAAGATTTGCTGGTGAAACCTTTTGAAACAAGATATTTTTATGAGAAGTTGCAAATTGTTAATACAGGTAGGCAAGCCAGTGCCATCGCTTCAACTTACTTCAATATACAAAGACAAAAATCGGGAATATGTGAGGCATTTTTCGCAAGCAAATTATGACAAAACACCATGGTTGACAGGAAGTACAAGTGTTAATAAGCTTTTGTTGGGCGTGCTTACTGTTCGGGGTTGAAAAGAATGTATGGACACGTGGCGGATACTGTAATCTAAACAATCTTTGCAACGCTTGTGACAAACATGAAAAATCAAAAAGTCACATAACTTCCATTGTTAAGCTGCAATCTTTCGCACGGTCCTGGAGTAAGTTGAATTTTGCACATAAATGAATATTGAGGGCTTTCATTTCACTAGTGCACGTCTTTCATTTTATATTTCACAGCTTGTTTTTTATAGCTTTATAATACTGTCTTGTTTTATTATTTGAAATTCTACACGTATATTAAACTGCAATAACGAGAATTAATTGATGGTGGTCGCAGCAATAAGACAAACATTCCCACACAATATTCATAACTCCGATATGATTCCTGACATAAATTGCACGGAAACGTTTGGAGTTTGAAGATCAAGGGTCGGAGATTACCCACTCGTTAGAACCAGCATACGCCATTGATGTATATAACGGGGAAGAAATAAATCTTAGTGATGTTTTAAATATAAAGTTCTTTCACTGACAAAATGTAAGGCTTAAAAACATCGTTCACCTAGTTACTGCATAGGACAGTGTGTGTTTTTAAAGCAGATCTTTCCACGCATGTATGCAATGGTGGAACTGGAAGTTTATCAAATCATATCCATTCTACAGACATGGCAGTGTTTTAGGTGTGTCACGAAAACTTTATTCTTTTTGAATATTTGAACGTAAGTATATAATTAAGCCACTTATTTCTGGATCGTGGCATACGTGACGCTTTCTATTTTCACCAACTGATGCTGCTTGGTGCTTCTAGCACAATGCGTGTGCCTTGTACGAACAACGCCGAGCGCCATGTTGTCTACATTGATTACGTAATCAACGTAGATTACATAGTTTACATATGTAAACATATGTACTACATTGTCTACCCGTAGAGTGTAAACAATTAGTCTATATTGTCTACACGTAGAATGTAGATAATCAGTCTAAATTGTCTACACGTAGAATGTAGACAATCGTTGTTTACGCGTAGACGCACATCTTTGCTGTCACTGTTTCTAACGCATCAACTTGTCCCTTATACTAGGATTTCGACCTGCGCAATCCCTCCTACTTTACTCTACGGGGGCTTTCACTCCAACGCAGTGACACTTCACCACAAACTTCAACGCCTGCTTAGCCACATCACCTCCAGTGTGGAAAACGCATTCGCTGCCCACGAGCATCAAATGGATCCAAGTGACACGAAGCTTCCTGCAGGAGAAAGCCTGTGGAATAACCAGCGGCATTTATGGGTGGTTATACTTACCACTAGAAACTAGCTGTGAAAAAGCTACTGCTGGTTGGCTCGTTTCCAAGAGGCATGTGTTGCTTGTCTGAAGTCCCCTGAAGAGTGCAGCGTCAGCTTTCCTGCTGGATTTCCTGCTTGGACTTGGACTCTTGTCGTAGTACTTTCGAACCTACAAGTTTTTGTCTCACACGTTCCTCGTTACCGTACTTGGTAGACTTATTGTTCCCATAAGGCATTGCGTAGAGCAGACAAGCTAAAAAGATGATCGAGGAAGAACGTCATAGGTGAATAGAAACTGCTACAATTTTCCTTACAATAGCTATCTAAAAATAAAGTTTTAATAAGAAAAATGGAGATATGGGCTATAAATTCATTCGAGAGAAGAAATGGTAATTTATGTGTACTTAGATATTCTTAGTGAACTCGTATAAGATGTACAGGATTCATTCAAAAAAGAAGATTATTGTTTAAATCGTCCACTGAGAATGAAAATGTCCTACCGCTAATTGTATTACAATTATGAAAACCTTCATTATAACCCTTGTATTACAATGAGAAATAGAACATTTGCATTCTTAGTGGACGAAATACAGGTAATGGACGAAATAATATGAACACCAATGCAATTGCAGAAAACTTGTATTAGTAGGGGGTTGGGCCCCTCCTTGCCTGAATGACAGCTTGTATCCTACGTGGGATAGACAAATAAATGTCCTGTACAGTGGGATCCATGAGTATTACCTTGCAAATTGTCCATCACCATGTTCGTGCACTTTATTTGACCCAATAACAGCTTCAAGAATTAAAAGAAAACTCAAAACAAGCTGTTCACAACTTCTTCACCAGCATACATAAAAATCAATCGCTTAAAAACACATAGGATGTAAGAGAAAAATTAATGAAAATAGTCATGGACAATTTGCACGGTAATACTCACGGATCCCACCGTACAGTGTGAACTGGAATACGTAGCCACTCCTCGCACAAAACAGTCTCAAGTTCCGAAAGTGCCATTGGAGGTGGAAACCGATTACGCACTTTGGCCTCCAAAATACCCCACAAAGGCTCAATGATGTTAAGATCGGGAGACTGTGGACACCAGATGAGATGTTCTACCTCATCACTGTGTACATCAAACCATGCATCAACGCACCTAGCAGTGTGAATAAGGGCGTTATCATCTTGGAAAATGGGGCATGCATCGGGAAACAAAGTCTGAACCATGGGATGGAGGTGGTCACCCAGGATGGTGCAGTACTTCTCTGCGTTGATTCTCCCACGCAGGACGACAAGTGGGCCAACACCATTCCAAGATATAGCCCCCCAATATCAAATGCTTCAGCAGGAGTTCTCCACACATAAACACGTCCTGTGGTCTGAAATAATGTGAAAGACGATTCGTCTGACCATATCACATGTTCCCATTGCTGATGTGTCCAATTCTTGTGCTCTTGGCATCACCTTCTTCGTGTCACTGCATTACGTGGAGTCACCAACGGTTTGGGGATGGCAACTCTGCCATGAATGTTCACAGAATGCAGCTCCCTTTGAATGGTTTTCGTTGATACAGGGTCCTGGAGGTGACTGTTCATCTCTGCGGTTATCTAGGACAGTGTTGTCTTGTGCTTTCGAGTCACTATTCGCTTCAACACACGTCGATCCCTGTTGGATAACTATGTTTTTCGCCCACTATTCTCCTTTGCAGACGTTGTCTTTCAATGTTGTCTGTAAGCTGTCAGAACAGTTGACACTTTGCTCCGTGCTACACCAACAAGTGTAGCTGTTTTTGTCACAGATGCTCCAGCCAGGCGGGCTCCTATGATCATGCCTCTTTTGAAGTCTGGAAGGTCGGACATACCTGCATTTGACGGATAGCTGACTGCTCGCATGCAACTCTCACACCAGGTTCTGAGAGACTGATATGTTTGCTTTCATCGCCACTAGATGGTTGATATCTCTGCTGAGTGTTGTTCCTTTTCCACGACGGCGTATATAGGCCATTGCAAACCAAGGTGTTCATATTATTTTGTGCATTACCTGTATGTCGAACATTTAATGCAAGGATTAAAATGAAGGCTTTTATTATCGGCTAATCACAACTGTCGTATACAAATCCCATCGGTATGGATAAATTCCAAAATATTAATAATCACGCAGAAAAAAAGTAACCGAACAATATATATATATCACACTGAAAACTCAAAACCACAAACAAAAGCTAATTTTCTTTTCCAAACTCCGAGATTTCTTTCACATATCTTATTACCACAGAATCGAGCATAGAATAAGTTACACATTGTAGTCACCAAAAACCAGTAACCAAAGCCAGCCAGACAGCCATCATTTCTGGCCTAGCTAGTAGGAAATCCAGCTTTATATGATTCGGTGTAAATGCAATAGATAATTCTAGGCTTCTCGGGAAAAAAAGCAGTTGTGTGTATATAAAAAAATGCAATTTAACAGCGTACTTTTATGATTATTCTTTTAATAGCAAACACTACAGATATCATCAGATGCTTAATATAAAATTATACTTATAGAATATTCCTTAACTGATTCAGTATGACTTAGATGAAAGCAATAGATAAATAGCAGTTTGTGACCAATGTGACTTTACCCGAAAACCTTTCAGTTCCCACTGCTGGTATTTCTGCGATGGTTACGGGTAGCGTCACAAGATGGCAGGAGCTGTTTTTGCAGGGGTGTGACATGATTTCAACCAGTGGCGTAACTTGCGGCCCCGAGGGAGAAGAAGGATGAACATAACGAAAATAAAATATTAAATGGAAAGAAAATAATAATCGAATGTTGTCAACGTACTTTAACTCTGTCGAGTACCTAACATTAAACTTTCTTAAAGCTTGAGCTGGAAAAAATTGTGAAAACATTGATGTCAAGTAATCAATGACGTACCAGTAAACTGGAAAAAAGTTGGATTTGCTGCAAAAGTGAAAAAAAGTATCATATCAATGTGGAGAGTTATGATTCAGTTTTCTTCTAAGTTAATATAATATTGGTGTGCTTGTTTTCATCACCGTTCGATACATATTTATTTATTAAGAACACACGAGGCAGATACCCAATTACAGCATTTTATAATCTGAAGTGTGATATTAGAATTAACACAGGCTGAGTAGAGTTGAAATCTCAAGCAAGAGATCTTACCACAATTAAAAAGGCTTTTTTCTAATCACAACTTGGCTTACACATACATAAATGCTATTATTCACTCTGGCAAGGTACTAATTCATTACACTTCTAAAAAAGAACGGGACCTGCCCGGTGAGGGACAAACATAACAAAATTTCAGTTGCATAAATTCAAGAGCGAATGTCAAGGCAATTAGACAGTTATTTGGTGTACTGGCACTCTGTTTTAGATACGAGTCTACTCCTTTTAATTCGAACTTCCATAATTCGAAATATTATTAATACGGAGTGTAGTTATGCAAAACAAAACGTGTTTATCGCTTCCTGATAACTTAAGTAGTATTGTGAAAGGGATTGTGCTTGTCTTCACTATAGGACCAAGCACAAAACACGGATGTTTACGTAAAGTCCGTAGTATGATCATTATTTTTCTTCACACTACTGTCCAGTAGTTCTGTCATATTGACTTTCTTTAAGAATGCATGTTTTCGTTAATTCGATTTTTTTCGCTTTCTTTGAGTTCGAATTAAAAAGAGTCCACTGTATATCCATGAATTAGTCACCCACTTGGTATCCCTTGTTGAAGAGGACGTCACTGAATTCTGGTCCCAGCAAGACTGTAAAAATTTCTACATCCTCTGAACACTATAGGTATGTTTCAAAACATTTTTGAGGAGCCAGCGAGGAGCAATCAAAATATCTTGTAAAAAAGTTAAACATATAACACGTTCAGGATTTTGAAAGCTAACTCAAGAAGCTTCATAATTTACTGAACACACTCGACATATGTACATCAAAGTTCCTGAAACTCTGATGCAATCCAATAGGGGATTCTCAGTCGTAGCCGAGATAGGATTCGTGCAATTTCAAATCTCATGCTGACTCTAATAGAAGTGCATATTTCTTCTTCATACTTTAATTTTCCTCAAATGTAGTATCTTTCAGTTTCCACAGTTTGAACAGTTTGTGATTAATAAGAAAAATGTTAGAATTGCCAATATTCCGAGATTTTGCATGGGCTGTTTTCCGTGGATGAAATTCGACTTATTCATCTGCGAATATTGAATGTATAGTGTTTTGGTTGCTATCAATTCCTCCGTGTTTCGCATTCAATACTAGTAATCGTAAATTTAACAGAGAAAAATAACCAAAGAAAGGGAGGAGAAAAAGACCGCTAAGGTTTCCGATGGATACGAAGTGTGATCATAAATGACTTTTCTTAACGGCCCCCGTGGCGGAGTAGTTAGCACATCGCGCTACTATGTCAGGGGTCCCGGGTTCGAATCCTGGCTTGGATGTTTGTGAGTGTACTTTCATCAATTTCATCATATCATAACTCATCCCCATCTTTGCAAATTAGCCAAAAGTGGCACAAAAAGCAAAGTAAAATATAGCAAATCAATCAATTTTCTTAACTTCTCTATTATCTTCTATAATATGGAACAAGATTCAACTTTCTGTTCCTTGTGTTAGTTACACATACTCCGCTAGAAAGTGGTACACTTAGTTATTTTCTTGATCTGGTGCTTTAATGATATAGCCCTATATTTAAAGTTGCAACTTCGAATATTTTACCAGCTATATCTGCTAACGTATTGAGCAACCAAGTAAAAGGCTATGCCAATTAGCTTGTCCTAATTGGGAGCTTCCAAGATCGGCAAATGAACGATTGGGAAATTCTTGCTTAGCCAAGATAATAAGAGCGGAAAAGCAGCCAAAACAGCATTTTCAGCACTCTTTGATTCAGCACAACAATTGAATGCAACAATGTCCCATAAAACATGTTAATGTAAATAAACAAGCAGTGATACTACAACATATGAAACCAGAATTAATGCATGTAGTTGCTCCGAAAGGTAAATTTTCTACATGTATGGCGACGTTTTTATTAAAATTCTAAAAAATGAACAGTATTTATTTATTACTCATAATTAATTTCAACATATACAAATCAGGTCAAACAAATGTAGAAATATTGCTTCTAATATCAAAATAATGGTCCTCAATCAATGGAAAAATCTGGTGTAACAGAAGTATAAAATATCATTGTATATCAATAAAAATGTATAAGAAAATCACACGCATATGATTGTATGTTTCTAAAAGGTACTTTTTAATCTATAAATCTACAATACTGAAGAAGAAATCATAATTTCTGAAAGATATGATAAGAATGTAAACATATTACAATAAAATATGAAACAATGTACGTACACTTTTAAATTAAAACAGTAAATTTCTTAATGAAGGGATATTTCTATGGAATTTTCAGCATCTGCATAAGAACAGAATACCAAGAAATTGAGAGCGTTGTCTGCACTTACAAGCAGAAGACACACTACAATAACTTGAATATATCTAAAAAAATAAATACACATAAAACTTCGATAGATGGAGCATCAAACCAGCAGTATACATGGACAGGTGGAGTGAAGCATGATGGAAGAAGCCAATTGAAAGCATATGCAGGATCCAAAAGAGTTGATTTTGGGAAACTGGAATTAAACTAGCTACTGCTAACCATCTCATGTTCTGGACTGAACGAATAGCTATAGTTTGGATGTCTGTTTTATAAGAAACTTTCGAATAATTTACGAATGGGAGACACATTAAGGAAAACCAATATTGTATATTGAGGCCGTTGTTGAGAAATTGATATTGCAGACAAGGAGAAGTTGATTGCGTCTTGAAGGCAGGAAACGTGTAAAGCAGATGCTGGATCTGGAAAAGTCGCTTGCAGGAAACTGTAAATAAACTGGCTACTGCTAACCCTCTCGTGTTCTGGACTAAACGAATAGCTGCAGTGTGGATGTCTGATTTATAAGAAAATTTCAAATAATTTACGAATGGGAAACAAATTAAGGAAAACCAATCTCGTTTATTGAGACTGTTTAGAAATTTTTGCTGAAAAACAAAACTAAGTTAATTGCGTCTTGAAGGTAGAAAACGAGTAAAGCAGATGCTGGATCTGAAAAAGTCCCTACCAGGAAAACTGTAAATAAATTGGCTACTGCTAACTCTCTCGTGTTCTGGACTGAACGAATTGCTACAGTGTGGATGTCTCTTTCATAAAACACTTTCAAATATCTACAAATGGGAGACAAATTAAGGAAAAGCAATCTCACTTATTGAGGCCGTTAATGAGAAATCGTTACTGCAGGCAAGGAAAAGTTGATTTCGTCTTGAAGGTATAAAACTAGTTAAGCAGATTGCAACGTTCAGCCAAGCACACAACAACACCGCGCAGGAGTACAGGTAATGTCTGCATTCAACACACTAAACTTTGCAATTAGGAGGGTGGCAAAAGTCAACCCATAAGTGCTAACTTTTTAAATACAGTCGCTGAACACAGACTAAAAATATTTTCAGGGCTTGCTGGGATAAGGAAAGGCTACACCAGTTTAATTTATGTTTTTTATTATAAACTATATATGAATGTATGATAGCACACTTCGACACGTGTCTTTTACCTTTGACTCTTACGTGCATTTACCTGCACTACTTCTGTTCTCGTAGAGAAAAGCGGGGACAGTGAACATTCAATTTATTCCTCGCAGTGAGGCGCCAGGGGGAGTATAGGGACCTAATTTTATTTAGGGCTTTGATCCCTGATGACGTCACAGGTTCCCCTGTAAAGGAAAGTAGGAGCACGCGGTACCTCCAACCTCAGATGGGAACTGGCCGTAGCCAATCGGCACCTCCGATGTGCGGGACGTAGAAGAAGCGGCACCCCAGGTCACTAACCGGTTTGATGCTTCCGACAAGCCAACCGATGTCTCCTATACAGGGACGGAAGGACTTGTTACTCACAGACAAGCCGGGCAGGAGGAACCTGAGCGCCATCACCCGAAGCGATTGGAAGGTTGCGGCCAAAGAGAATAATAGGATGAGAGCTGGCACTCAGCCCCTAATGTGGAAATCGTGCGTCGTCTGCTAGGAGGGGAAATGAGGGGAGGTAGGGGACTTGTGCTACACTAGCGGCATCTCGTCCTGGTCCCCCGAAACTCACGAACTAACGCAGCGCTCTACTGTTAACAAGTGAAGGAAGCGTTGCACGTAAGTTTGAATTTGAAGTAACCGTCGATGTTGCTCGCGTCGGTAGAACGCCGAAATTTGTTCGTGCTCCATGTTTGGCGTGGAGTTTGGATGTTTTTTTTGGCTGTATTGTTTTAGGCGATTAGCAACAACTGAAGTGCAATTCAAAGCCCACCATGCCTCGTAGATGTAAGTTACGAGTTCGACTGATTTACGGGAAAAATCTACGAGATCTGGAGCTTGGATAAATTCGCGTTTCAGAATTCCGAAGGATCCAGACAGGTATGTACAATAAATCTTACGAGACATAAGGAAAATGTAGTTAGAAAATTCTTAGTTTGTTAATAAATAATGCGATCACCAAAGGTAAACATATTGGTATGTATATATATATATATATATATATATATATATATAGGTTGTAAACAATCATAACACACATGCATGATACTTTGGTCCACCCTCTATTTTCACGAAATTTCACACTTTTGTCCTACAAGACGTGTTGGCTGGAGCTCAAGGGAGCCAAAAGGAACGGATATCCGGTGATTCGGAGTCCACCATCGAATTTGTGATTTTTTTTTCCCCTATCTAAAGGAGGCCTTTAAGAATACTTTTAACATACCAAGCCCCTTTGGAGGCAAAATTGTCAGTTCGACACGCAAGAAGCCTGTGAAGCATGTTTTTCTGCAAATAATAAATGCTTCTATAATACAGATTTTCTGAAAAATTGAAGAGAAAAATATAAACAAAGAGAAATGTGTGTGTGTGTGTATATATAAAACTTCCAGGGAAGAAGGAAATCAAGTACATCTCTGTATAACACACAGTATTTAAATTAAATGATATAATAAAATATAAAAATAAACATTGTGTGAAAACCTTAAAATTTTACAAATTCTAATTTCTTCGGATCTTAAATACCATTTGCACACGTATGTGTTTAGATCTACTTGTTAGAATGCATGTGATTGTATTTGTAAATGGAACTGTAAATTATTAATCTAATCAAGGCAATTTTAACTTATGTTTTTATATTACAGATGTTCCCATGGTTGACCAGTCCTGGAAGCACAAAATGTGGAGAAATACTGTGCAGTGTCCATACATAAGATGAAAGTGATTTCTGCTACGATTTAGTGACAAGTGTGAAATGTGATAAAAATTTATTTTTACTGCCTCACTGTGGACTAACAGCTCATGGTGCATAGTTTACCTCAAGAAAAAAGTAATTGGTGAGAGCTTTGATTCTTAAAAAGTTTAATTGTTCTTGTTGCCATTTCTTCATTTGTGTGCGGATGTATATAAGTGAGAGAAACTTGTGATACACTGTGAGAAATTCCAAATGTAGTGCCTTTTGCCCTTTGTCTTTATGAGATGTAATGCATCTTTATTCAAAAAAGAAAGATGAGAAGACTATATTCGGATCGGTACATGAAAAACAAGGGAGTATGTATTTTGTGATTAATAGTGTCAGTGTTATGAAGAAAATTGCATGGATTCAAACGAAGTGCTTGTTTTGACAACCATATTCTCATACTTTCATGCAGCTTGGGGTATGGATTACCTCACTTATGGTAAGAAACCACATTCAAATTTTAACTCCGCTATATCACTCTTCTGGTTCCACAAGTTTTAAGGCAATTCTTGCTTCTTTCTAATTTACTAACCAAACATATTGACTGTAATTGAGTCATTGGCCCAAGTTCCTTTTGTTTTGTTGTGATTTCAACATGCTACAAATGCAATTTTTACATGGTTCAATTTCGGTGTATGTCTGTTAACACATACTGCGGAGTTTTAGCGATTACTTAAGGTTTTGTTCAATATATGCTTTCGTGGTTAGGTTAGGCAGGTTAGGTTTGGTTCCCTTACCATTAAAATAAAGTCCCTAAAAGCATTCTACTAAGGTTCCGATTTACTTCTACATTCATTCCCACGCTTCTACGATATTTACTGTCGCTTGTCGACTGAGAATATCTTGTCCATGAAAAGTGCGTAAGGTAATTTTAAAGTTTTTTTTTTCAACATAAATTACTTTTTTCGAGTCCAAACAGTGCTCATTACTTTAAGGAAGGTTCAAATTTCGTGTGACAATAATTTCCAAAATTCTACGATAATTAGTCTTTGTGTCATTTTAGAAATCTAGATTGTGAATTAAAGCCAGTGTATTTTAGGAAGAAAAATATAGTGACAATGCTCTGCATTTGTGTTAGTTCACTAGTAAACTTATTAAAAGTATATCGAGTTCTCAATGGCACATTTGCTTGTGTGCAGGACCCAGTACTGATTGCATTTGGGCAGCTAGTAAAAATAATGCTCCAACACAGTGTAGGTACAACACATGTTAGTCACTAAAATAGGTATTTTAGTATTATACAGACTGCCTCATTTCAAACCGTGCATTTAGGGACTTTTTTTTAATGCTAAGAGAACCAAATCTGGCCTGCCTAACCTAACCACAAAAGCATAGATTGAACAAAATGTGGTTAGGTTAGGCAGGCCAGGTTTGGTTCTCTTAGCATTAAAAAAAGTCCCTAAATGCACGGTCTGAAATGAGGTAGTCCGTATAATACTAAAGTACCCTAAAATATAAGTGTTTTATGCAACCTCAACATTATTTTTTTGGAATATTTTTAGTGCTACCTCAGTGTGTCTGAACACATGAGATAATCTCATAACCAAAGGTTCCAGTTCAAGTCTGGGCCAGGACTTGAATATTTCTTTGTGAGAGTCCCTTTATGTCAGAGAAGTGACCCATAATTAGAAAGCTTTTAGTACAGAAGGGACGGATTAACTGATACTTTACTGGTTTCGGCTAATATAGGAATAAGTAATGAATCATGAGAATTTTTTTCATCCACCCCCCCCCCCCTTCGGCCGTGATCAAGAAAGTGTGGAATCCACACCCCTATAAGCCTTCATGGGAGCACTTTACTTTTTTTTTAAACTTTAATATATAGGCTCAATTGTCATACCAATCCCATGTTAGAGGTTAAAATGTCATCTTAGTCTTCATTATAAAATTGAGTGAAGTTTTATTCCTGGAACTTTTGTTATGTGTACAAAGAGGAACAGTTTCACCTACGGTATGTAAAAATAATAATTTAGATAGTTTTTCATTACATGTTTGTACTGTTATAATGATTTGGAGACAATAATGAAATAATTTTGAGTATCTGTCTTTGTTTATATTATCCTTTCTTTACTTGCCTATTGTTACTGCATTTCTCCACAAAAGACCTACAGTCGAGAGTCGTCAGCTATTAGAGGTTGAGTGTTCTGCACTGCAGAAGTGTGTCACATGAAAAGTGCTACTGTTCCATGTAGAAATGGCTGTGCGCTCAATTTATCATAATATAATATATATATTTACCTGAGTTCAGTTTCATTTAAATATTGATGAAAATACTTTCTTCTACATGCAGAACACTCAACATACATCCACATGATAATAAAAACGTAATTAGTACATTTACTTCTTACTGGGAAAATATCGTAAGGAGGATCTGATGAAATTTTGTGATACATATATTTGTCCTGGTCAACATTACTAGGATTGCGACTCAATTAAATTCCTTTTTTTTTTTCTTTCTTTGTTCAGTAAAGATGTGAACATGCGAGTCGTGATGAATGGGATTTATTTTTAATTGAATTCAGTTTACATTTTGGGTACTTGTTTACTAACCTTCGGACACATTTATTTATTTTTACAGAAGAAACTACTTACCGTAATAAGTTCCTGTAGCATTGTCGAACATCGGGAAGGTGTTTTGTGTGATGTGGGAATGTTTCATAGCTGAAATTCATGTTGTTCGTTGAAAATTAATTCTCCGACGGAGGATAGCTAGCCCCACGATCCATTGGCGCGTGGATAGATTAGTTCTGTTAGGTTAGAAAACATAGTTAAAATTTGGTGTCGCGTTAGTATCAAGATCTAGAAATTGGAAATAATTGCAAACCATTGGCACGTGGTTAGGTTAGTTCTGTTAGGTTAGGAAACATAGTTCAAGTTTCATCATAACAACGTTGATACACCTTCAGGAATGTTCCGCGAAGCAGATACGTAAGTACGAATGTCAAAAATTGACGAAACGAAAAAATTAGAGGTGTCCGAAGGATAGTAAATTTTTACCACATTTTTTTCATGGATGATGATGAATGATGCTTTTTGCCCTATCATTGAGTTTAGAACAGTGGTGTATTCATCCATATTATCTGGTCTACCATTGTTAAACAAGCTTTTTGCATACATGTGGAAATTGCCTCAAAATTTGAAGTTGTAATTCAATACTTGTTTTACTTGCATGCCTGCATTGGTGTTTTATTTCTTTTATATCTAATATATAATAAACATATACAATAAGTAAGAATTGTTCCGGTAAACCAGGTAAAATATTACGAATACACCACTGGTTTAGGTTTGCCTCCGGCTATGTGCCACAGGAAAAAGCATGTTACAATTACCTGATGATTGGAATATTTAGATCGTATGTGGGTCAAGGTGGTAATGTAATGCAAAGCTAAATCCTAGGCAGTGCTTTTTTTCTGGTGATATGCAAACTGTATGCCATACCGGTATCTTTTTACATGTGAAAATAAAAAATAACATCATTTTATTTTAATGTTAGAAGTTTGTGTTTGTGTGTAACTGTATGAATGCAGGATCACATGTGAACATACCTTACTATTCTGGGTAGTTCTTATGATGAACACAAGAACAATTTTTTTGGAGAGTACTGGAACCTATCTTCCCATAAAAAAAGTACTGGTCCTAAGTAAGACCAGATGATTCTGTGCCAAAGTTTGAGGTTTAAGCCAACTTTATGCTCAGATAGGCTAATTTTGAATTTAAAATTGAATCAACCACTGCATTAAGCCTCCACCCACGACTTCTCCTCATTACAAGTCAACATCATCAGAGAATCCGAGATTATCCTTCAGATCACTAATGTAACTGCCCAGGGTGCGAAATCATTGAAAACTGGTGGGGGGAGAAAGTTGTTCATCTACAAACCCCCTCCCCCACAAACATATGTGTAAATTATGTGATACATATTTGTAATGTTATTAAAAGTAAAAATAGTAGTAGATTTGTTAATGATCTCTTGAGAGAGAATGCATTCAATACTCACAACTACACTAATTTGTGTGTGTTTTCGATATTATTCTTAGTAAAGTATATTTGAAATTAAAAGTAATTGCTTATGTTTTGTTTTATAACAAAAACTCTCCCTGCCTGGAAATTTTTGGTTGGGGGGGATTTTTGAGGCCAATATTGTTGGTGGGGGAAATTCCCCGCAGGATTTCGTACCCTGTAATTGCCACACTTTATTCGAAAGAGAGATGAAATTATTCATTTATGGAATTATTTACACATTTTCAGAAAGTAATGTGTCAGGTAAGGGTTTAAATTTTCTTAATGTTTAGTTTTGAATACATTCTTGCTTTAACTGTACAAGGTGTTTAGGAATAAGCAAATCATCTTGAGGTGAAATGTGTGCATGGTCATCAGGAAGGTGGCCCCCCCCCCCTGCAAATGATTATCAACTTAAATTTATATTTCACACATGTTCTTTCATTTAAGTAACAGCAATATATGATAATTATTATAAGAGCATTACAGGAACATGATAACTTCAAAACGAAGGACTGGTTTTATGGGATTTGCTGGTTTTTTTTGCCCGCTCCTGGAAAAATCAAAGCTGCGGCTGCATTATTACTGATGTAGTATGGTGTTTGTTTTTTGAAACCTCTATGATGTGCATATGTTATTCGTAAAATATTGCTCCCACATGAAGATACATATACAGAAAGTTCGTGAATGATTGTAAGAATCGCCTTTAGATGGTGTATGCTGAAATAAGTAAGTTCCCGTCCCTTTTTTTTACGTGTAATTTTCAGGAAAAATTCTAATGTACGTTTAAATTTCTACACTTAGAAAATTACAATACTCTGTAAAGAAAAAAAAAACTAGCAGAAACCTGAATTCCTAAATACATTTGTTTAAATTGTAAATGTTTTTCTCTTCGAAAGTTTACTACGTTGGTAATAATTTTCAGCAGTCAGGCAGCTTATTTAGAGAGTCCATATTTCGCCATGGATTTCCAAATATAGACGTCTGTTGCGATGTAAAAATGGAAAAGCGTCTACGCAAAGCGCGTTGCTTCCGGCGTTGCTATGGTAACCGCAGTAGTTCGGGGGTAGCATAATCTCTGCTTGTTCCTGATTGGCCGGTCTCGTTTAAATTCTTCATTCCGGATTGGCTGTCTTGTAAGCCGGCTGCTGAAAAGTTTCTATTGTGGGTATAGGAACTTTCTTCTCTCTTTACATCCCCTTTCTCTTTGGTTGCGGCTAGGCTCTTCTTTTTTCTTCTTTCTCCTTCCATCTGGGATGGCTGCTAGGCTTCTGGCAGGGAGGCCGGTTTACCCTGGACGTTCGCCAGTTGACATCAGGGAGCCAACTGAGCTCCCGGCCTCGCAGCGCTGGCTTTATACTCGTGGTTGCGCATGGGCGGAGAAAATTCTAAGAGTACGCGTTGTAAACTCACTTTTTGTTTACATGTTGCAAACTCCGTACTGCGACTTATCATGGTTTTATATTGAAAAATCACTAGCTGCATGTTTTACCATAAACAAAATATGTGTGCATTAAGACAAATACAATTAATAACGAGTCGCGCAGGATTCTGCATCACTAAAAAATGGGTGTAACAATGCCAATGACAATTATTAACGTTTAGAAGAAGAAGTTGGATTTAAAACTGAGAGCGTATGTCTCGCAGGAACATTCAGCTCAACCGAAATGTTAAAAAAAAAAAAAATAGTGACCATGCAGGGTCTAATAATATGTTAGTGGCGACCACGCAGGGACGTTACAAGATGCTGGATCTGAAAAAGTCGCTTTCAGGAAAGTTGTAAATAAACTGGCTACTGCTAACACTGTCGTGTTCTGAATTGAATGAATGGTCATGGTGTGGATGTCTGCTTTATAAAACAATGTCAAAATTGTTCTCGAGAGGAACAACTTCAATGCAGGGCTCTCCTTAGCTAATGAAGTTTGTGTGCTGCGTCATTGGTAAATATGGTTACCTCTGTCCTTCCTTCAGTAACACCTAGCTTAAATTTAGTCATACACTGACCTGCCACACTTCAAAATACAAAGAAAACTTTGAATGCACAACAGACGTCACAACTTGAATAACTTAAGAATGTGACAAGGATGCATATGCCACCCGTCCGACCCTGTGGCCGAGTGGTTAGCAGATCGCGCTGCGACGCCAAGGGTCCCGGGTTCGAATCCCGGTCGGGCTTGGTTGTTTGTGAATGTCCATTCATCAATTTCATCACTCATCCCCATCTTTGCAAATTAGCCAAAAGGCACAAAACGCGAAGTAAAATAAACTAAATCAAATCAAATCAAATCAAATGCATATGCCACCCTTCATAGCAGGTGCCTGTGATTTCCAGTTTGAGGAATCTCAGATAGGTCTGGAAATTATGCATAAAAAATCAGTTCTTTAGTTCCTTTTGCTCAGTATTTTGCTAAAATCGAAAGCCTACATAAGAACAGGAATTAGGTAACGGTATACTAAATAGCCCATGGGATATACAGGGTGTTCATAATGTCCCGGCACCATTTAAAAAATATATATTTCCTGGCCACAGCTCTCTCCTGATATCACACCATTGGATTTCTTCATATGGGAGTAACTTTTGTTATCCCCATTTACAGCCTCGGAGTTTTTCAGTGGCGTAATGTCTTTGGTTCGTCATTGTGTTCCACAGATTTCATAGTTTCTTTCGCCGGACTCTGTGGCCGAGTGGTAGTCTCCAGACGCCGGTGGTGTTGGACGTGCTGATATCGTTCTCTGGCAGTGCGTTCCCCGAGTGCAGCTAGTGAGTCAACTACGTCTGAAAATTGGACTTGTAAAAGAAGCGACAAATCGGTAAACCAGTAAGTACTATAGTGGAAAGTGAGAATAACGAAATGAATAGACTAAACACGATAAAGATAAGCTTTCCAGTGAATGCTTCTAAACGGAGGGCAACGGATATACATGAATTTATTCACGGATAATTTCGTCTACATGTTGACGAATTGATGGGAATACAACTCCCGACAATTTTGCGTTGGGTGTATATTAAATTTGTGAGAGATGCGACAATGAGAAAACTGTTAGAACAACATGGGCCTGACATGGAGTTTCGTTACGCTGATGGTAATAGTGTGAAAGTGTCATTAGAAGATGCGGGAAGGGAAGTGAAATTTGTGCGTGTCTTTAATCTTCCTTTGGAAATGGACGATGATAGCGTGAGAGAAAACTGCGAGAATTTGGAACTGTCGGTAGTGTAGACAAAGAACAATGGCAGGGAAATTTCGATACCCAGTGTATAATGGAGTGCGAGTGGCTAAAATGGAAGTCACAAAACCAATACCTTCATTTCTAGTAATCCGCTCGTTTCAGTGTCACGTTATCTATGATGGGCAGCAACCGACGTGCCAGATATGTCACCAGCCTGGTCATGAACGTAGGATGTGCGACCTTCGTGAACCCACTGTCCTGACAGTTCCGCTCAGGCACGGACGAAACTACAGTCAAGTGGCGAAAGAACGAGAAGGATACGTAGTAACCTCGGGACCATACCAAGACGTTACATCCAGTGAAACACCTTCTACTAGCCTTGAGAATCAGCTGGAATCAACTGAAATACATACAGAAAGTCACCCTAACTCCCAGAAGGACGGAACACCTACCAACCCCGTAGAAGACAACACGAAGGAAGTGGCAGTTGCGGCTTCGAAGATCACAGAGGAAGATGGTACACCATGTTTGGTAATTGAAGAAGAAAACTGCAACCCGGAATCAGTGAGAGAAGTAGTCCTAGAGGATGGCGTGGTACGTACCAATGCCATTAAGGATCAGAAGACAGCGGAAAGACAGGAAGAACAACAAGACGCAACGGGGGAAGACATGGATAGTGAGTTGATTACCGATGAAGATAGTGAGAGTAGTAGTGTAAATATGAAACTTGTAGTGGAAAATCTAACTGGAACAAAAAAAGGACTAAGAATGAAGGGGACAGTGAGCGGCATGAACTTACCGAAAAGAAGATCTAGGCGCAGGGTAGGTGAGTAAAGTAAATCAAAACAATTAATTTAACAAATAGTTTGGCCTTGATAATTGGTGTGAAATATTATATACATAGCAAGAGTATAACATATAGCTATTTCTTCCTTTGAAGAATCCTTGTGTGTAAGGTAGACCAAAAACAGTAAAACAATGTATACATTTAACAGTATTGTAAAACCAAGTGTTTACATATCCATAGTGATGCTTACCACCAGTAGATTTGCCAGTAAAAACATAAACAAACTACAAAACAAAACAAAACAAAACAAAGTGCATTGGGGGTCTTTCTAATTCAGTCCGCTATAGATATTGCTCTCATTCAAGAAGTAGCAATAACTAATTATGAGTTACCCTCTAGTTATATTGTCTATAATAATTCCACATATTCAGCGCAAGGTACAGCTGTATTAGTTCGAGGCAATATACCTAGTATATAAAATGTAGAATACCATCCAAGTGGTAGAATTACAACTGTACAAGTGGAAAACCTGTGGATATGTAATCTGTATGCCCCTTCTGGTAGTAATCAAAGGCAGCAACGCAATGAATTTTTCGCAATTGAAGTAGCGACGGAACTTCAAGGTAATAAGCAACATATTATTTGTGGAGGCGATTTTAATTGTGTTTTGTTGCCAGAAGACCAGCGCCCTGGATTTAATACATCCAATGTGTTGCAACAGTTGGTAAATGGGTTTCAGTGGAAAAATGCATGGGACATATTGCACCCAACAAGTGGAGGCTTCACATACGTAAAGGATGGGGGGCTTCACGGTTAGATCGATTTTATGTTTCACAATCAACTTGCTTCTCATATCATAGTGCAATTATAATGGCGGTAAAAATGCAAATGCCAAATATACAATATGGGTATGGATACTGGAAAATGAATATTTCTTTATTTGATGATCCACTTTTTGCTGACAAATTCCAAGAGAAATGGAAGTATTGGAAACGATTAAGGGCGAAACAAATAAACATAATTAAATGGTGGGATGAATATTTAAGCTATCACACGATTTTGTAGACAATATAGTCGGGAACGGAACCAGGATTGGAATAATAAATAAACTTTTTACTATAAAATGGTAACGGACCTGAGAGTTTAAGGTTTTATATTTGTAAGAAGTTAAGATTTTTAAAATGTTTGTTACTTCAAATAATGTTCAAGTTGTCACAGATAATTATAGTTAGATTGATCCAGTTGTGTTTGGAACTTGTGTAGATGTTTATAAATACGTCATAATCTGTTCGTGTTGACGTCACTTTCTCATCTCAGCAGAGGAAGTGAACACACCTGAATGTTTCTCACCTGACGACAGACTGAGTTTAAAAAACAGGTGAAGGTGAAGAATCAACAAGAACGTGGTAACAGTTAATGCCGGAAAAATGTAATGGTAACTATTTTCGTTTCATTCTGGCTATACTCGAAATAATAATTAAGTACATAAACTTTCGTGTATTTATGTTTGTCTTGTCCAACGTTAATTCTATATGCAAGTGTCTGTAGTGATTGTGATGTGATTTAATATGATATAGAATTGTTCCTCTTCAGGCAGAAACGTAAGCAAATCTGTGCCTTGCTTGTAAGTACACATACGATAGGAAATATAAGTGCTTATAAAAACTACGTTTAACTTTGAATACTGTGTTGTGTTTCTTTTCTGCCCAGCAAGCCCTGATGATTTGCAAAGATTCTCATGTTCCCGACTAAAGGAGTAGCGGAGTAACTTATCGACGACTGGTGTCCAGCTGGAGTAAGTTGCATAGTTATTTTGTCGCCCAACGCGGGGCCCGAGTGCATAGTTATTTTGGCATACCAACGCGGGGCCCGAGTGCATAGTTATTTTGGCATACCAACGCGGGGCCCGAGTGCATAGTTATTTTGGTACAATCGTGGTGGCTTGAGTGCAAAGTTATTTTAGCAATTAAGACGTGATACCCGGTTTAGTGCATACTTAAAGTGTTCGTCCATAGAATTCACGAAGGTGATATTGAAAGTCCTTGGAATTCACGAAGGTAAAAGTGTGATAGTGAAGTGAACGTATTAACTGGTAAGAGCCATAGACGGTGTTGTAGAATGGAGAAAGACGCGACAGGAATGAATCTGCGAAGCAGAGGAAGAACGACAATGGATGCTGAATCAAAGTTTGGATGCTGTGATGATCTTAACAATGACAGGGAATTCTTCCAGTGTTGCCAAGGTTTGCAGAGGTTTCATAGTAGTTGTGATGGGCAGGAAGTAACGTTGGCATCAAATAAAGAGATGCGATGCACATCATGCTTGTCAGCACCAGAACCAGAACCGAGCGTTCCTACCAAACCCTCATCAGATCACTGGCTACTTGATTGGTTGATGAAAGATAAAGCAGAGCGAGAACAGAAAGAAAAGGAAGATGAAGACCGTAGACAGAAGGATGAGGAGCGTAGACAGAAGGATGAGGAGCGTAGACAGAAGGAAAGAATAGAGGAGGAGAAACAGCGTAAGAAAGAGATGGCTCAGATAGAGAAAGTTCGAAAGAAGGAGATGATGGATTTTAAACTCATAGTTGAGTCTATAGAAGAAAAGAGAAGGAAAGAGAAAGAAGAGGAAGAGGAAAGGAGAAAGAAGGAAAAAAAGAAGAGGAAGAAGAAAAGAGAAGGAAAGAGAAAGAGGAGGAAGACGAAAGGAGAAAGAAGGAAAAAGAAGAGGAAGAAGAAAACAGAAGGAAAGAGGAAGAGAGAAAGAGAAAAGAAGACTTAGATATTTTCCGTTCATTGATTGAAAACCAGGAAGCAAGGAGGATACAGGAAGATTATAAAACTAAGGTCAGAGTTACAGGCTCTATTCTCTCAACATACACTTGAACAGGTAGAGAGCATCAGAGGGGAGATAGAAAAGCTTAGTATTAAAGTCACTGAAAAGGTGGACGAAAGGGTAAAGGAAATTGTGGAAGAGCAGCTAGAGTTCTTAACAGTTCGGCAAGGACGGATAGAGAAGGAACAGGATCAATTGAAGAATAATATGGAAACCTGCCTTGAAATTGTCCAGTCTGGAAGAGAATCTGAATGTGACCCTCCAGAGAGAGTTCAAGAATTAAAGAGTTCTGTAGAGTCATTTAATGTAGCACTAAAAACCTTTGGTGAACGAACAGAACTCATAGAAAATATAGTGCAAGAACAAAAGTTGAAATAAAGGCAGCTGGAGAAAAGGTTAATTTTCTCCATGAGAAGGCTAAAAACATGGAAGTATCTCTTCGCAAAGAAATTCAGGAACAGACCGTTACAATTATAAGTAGGGTCAGTGAACTGCAGGAAAAGATCCATAATTTACAGATTCGACCAGAAACCTCTTCCGATATAATGCCTGATCCAACATTCTTCCCCGGTAATACCACAACTTCTGATAGATGCAAGAGGCCTAGACAAAAGGAAAGTAATGACGGTTTTTCTCCTCGACGCAGAACAGAGTTTAAGAAACCCAGAATGGCTGATATCGCGAACATTCCGAAGTTTAAAGGCGATATCGAAGCTCAATCTGCCGAAAGATATCTGCGGGAATTAAATGTCAGTTTCGACTTAATGCAAGTGCCCGAGCACCATAGATTGGAATTATTACCTCGGTTTTTCACCGGCAAGGCTGAGGATTGGTTAGCTGGTAATATGGACAACTTTGTGAATTATGCTGATTTCTGTGCACGCTTTAAGGATGAATTTGCATCAGAAAAGGCAAAACAAAGACAACTAGCGGCTGTGAGGAACCGAAGGTATTCTCGCCTGGTCCACGACAACTTAGAAAGTTTTGCCTGGAGTGTCTACGCAGCGTATAGAAACCTGGCTGACAATTTTAATGAGAGTGAAGTACTTAATTTGATCATTGGACAGTTGCCGTATCGCATTCGGAATCTTTGTCTGGCGCATGCTCCACGAAGTGTGGATGAATTGACACACTTCTTAAAGGACTTCGATATTTATGATGACCCTGATTCCTGGAAGAATAAAGAAGACTCCAAGAATAAAGATGCTGCAGGCAATAAAAGTTTCAAGATCCGGAATATCCAGACGGATTCAGAGAGTCGAGGAGGAAATTTCTCACGACCTCGAAGATTCAACAGAGGATTAGGCAGGAGAGGCTTCAACCGAGATCAGAACGAAAGACAGAGAAACTCCTACAGGCCTCGTCCAGAACAAAGGCAAATTTCTCCAGACAGATGGCGTTACCAAGAACGAAGTAATCCTACTTCGCCAAGAAGGTACTCTCCACGACGTAGAGGTGACAAGTGTGTTTTTTTCTCCCCAAGACATGACGTTGCCTCAGAGCAGGAAGAAGCAGTGGAGACTACCAGAGAGGTCTGCACAACCAGCGATCCCAATCATGTCAAACAAACGTCGACCTTTTCTAAGTGTCTCCTCTTCGTTTAGGCAAGTGAACTCGAAGGGACGTAAAATACAAGAATAACATGTAAATTCTTTTTGCTGACCGAAAATGTATCTTCAAGCAGTCAAGTGCAAACAAATTCCGAATGTAAAACTGGTGTATTTTCCGGAATACTCAAGAAGAGAGTGTTAGATGGTAGACAAGTAGAACTGGAAATCGGTGGTCTGAATTTTAGCACCAAAGTATTAATTTAAGAAGGTTTTGGTTCTGACTTCCTCTGGCGAATGCTTTTTCTAAAAACTGCACCAGGCAGAAATAAGTATTAAGAAAAATGCAGTTGATGTGTTGTTTGTTACCACTCCTGATCAAATGAAGGAGGATTTTCCAGATATATATTTAGTGCGGTACATCCGAAAGGTCCAAGATGAGGATAGAATCGTGATGTATAAATCCGTAGACCTCTCAGAGAAGGTCAATATAGTAAATATTTGGATTGATTCCTATAAGCAGGAGTTATTATATTGCTGGTGTGGAATTTAAAGGAATTATTCTAGAAGCCCAGAAGCAAGAAGAGTGTTGAGTTTGAGGTGCTATGGAAAAGTACTGATTCAGTTCATTGCTTATCGAATCTTATATCGTTTTCTACAAAGTCTTTCTGGAGAATAAACTAGATATATGGAAGCCTGCTGTTCTATTAAATCATCATGGAATAAATCATCGCCTGAATTCACTGTTTATTGGCTGATTCACTATCCTGGATTGTATTCTGTTTTAGATACTACAAACTACGTTCCTTCTGAGTTGTTGTCGAATGAAGAGAAGCATTGGTTGGAGAAGTTGACTTAGTGTCAAGATAATTTCTGTATTTAAAGTTTCATTGTGTATTGAAAATTTTTTCAGAACTTGTAAATTACAATTTCTTCAAAAATGTTCCCCGGACGAGGGGCAATTGTAACGGACCTGAGAGTTTAAGGTTTTATATTTGTAAGACGTTAAGATTTTTAAAATGTTTGTTACTTCAAATAATGTTCAAGTTGTCACAGATAATTATAGTTAGATTGATCCAGTTGTGTTTGGAACTTGTGTAGATGTTTATAAATACGTCATAATCTGTTCGTGTTGACGTCACTTTCTCATCTCAGCAGAGGAAGTGAACACACCTGAATGTTTCTCACCTGACGACAGACTGAGTTTAAAAAACAGGTGAAGGTGAAGAATCAACAAGAACGTGGTAACAGTTAATGCCGGAAAAATGTAATGGTAACTATTTTCGTTTCATTCTGGCTATACTCGAAATAATAATTAAGTACATAAACTTTCGTGTATTTATGTTTGTCTTGTCCAACGTTAATTCTATATGCAAGTGTCTGTAGTGATTGTGATGTGATTTAATATGATATAGAATTGTTCCTCTTCAGGCAGAAACGTAAGCAAATCTGTGCCTTGCTTGTAAGTACACATACGATAGGAAATATAAGTGCTTATAAAAACTACGTTTAACTTTGAATACTGTGTTGTGTTTCTTTTCTGCCCAGCAAGCCCTGATGATTTGCAAAGATTCTCATGTTCCCGACCAAAGGAGTAGCGGAGTAACTTATCGACGACTGGTGTCCAACTGGAGTTCGTTGCAAAGTGTTGCGAGAGCTAACTGATGAAGGGGTAAGACGGGGAAAAGTGCTTGAGAACATTAAACAAGTACAGGCAATATTGTTGCAATTACATGCGCAAAAAAGAAGTGGGTGCAAAATACGTAGTAAACTTTTACCTCTTGATCATCTTGAAATGGCCAACATAAGTCATGTTCTTCATGAACGTAATCGTGGAAAACGCCAAACGATTCATAAGATAATAGACGCAGATAATTCTGAACATAGTAATGCGACTGAAATAAAGGAAATCTTTTACCGCTCTTATTACTCTAGATTTCAAGGAACAAGTTATGATCCAACTCAGGCACTAATATTTTGACAAGTTCCGGAATTTTTTTCTGTTAATGATAACTTGCGTATTGAAAAGACCTTGGCAGCTGCTGAGGTGTACGAAGCGATTCTAGGAATGAAGAATAACTCATCGCCAGGAATAGATGGTATTCCCATAGATTTCTATAAAAGATTTTTGTCACTTGTAGGTAATATTGTGGCAGACTGGATAAATGCAGTATATAATCAACACTGCTTGGGAAGGACGAGCAATACAGGTGTAATCGTCTTGGTTCCCAAAGTTCCTAACCCTACGGTAGTAAAACACTATAGACCTATATCTTTCTTGTGCACGGATTATAAAATTTTTGCACGATGTTTACTTTGTCGTCTTTTACCTTATATGGAACTAATGATAGGTGTCCATCAATACTGTTATGGTAATAATAGATCGATCTTTACTGTTTTACAAACAATTCGTGATGTCATAACTAGTTATAGACATACGACCATTCAAGGTCACCATGGTATAGTGGCATTGGATTTTCAAAATTCTTTTGATACTATACAGCACGAATTTTTATATGCTGTATTCTTAAGGATGGGTTGTATTCCAAAATTTGTTGCGAGTGAGTCACGAGCATGTATGTCTACCGGTACTGTGCGGGGGAATTAACCTGACTCACGCAGAGTTAAAGAGCCAAGCTCTCCGCGTACAAGCAGATGTGTCAATGATAGTAAACTTCCCGGACAGTTTAACGGACACCATACCAGTTTTGGACACCATACCACTGCAGTCTCCAATCGCTATAGCCACGGTGCCACCGCATTATAAATATTTACAAAAATCAGTGTTCGAAATTTGTTATATACTACTTTCAGCGAAAACTCTTGAAATACCAAAAGTATTTCAATTATACAAGTCACGTTGCTTGGCAACACTGCCTAGCTGCAAGATAATGATTAAACAACCTACCCATCACTGGCACAAGATATGGAACAATGTTCAAGCACCACATTTATCGCCCTTGGTAAAATCTGCTTGGTACTGTGTGGTACAGGACATAGTGGTGACGGAACAGAAATTACATAAATTAAAAGTTTTACAAGACCCACTATGTTGTAGGTGTAAACAAAATGGTTCGATTTCACACTGGCTAAGTGAATGCATACGGACACGTGAAACATGGAAATATCTGTGTGTGTTATTAGGAAAAAATTGTCGCACCCATCCCAATGCGTTTACTGTGCATAACATTATGTTACCTACGTTTTCGTATTTTCCATGTACCAAATTATATATTGTTTGTCTCCATATATAAAGGAATATAATTTTCATGATCAATTTTTAATACATGTTAAACAGGAATATCATAAAGTGTCTCAAGATATAATAAAAATATTATTCACACATTTTTTAAAGGTGCTGATTGAATGTTAAAGTAGAAAGAATTATTGTTATTCAAAAACTGTAAAATTACTGTATGAAAAAAAAAGTGGTTATCATATCGCGGTGCGACGCCAAGGGTCCCGGGTTGGAATCCCGCTCGGGCCTGGACGTTTGGGCACGTCCATTCATCAATTTCATCATTTCAGCCCTCATCCCCATCTTCGCAAATTAGCCAAGAGGCACAAATCCCTAGTAAAATAAACTAAATCAATCAGTCAATCATAGTTTCCTTCAAGGTAGTACTCATTTTCTATTCACCGTGTTTCATGGTGTTGTTCATAACGAGTTCACCCCCAAAATATTTGGTCATTTTTTAAATACTATGTTTTTGCTAAGGTATTGAAGTATCTGCATTCAAAGAAGGGTGAGAATATCCTGAGTGCAATATTGCCTCTTCATCAAGTCTTATTAATTTAATTAAAACAAAAATAAATATTATGAGTATGCATTATTCAACTCAATATTGCATGATGTTCTCAACTTATCTGCTTCTTCGTCAATTTTACCTTCAGGTATTTTGCAAATATTTTATTTTCGATAATTTGTTTTTAAAACCTTTCCACTTTCGTAGTAAGCCAACGCAATTTCACATTCAAATAACACCAGCAGCAGAAAATATTTTTCAAATTTAGACCTTGAATTACACGAGGCGATAACAATTTACGATACAAAAGTGAGATGAATTAGCAGAAGTAATTAATCAAATTAGCAGATTCATTGCTGACATTCTTCTCAGAAAAGATTAAGAGTTGGAAAGAAAAAAATGTTATGTTAAAGGTTGAATGTACCACAAGAAATTTAGCGTCAGTACTCTTTGAAAACAATTAAATAAACATTTACATTTACAACGAGTTTTTGATATCCGATTATTTAGATCTAGTATACATTCACTTTCATCGTCAATGAAAATGTATGAGTTTTTTTGACTTGGTTGAAATATATTTTTCCTGTTTAGTTCCTGAAATTTCCCAGCAGAGGAAAAATTCCCTCGGCTCAGAATAATCGGCGAAAGGGGATTCGGCAAGACGGGACATGCCATTTCTCCGAAAACTTTGCTTAGGTGAGATATTTTTTTGTTTTAATTAAATGAAGAAGACCTGATAAGGAGGCAATATTGAACGTATGGTAGTGGGAAAGAATGTTTGAAGGGTCCTTGATTAGAAACTAAATGGTTGCTACTGTTTGTTTTTGTGGAACATTACAATGAATGCAACAGCACTGAGCATATTTTCACCCTTCTTTCAATGCAGAGACTTCAATCCCTTAGCAAAAACATAGTATTTAAAAAATGACCAAATATTTTGTGAGTGAACTCGTTATGAACAACACCATGAAACACGGTGAAAAGAAAATGAGTACTACCTTGAAAGAAACTATGAAACCTGTGGAAAACAATAAGGAACCAAAGACACTACGCCACTGAAAAAATCCGATGCTCTAAATGGGGATTACAAAAGTTAAAACATATCTCTGGGGAATTCTGCGAAAGGGGTGGTAATCGCTGCAACAGCGGGTCACTGCCAGAAAGGCCGGTACAGCGCCGGAAGACCGCTTGACTATTTTGTATCGTACATCAAGCGGCGATTGAATATCTGGTACATTGAAGTAAACGATGATAGCCGAACGCAATTGAATCCCCCGCCAGTTCAATTATTTCTGATATAGTGGGATGCATACGTAGCACCAAGCAATATGTCCATCACCATCTCTGTTTTACATTCAAAAATTGAAACAAAACACCAAACAAAATGTTAACAACCTCCTTAAATAAGCTTAGGATACAATAAAAGAACAAAAAGAAACAATGAAAATGGAATAGGACATTTCTTAATGCAATAATTACGCATCCAACTGTACATAGAGACATCGTTCTTTCAGGCCCCCATTTGCATAAAAGAGCGAAGATATTTCAACCGGTCACTTTTTACACCTACTGCGACATTTAGGAAAAACTTCTCCCAATAACGTGGCCCCCTTCCATTCATTCATGCTGAATGAACGTTTTCTCCCTTTTTATTGTATTTCTGGATACTTTCTCCCAGTTTCAGATGATCCACGTATATCCTTCTGTACGCGACGAGAATATACCTTCTCCTACACCTTGTCTCAGGAATCTGTGGCCAATTCCACGCATAACAGTAAAGAAGGAGAAAAAGCGAGGGACGTGGCCAAGCTGTACGAGATGCTGCAAATGACTGATAGTTGTAGCCACGATTTCCCCCCATGCAGTCACTTCCATCTCACCATTCATTGGTGGAACCCTCACAGACTCCTACTTCAACAGTGAACAGGTTTTTCTTTGCTTGCTCCAGAGTTTCTCGAGGCAAAGTGCAGACATCTATTTCCTGAGTCCTCCTTTAAAGTTGTGGCCCTACCGAATATCTTGTAAACAAGCTGGTAATCCCGTAACTGGACTATCTACATACAACTTGGAATGAAGACAAATGTTGTTGTAGTAGTGCAAAGTTTAAAAAAATGTAAAAAGTACAGGCACACTTATTATTTTTTTGAGCTTTACTTAAGTGATAACAACATTAATTTAAAAATCGAATGAATTTTTAATTTTTCATATAGATTGCCTTTTAACGTAAGAAATAATTCCTTATTTAAATCAACAGGTTTCTTCATTTCATTTCTACTCTGAAAATTACACTCACGAAATCGAGAAGGACTCGGACTAGGGCTCTCGCACAAAATATGCATTTCCTTGATTGCAGTACGTTCTAGCTTACTTTGAGCTCAGAACTTCAGTGCAAGTACTTTACAAACCAGGCAGGCCTCAGACTGTAAGGCACAGAGACTCCACAATCTCCTCTTCCCTCTTCAGTGTTTAAGCTCGAGAGGGAGGTGTATGTCTCTTTGATCTTTCAGTTTCTACTCTACTCTTTGAGAAGAATGCCATCGAGTACAAAGCCAGCATATTTTCCAATTGCTTACCAGCCCCGTAGCCCTGGAATATTTTGGTGCCCTAGGTACGATTGTGGTTTGCCCCCTCTCCCTCAGTAGAAAGCACCGACATTTTATTTGCGTCCATCCATATTTATTTCTTGCACAATGGCTTGCTATATTTTACAAATTATTAGGGCTGAGCCGATACCACTTTGAACCGATACCGATACCGATACTTTCACCGATACCCACCGATACCGATGCTGATACAGATACTTGTATAATTATAATTTAAAATAACAAAGGATATTATATATATACAGGGTGACCTGTAATTTGATATGTGGGTTAAAGTAGAGGCAATTTGCAATAAATTTGACTATATGATACCCCGTCCGAAAGTTAGTAGTTTTCGAGATAATCGAATTTCTATTGTTTTTTTTTTTAAAAAATGACAATTTTCCACATAAAAAGATGAATTGAGAAAAAATTACTCATTGTATGTCACATATTTCAGCGTTTTCTGATAGCTAACAAATAAGTGGTTCGTTGAAAAAAAAAGTTTTTTCCCAAATAACAATCACATGTAAGCAACAGGTGGGTCTAAATTTACAAGGGGTGATATAAAATACACTCTTAGTTTACTAGGCAACGTATTATTAACAAAAATGGTATGACATGAAGGGTAAAAATTACTTAAATTACTTCCTTGAGTCATCAGCTATCCAACAAGGTACAAATGTTGCTAACATTCACATTTGTGTATAAGAAATAACACTTGATTCATTTTCATGTGAATGGAATCAATGAACATTACAATTAAAGAACAGTACACGTATTGCTCAAAGTGGGCACCTTCGTTACGAATGCAGGCATGGACGTTTTCACGGACATTTGGTCTCGTAACTCGTGATGTGGTGGTATCCTTGATGTGTTGACCAGCTGTTAAGTTCCTCTCCGTGAGCTAATCTTGCGAGTTTACCGGTGTGTTGTAAACTAAGTCTTTCATGTGGCCCCAAATTAAGAAGTCGCAAGGCGACAAATCGGAGGATCGAGCCCCAGGGAATAGGGCCGCCTCGGCCAATCCATTTCTCTGGGTAATTTTTATCCAGCCACTGTCGTACGCCCAGGTAGAAGTATGGATTTGCGTCATGTACAATCATTTGATCGAGCCATTTTTCCTGCCCCGAATCTTAAATGGCATCACTTATGAACATTTTTTGAGGAACGGGATGGCAATGTTGTTGTGCCTCTAGCTACAAGACGTGACATAATTTACCAGCATGATGACTGCCCAGCTCGATCCCCCGATCGATTTGACGCCTTGCTACTTTTACATTTGGAGCCACATGAAAGACTTAGTTTACAACACACCGGTAAACTCGCAAGAAGAGCTCAGGGAGAGGATCTTAACAGCTGGTCAACACATCAAGGACACCATCACATCACGAGTTACAAGACCAAATGTCCGTAAAAACGTCCGTGCCTGCATTCGTAACGAAGGTGCCCACTTTGAGCAATACGTGTACTGTTCTTTAATTGTAATGTTCATTGATTCCATTCACATGAAAATGAATCAAGTGTTATTTCTTATACACAAATGTGAATGTTAGCAACATTTGTACCTTGTTGGATAGCTGATGACTCAAGGAAGTAATTTAAGTAATTTTTACCCTTCATGTCATACCATTTTTGTTAATAATACGTTGCCTAGTAAACTAAGAGTGTATTTTATATCACCCCTTGTAAATTTAGACCCACCCGTTGCTTACATGTGATTGTTATTTGGGAAAAACCTTTTTTTTTCAACGAACCACTTATTTGTTAGGTATCAGAAAACGCTGAAATATGTGCCATACAATGAGCAGTTTCTTCTTATGAAGAAATTCATCTTCTTATGTGGAAAATTGTCATTTTTTTAAAAAAAAAAAAAACAATAGAAATTTGATTATCTCGAAAACTACTAATTTTCGGACGGGGTATCATATAGTCAAATTTATTGCAAATTCCCTCTACTTTAACTCCTTTTAGGGAATACATCTAATTACAAGTCACCCTGTATATATATGTGTGGGTGGGGGGGTGCCTTGTTGCAACGATGCATCTCAAATTTACAGTCTTTTTAGGTCAGTAACAATCGATCATATGTTTCAAATATGAGAGAAATATTATAAGAAGCTAAGAGCGAGATAATCTTGTCGTCGTCCCCCACCCCCAATGTTGAAAAATAAGATCATGCCTCTTCAACTTCCTCTAAAACTAAGGGATGAATCTAACTTCTCAAACTAACATTAAATCATCCGTGAACACAAGAATGATTGGCGATTTAACAGCCCTTGGCCGGACACGACGTCTAAATCTAACAGCAAAGCTGTAATGTATAACCAATGTCGTCTCTTTTTTGTTCTTTAACAAAGAGAAAAAAATTGTAAACGAAATGTAAGGAGAGAATTATAACTAACCAGTCTCTTGCTTCTATATTTGTCCAAAAGGAAGACTAAAAACATATTGAGAAATATCTTCATATCGTATATAATGTGGAGACAATGCTTCAACCTCCCAATGAAAAGGGAGAGCGTGAGCATGTGGTCAACAAGGTCATAGCGATGCAAAGGTGTCATGTTTGTAAGGATTCCGAGGACATTACAGTCGGTTCAGAATGCAAGCAACGTATCCATGAATTTAACACTATGGAGGGATTTATTGAATATGTTTTACAACCGAGAGAAAAGTTTCAGAAAATAGTTGTTTTCTCTCATAACGGGTCGAAATTCGACAATATATTTGCGGCTAGAGCTTTGCTCGAGAAACAGAAAATAATTCCCTGAGTTATAACACAGGGACATCAGATTGTCGAGATGAAAGCTACACCAAAAATTACTTTCAGAGATACTTACTTATTTTTAGGGGTCAAATTATCGAAAACCCCCAAAACACTTGGCTTGAAAACAAGCATTAAAAAGGGCGAGTTTCCATATCTCTTTAACACGCCTGACCACAAAGACTATGTAGGTGCGTTCCCGGATCTTGAATATTTTGATCCTGACAGTCGAAACCCCGATGATCGGGAAGAGCTTATCAAATGGCACCAAGAGAGTGTCTCCCAAAACAAAGAGTTCGATTTTCAAAAAGAACTGAGGGAACACAGAAAAAACTGGTTTGTTTGGAATTACCAAAAAAGTTTGGTTGAGTTGTTTGGTTATGCTTTTTGTTTCCGATAACCAAATGTTACTTGTAATTACTAAAGCATTTTGTTTAAGAATACAAAAAAATTTGGTTAGACGAAATATGGTACTCGTAAACAAAATTATACACATTTAAGTGAAGAGAAACAAAACGTTTGGTTAAATTTACAATAACTAGATAACATTTACCATTACGCACACGCTAAAAGTATACGTCTGTTATGGCGTACGCACGTTCAAAAACACAAACCGCTGTATCTGAACGATCGCACGGTGAATTTCAGCAAGAATTTCAGTGAATTTTGTGCGTCAGGACTGTTCTCAGCGCATGCGCAAAACACGAGTGCGAGTGACCACAAGGCAAAGACAGTCTTTGTCTAGGCTAGGTCATTTCTTTAGGATTTTGGTGGTCGAGCTCGTCGGACTGAAAATACGGACCACGGAACAGAAGAAATATTTTTCCCCCTCATAATGGATGATGTTGTGAAGTCGAGATTAGAAAGTTGGGGCTTGGCTCCACTTATCGAGATTTTCCGAGGTAAGTGAATAATTATATTAATAATTTAAGGTAAAATTCAAGTTTCAGGCTAATTATATTTCTTTTCTTTTTTCTTTTCTTCGTTGCCACGTGGTGGTAGTGGTTGGCCAAAAAGGAACTTCTGAGTATTAACTACGTTCATTATAGTAGAGCGAGTTGAATATATATTTATGTATATATGCACAGTTATTTGTAATTTTCATCCACCTAACGAAAGTAGCACTTTTTCGTATTCACATAACCTTATTTAGGCAAGTTCATAGCCATTATGTGCTGTACACCTATACCAGGAAATGTACTCCATCTAGTGTGAAAGCATTTACATATTTGGCTTTATGTGATCAAAATTAATGTTATCATCATCCACGAGTTCACAATGTATCTAATATTTATGAAGATGGCGTCTTTTTCAAACAAGGCTATGTTGTAAGAACGGCCCTAGAGGCCGAAACACGCCCGCTCCAATAAAGGCGATTTTATTATTATTATTATTATTTAGTATTCTCAAGCATTTACACCAATATGCATCTGGCATAAAATTATTATGATAGAGAGCAAATTTCGAGATAGATTATTTTGTTTGTGTGCAGCATGCGTGTTTGTACTATTGCAAGATAGTTGCCACATGGTTTAAAGTGCCCCTAGGTCTAGACTTCTATCTTTGCAATTTAAGTTTTCTGCAACTTCCATCCAAATGCAAATTACAGAAAATTAGAACAGTTTATTTGAAGAAAATGTGTTACTTTCATGAGATTTTATTTCACCACGAGGGGATACTGCATGTAGCACGTGCCTTAAATCTTTTTTTTTTTTGTAGTCTTTAATATTATCAAAAATGATGATTACACAGCAAGTTTCAATTAATAAATTTTTAGTTGAAACTGTATGTGTTGTGTGATAATTTACCATTCAAAATTAGTATTGGTGAAAATTGAAATTCTTGGACATGTTACGGTGCTGCAGCCTGTAAATGAAAAAAGCATTTCTGCAGAATATTATGTAAAGTAAGGAACTTTTACTAAATTATGGCTAATATTTCACTCAATCAATTGATTTCAAAGTTAAGTAACTAGCTGGAAAATGTAAAAATCAAGATTAATATGAGAGAGCTATTGAAACCTGACTAACATACTCAACTACAGAAATTTCCCACTCATTATTTTTTTAGAAAGGTGCTAATGGATTATTTTTTTGGTAGAGGTACCAAAAGAGAAATTTCATACAAGGTAGACATGAAAAATAATGTGACTTTCTGAAAATAGAACAAAATGTAGTTTTACCACCTGATGAAGCCTGTTACTCTGTGTTAATAATTCTGAGTGACTATTTTCACCAGGTGGTGAAGCTACCTTTTGAGTTATTTTCACAAGATTTTAAACTATGTGCATGATCTACAACCTGGCGTGGCCTGCTACATCGATGTGTGTATTCTTTGGTTGCTGATGTGTACAAAGCTTACGTCTGTGTGCAATTATTTTCGTGCAGGAAACAAAGTACTTTTTTTTCTGCATGCCATGGAGTTGGGAAAATACCACACAATGGACTGGTGCTGCCAATATGTCACATGAGTATGAGGGGCTATTATGTTCCCAATTGCTTTCATTGTTAGGTTAGGCAGGTCAGGTTTAGTGCTATTAGCATTAAAATTACTTGGGTATGACTTGAGATGACCGGACCCCTCTCCGATTTTCTTCATATTTGACATACTCATTAATTGAGGCATCCTAATCATGAATCTAAAGTTAAAATTTGTCGGAAACGTCTAGAAATTGCAAAATAAGCAAATCAATTTTCGCAACCGGACCGCTCTCCGATTTTTATAGTACTGCTCATACTTACTGAACCATTGGCGCGTGGTTAGGTTAGTTTCGGTTAGGTTAGGCAAACATAGTTAAAATTTGGTGTTGTGATAGTATCAGGAATTTGGTTGTGAAACAAATAAAATCACGAAAATCGACAGTTTCCATTCCGAAAACTAACTCCTTATTTTAGCTTATTTTGCAATTTCTAGATGTTTCCGACAAATTTTAACTTCAGATTCGTGATTAGGAAGCCTCAATTAGTGAGTATCCCAAATATGAAGAAAATCGGAGAGGGGTCCGGTCATCTCAAGTCGTTCCAATACTTGTGTACGAAGCTTACGTATGTGTGCAATTATTTTCGTGCAGTAGATAAGTATTTTTTTTCTGTATGCCATGGAGTTGGGAAAATACCGCACAATGGACTGGTGCTGCCAATGTGTCACATGAGGGTGAGGGGGTATTACGTTTTAAATGCTTTCATTGTTAGGTTAGGCAGGTAAGGAATAGTGCTATTAGCATTAGAATTACTTAGATAAATACTTGTGTACGAAGCTTACGTCTGTGTGCAATTATTTTCATGCAGGAGACAAATATTTTCTTTTGTTTGACATGGAGTTGGGAAAATACCACATGATGGACTGGTGCTGCCAATATGTCACATGAGTATGAAGGATATTACATTCCTAAATGCTTTCATTGTTAGGTTAGGCAGGTCAGGTTTAGTGATATTAGCATTCAAATTACTTCTGTAAATACTTCCCATCATGTGATCATGTAATTCCCGGTCTTCAGCACTTTCTGCTATTCTCACTACGTGGTCACAGTAGTAGCAACACCCATTTTTAATTTAAAATACCTTTTTAGCAGTAAGTTATCAACACTGCAAATGAATATAGTAAAATGAGATAGGACAATATTGTGGTATGATTCAGGTAATTATTTTCCTGGTTAATATAGCCACATACGCTGTTCTCATTCCCTTGTGAAAATAGACCCACATGCTATTTTCACCACCTAGTGAAGATAGTCATAATGCTATTCTCACCATCTGGTGAAAATAGTCAAGGCCTAAATAATTACATTGACATTTTATTTTAATAATATTTTACTGTCTCTTTTGAGTGATTTAATGAAAGTTTTTGAGAATGTGTGAAATTTTTATTTAAGAACCTGAGTACATACATTGATGCAAGCACTGATTTCTGTTCTTCTCACCACCTGGTGAATGAAAACGTTCATTTTTAAATGAGATACAGATTGCCTTGTATGAGATTTTTTGTTAATATTGACCACAACTACCTTCATCAGGTGATGAGAAGAGCAGATAGTGCTGAAACCAGGAATTGCATTGTCACATGTTGGAAGTATTTACAGAAGTAATTTTAATGCTAACAGCCCTAAACCAGAATTATTAACGTACCCCTTCAATCGTATGTCATGTGACACTTGCAGTAGCAGTACAAATTGTCGTTTGTTTTTTTAACAAAAATGCATCTCAAGCAAAGAGTATTGTGCAGAACCCAGTATTCTTTAACATGAATCATAATATAGTTCCAAAAGAGCATGGTTTGAAATTCTGAAAATAAAAGCATCTAGATTTAAACCTTTTGCACATATGATTGTGGAATTTCTGGTGAAAAATACAACCACAAATCAACTGTGATTGCATATTCAAAGTTGACTTACGCATTAATTTTCTAAATCACTTTAAGTGTAAAATTCTGGAGTCTCTCACTGGATTAGTAATTATGTTTTCTCCATTTGTCTGTGAGTGGGGATTTATTTTTGTACAAAGGTTAATGCAAGTCTCACAAGGCACTTAGGTCTGTCCTCACTTCCTTCCTTCTAGCTTCCTTACTTAAGGATCGTTGAATTGTTAAACCACACACTTAAGGTTCTGTGTAAATAATTTAACTTATAGATCCATGGTAGTGAGAGAAATAGCATGTAACTACATGATGAAAATAATTTTCCTGCAAAAACAGTTTCTGCTATTCTAACAATCTGATGAGGTACTTACTTGTGTTCATTTCTGAGATATACATTTTCGTAACAGAATGAGTTTCTGCATTTTGAATATTGTTGTGAAGTTCATGTAATTAATTTGACTAGTCCATATTGGGGAATATATTTCAAAACTGTATGGAGAAGGAATTCATTAGAATATGCAGCCTCTGTTGTAATGTAAGAGTACTGAAACTTTATACTAGTGTGTCCGTTAACTGCTATCAGTGGTACATCAACTTGAAATATTATGCACTCATTGACTGCTACGAACTACATGTGCAGCATTTTTCAACAGAGCCAACATTATTCTCTTATTAGTTTTGGAGAAAACATTACTTTTCACTTTATTCAACAGTTATTAGCATCTAAACTTGTGCAGTGGTATATAGTTTGTTCAGTTGCCATTGTTTTAAGGATCATGTGAGGACCCCCTCCCCTTCCCCCCTCTTGCTGCCTTTGCGAACTGAGGGCGTAAAAATATTTTATGATAGTTTCCAGTCTGAGGTGGATCGGCAAGTGAGCAAGTGAGACTGGCTAAACTCTCAGATTATATTTCATCTTAATTTGCACTGGTTGTTAGATTAAGCAGTCAAATTCTATGCATCTCTTAAAAAATAATTTCAGGCAAAAATAAATATGGTATGTAGGTTAGGCAGGTTCAAGAATCTCTCAACCTAATTGAAATAATTATTACTTAAGGTTCTGTGTAGATCCATGGCAGTGAATGAAGTAACTATGTGATGAAAATAATTTTCCTGCGGAAACTCTTTCTGCTATTCTAACCATCTGGTAAAGTACTTGCCTTTCTGAAATGAAATTTTATTTTCTAAAAGTAGACAAAATTCCTCCCTGCATCAGAAAATATGTTGAGAACAGAGCTGAGTACATGCACATTTTTAATTAAGAAATTTGAAAAGCAATAATATGTAAATTGCAATGTTCTACACATATTTAACTTGTTCATAGCTCTATACTTGTCCAAATCACAATAGGAATGTTATATATAGGTGTGCATAGCCATCACGCAGCAATCATTCCTTAATTTGCATAATATATACAGAAGTGATTATTTGCACTGTAGAGCGATTCCATGTGGTGTCACATGGAACTAATAACAAAATAAATTTACAGGGAATGAATTATTCCTTAAAGGAAAAGATAGGACTTAAGATACCCTTTTCTTGTAGCAACTATATTTACCCTCTAAATAAGTTTTCCTGTAATTTAAGATATTCCATAATATTTGCGTTGAAATTTATAATTTGCTGTTACGCATAATCAGAGAACTTGCATGTTTGTACAGTAATATATTTCTGTGAATTAATTAACTTTCCAAATAAGACTTTGTTCAAAATATTGCAATATTCATGTCCTGCACCATATTCGTGAGGTCTAAGGTGTCATGCTTTGGGCTCCAGCTATGAGATGCATGCAGGTTCGAATCCTGGTTTAAAGCATAACTTTTCTCTTGAGGTTTCTGTCTGTGTGTCATTAGGAAACTGGGGAATTACAAATGAATAATGTAACCTGGTGAAAGAAACTTTACCTCGACAGGTGGGAGTAAAGCCAACAGTATGTATGTAGGCATAGGTCCTTATGGTCTGTTGTGCCATGGGTTAATTTTATTAAAATTTTCATACTATTCACCGAGTGCAAGAACCAAAACTAATAATGGATAGTTTTGTCTCAGTAAAATGTGAGGGTCGAAAGTAAAATTCCTGGAAAAAATAGTTTCCGACATAAAATTAACTAACTGCAAGAGACAATTTACTTAAAATAGCTAAAATATTTTTGCACATTTGAACTTACACTTCAAACCTGTTGGTAAATGATACTTCAATAGTTATTAACACACCAGTGTAATGTAGACCTATTTTTGAATTTTTTTTTTTAATTTCAGAAGAAGAAATTGATGATGAGGCATTTAATGTCCTCACAGAAGAGTTGATTGGCAAGTTAATCCCCAAAATTGGAACAAGAGCAAAGTTTCTTACAAAGTGGAGAGAATTCAGAGGAATAGATAATTATGTAACATGCAGTGTGATGGATGATGGCTCAGTGTCCTTTACAGACTCAAACATAAATCTCGAGCATGATCCACTAGAAATTACTTCAGATAATGATAATTCCTTACAGAAGGAAGAAGTATCTGAACCATGCAGAAAAAGGCAACCTACTGTTTTGAACATTAATGATGATGCACAACAGCCGCTCTGTAAAATAATGAAGTTATCAGACTTTGTAAGTTTTATGCCCAAAATTTAATTATGTAATCTTCGTATGTGAATATTGGGGAAACTTCTTAGGTTACATGCATGTGCAGACTAAAGTTTCACATTCAGGAAAATCTCAATCTGTCTATCTCTCTCACTCTCTCTCTCTCTCTCTCTCTCTCTCTCTCTCTCTCTCTCTCTCTCTCTCTCTCTCTCTCTCTCTCTCTGTGTGTGTGTGTGTTACTGTGAATAGTTCAAGATCTTGAAGATGACAATGCTTGCATGCTCTCCTCCCACAAACAAACCTACAAATGACTCACTAATATGGTGCTTTTCCATGTTGCAGATATTGGAAGAATTTCTGAATGAGAAACTGCATGGGAAAAAAATTCTTATCGATTACCAGAAGAATGGTCGCCTGAGTGCACAAAATAGGCGACAACTAGTGTCACTGATTGTCGACCATTTCCTACAAATAAATACCCATTTATCGAACGAGGTATTCCTGGATTTGAGTATCAAAATTACAGAGGTTTTTCCAACAGAGCAAAAGGTAAGACACAGGATGAAGTTAAATCTTTACGTTGCTAGATTAAATGAGATTACTTTTTTGTATATGAAATGCTACTGAATTGTAAGTAAAGGCTGATTTTGAGTGACTAAGGTACAAATATGTTTTGTTTGTTTATTCAAGTATAATTCCAATCTGACTGAACCATTCTAGTGCTGTTAAAAGTATTTTTATTTTTTTAAATAAAAAATAACATGTTGTACTTAGTCACTATGTACATATGTCTAATTGAACTAGCATAGTGAGGTTTCTTTGAACTTAAGCCAAACTAATGTCTATTAGATATGTATAGATGTATAAGACATTATACATCTTAATATATTTTCACAAAATTGTTTTAGACATTCAATGTTCATATTTATTGATTCTAGTTAACTTGTGTGTTTGACAGAACTTAAATGTTTTGCAGGAAATTTATTACATAGAACCAAAGGCTCAAGGACCAGATCAGAAAATTTCGAAAGGAAAACTTGTGGATCGATACCGAAATACCAGGAGAACATTACGTAGAAGTGGTGTAATAGGTGCTGTGAGACAGCGTAACCAACATATACCGGACACCAGTTCTGTGGAAGATGGTTTGACAGGTAAGCTGGATAATTGAATATACTGTAAATGCCACTGTAGAAGTTCTTAAATTATGTGAATGTCAGTATTACAGTTTTTTTATGGTAGGCTTATTCTTGTGCACTATTGTACCGGGTTCGGTACCCGGTGGAGGCTCATGGTGGTTCGGATCCCACTTTAAACTGTAGGTTCAGTCCCAGTTATCCTTACTGTGCATAAAGTGGACTTAAAACACCAAATCAATCAATCTTGTGTACTATTCTAGTAACTTCTAGAGTTTGTTGTTAACCTCAATATTGTGTATATTTCCATTACCTTCCAGATTATGATGAAAACACTGACAGCAAAGCATGGCTTCAATACAATGTTGAGCCATGGAATGATGTGATTGAACACTGGAAGAAGACATTCAAATTTCGTTCCAGGCAAGAGAGTAAAACTGTACAGGAAGTGTTATCATTGTGGCCAGCATTGAAACAACCTCTAGGCTACACACTGGTAAGCATATCTCAGACATCATTGTTCTTTCATTAGTTGAATTGTTGGTGGCTGCTGATTCAAAGTGAACTTCTAGCACCATGGCTACGCTGTAGAGATCATATTCCTTGCCTTTTTAAGGGATGGGAAGGGGTGACATTTGTCTCAATCACATTTATGAAGTGCACTTATGTCATTCATTTCATGGGGCATTTCGAGAAAGCATATGCAGTCAATGGTATGTAAACGACTAACGTAAGAATGTGAAAACTCCAAAAAAAAAATTGGTCACATAAAAACACTTCCTTTCAGAGGATACCTAACTTAAATTTACACCATGTCAAACCCTGTACATTTAGATTACACTTTGCTGTGACTCTTTTACGCAAATGTTTTGCCACTTCAACGCCCTTTTCACAACACAATGTTTATACTCGGAGATCCTCTCTATCAAACTACAGCAGCCATTAAAGAGGGGGGGGGGGACAAACTATATTGTCACATGTTAATGAACTCTGCTACAGTGTGTTTGGGTAGTTCAGATTCTGCATTAAACTGTAGGTCCAGCTCTGATTAGCCTACCTGTGCATAAAGAGAGCACAAATAGTGACTTTAGATAGGTAGATAAGACTTTGTATGAAGATGAGACATTGTATTAATGTTTTTTAATTTTCACAGATTGATCTAGACTTCAAGAGAATTTTTCCCAATCACAGACCATTATTTGCAGAATGGGAGTCTATATCTAAGAAGCTGACAAACTTAATGGTTGACAGGCTCAAAGATGATGCATCAGTAGAACTTTTAAGTGTCTTAGACGATGAATCTGCTACAAGAGGTAATAACTTCATGATTTATTTTCCTTGCTATTATGCAATGTAGATTTTTAAAATTTATTTTAGGCTTAAATATTAACTTTCATCAAATACTTAGTTCCCCTTCATTCATGGAGATTATATCATATGAAAGTTATAGCAACCAGTGTGTAATATGTGGACATATTTTGATAATGTAGCCTCTTGTAACTTTCCTTCAATGTACATATTAATTGTTGATTGTCACTTGAAAACACCAAGAATCAAATAATTTGCACTCAACTTGCACTGCAGATTTTTTCTTTCAAACTCGAAAATTATTTTCTTTTTTTAAAAGAAGTATTTGCCACGTACAGCAATGGATGAGAAAAATAACCTCTGTCAATAGGATAAATTGTAATGCCAACAATATTTTTTCAGATACTAAAGCAGCTATAATACTGATTTTGCTGAGTCAGTTGTGCCGTTCAACTACCCAGATAAGGCATAAGAAAACTTGGAAACCAACTGTGAAGGAGTCTCAGGATAGCTTTGTCTGTCACATAAAGGTAACTATTAAGGCTTAATAACTTATAAACTAATTATTTCAGGCCATGTTTGAATTGCAGATATATTAAGTAAATATGACATCAAGAATAAATACATGTAGATTTTGTTATTGTAAATATTTCAAATTTCAGCATTTGGATTTTTTAATAATATATGGTAAATTGGAGATATTGAGGCATGTTAAAAAGTTTTAGGATAGTTAATGTACCAAGCTGTTTAATGCAAATGTCTCATATTAAGCCTGCTTTACAAGTTTATATATGTTTATGTATGTATTTATAACTTTATCTCTGATATTTCAAAATATACTTACCAAGCTTATGCTATGCTTATGGAAACAGATGCAGGTAGTATTTTAGGTGGATCATTAGGTATGCAGAGTGTATTTGTTGTTAACTTGCATAATTAATATTTTCAATAATTCATTTCATAACTTGAAAGCCAAGGGAATTATGTTTAAGCAATAATTTTGTTTTCTTTTACTTGTGTTGATCCTCCCAGCTGTATTAATTTGCCAAAAAAAAATTTAATTTGTAGGGAATTGGAGATGTTGAGCAATTCATTGAAGACAAGAATAGGAAATTGGCCTCATATGGTCTCACAAGACAACCGCTTGTGATTTTGGTGGGACCTTCTTTGAGAAGCATTACTGCTTCATATGCAATAATCAATAGTACTTGGTACTTGTTTGATAGCGTGCTGAAGGCAGTAGACATCTGCTTCAAGAGTTTCTTCACTCTGAATGCCGAATACCCAAGAGAGGGAGAACACTTGTGGCTTCTGCTTCAAAAATGTGTGTACAACATTTCTACAAAATCTGACAAGCACATTATGTCGGTGAACACTTTACTGATTGACCTCATTGGATTGTGATTTCTTGTTATGAATGCTCTTTTTTAATGAGAACTTACTTGCAATGTTAGTAATATAGTGAAATATATTAAGCCTAAACCTAGATGTAAGGGTAGACTGTTGTCATATGTAACAAATTCAGATTTGTGTGTTTTACCATATAGTACGAAATGGTGTTGTGTTATATTTGTAACAACCATTATCCAAATTTTTCAGCACTAATATTGCACTTAAAATTTCAGCACATGATATCTTCAAATGGTGTATTCAAATGTCGTGATGATGGTTGTTTACGAGACTTCATTGGCATAAAATCATTTAGGAAACACCACAGGAGAACACATCATGCAGGTTGTGATATTGAAATTACTGCAAGTTCTGATATTGAAAATACTGCAAGTTCTGATGTGCCTGTTGAATTTGAAAGCAGTGAACCAACTAATGATCAGGGTATAGATACACACCTTCAATTAATTGATGATAACTTATTTGGGGAAAACATTCAGTTGGAATGTGTAACATTCATTTCACAGTTGTATGCAAGAGCAGATTTAACTAGGTCACAGATCCAACACATTATATCAATGGTAACAAACTTCTATGGACCTCTATTGTCATCCCTACAAACAGAAGTTAAGGCAGCATTTCAGTCACCAAACCCAATAAATCAAGAATCAGTTGTAAGAAAACTTGGTTTGCTAGAGAATGCTTTCGATGGCTTGTCATCGGAATATTTAAGAATAAAGTATTTAGAGAGCAATAAATATTTGGTTAGGCCTATTGAATATGTGATAGGAACAAGGTTAGAAAACAGAGTCATTTCTGGCAAACGTGTCCTTACTCCAGTGCAATCCAAAGGAAATTTCATTCCCCTACATAATATTCTGACTCTGCTTTTCTCTATCCCTTTTGTATTTGAAAGAGTTTTTGATTATGTTGCACAGTTGTTGCAATCAGATACATTGTCAAATTTCATCCAAGCCAAATTATGGAAGAAAAAGGTAGAGCTATTTGAAAACAAAAAAGTATTGCCATTGTTAATCTATTTTGATGAATTTGAGACTGGCAATCCACTAGGATCACATGCAGGGATTCATAAGTTAGGGGCAGTATATGCAAGCATTCCATGTATGCCTCCTGAGTTCCGTTCACTACTGGAAAATATTTTTTTAGTTTTGCTCTTCCATTCATCAGACAGAGTACAACTTGGAAATAATGCTACATTCAGGGTCTTGATTCAGGAGTTGATATTTCTTGAAAATGAAGGCATATCAATAAACACAGAACAAGGAGAAGAAAGAATTTTTTTCGCTATTGGACTTATATGTGGAGACAACTTAGGACTCCATGGTATTCTTGGTTATGTTGAAAGTTTCTCTTCTTTGCATTCATGTCGATTCTGTAAAATATCCAAAGACCGGCTGCAACGCAGCATTGACGTAGGTAATGAGGTTTTAAGAAGTAGATGTAATTATAGTGAAGATATTGCTATTAAAAATTTATCTGCAACTGGTATTAAAGAAGAGTGTGTGTTTAATGAAATTCCATCTTTCCATGTGACAGAAAACTATTCAGTTGATATAATGCATGATTTGTTTGAGGGTGTTTGTGTGTATGATCTTCTAAATGTTATGAGACATTACATTATAACTTTGAGGCTCTTTACGCTTGACATGTTGAATTCTCGTATTCAAGCTCTAGATGTTGGTGTTCATGAACAAAGCAACAGACCACCAATAATTACAATGGACAATTTAAAGAAGAAGAGTTTGAATATGTCTGCAGCACAGATGCTTTTTCTTGTTAGGTATCTGGGACTCATAATTGGAGATCTTGTTCCAGATGAGGATGAAGTGTGGTATTTCTATTGTACATTAAGACAAATAATAGATCTAGTAACAGCACCATCTTATCAACTTGGGTGTGATAAACTGCTGGGTTGTCTCATTGAGGAACACCATGAAATGTACTTAAATTTGTTTCAGGAGCCTCTGAAACCTAAACACCATTTCATGTGTCACTACCCTGAAGTGATGCGCCAGTCAGGTCCTTTAATTAACATTTGGTGCATGAGATTTGAATCCAAACACAGTGTTTTTAAAACAATCTCTTCTGTAGTAACTACAAGGAAAAATGTTACTTTTACGCTAAGTTTCAAGCATCAGTTGCAGCAGGCAGAATGATATGTATCACAAAGAGGTTTTAACACTCCCTTGATTTCTTTTGGACCAGGTGCTGAAATAGAAACAGCATCTCTTTCCTATTTTGCAGAAATCTCCGATTTCATGCTTACAAAGCTGTCTGCAAAAGTGAATAGGCTTAATCATGTAACTGCAAAGGGAACATTATACAAACAAGGAATGATATTAGTTACTGTCATAAGAGATGACTTCCCACAATTTGGTGAAATAATTGATATTTTAGCTGATCAGGACTCTTCTGTTTATTTTGTGTGCAGCGAATTGGAAACAATCAGTTTCAATAACCATATTCATGCATATAAAGTATGTACAACAAGAAGATATACTTGTGTTGCACACAGTGCTCTCATTGAACACAATCCAACATGTTTTGTACATGTAAAGGATGACAGGTATGTTCCTCTAAGGAATGCCGTGTAGTTAAATTCTTCACCTTTAAGGAAAAGATTTCCTGGTGACGATGATGAAAATATTCTCTCGGGCTGTCAACCAGGTGAGTTGTGGAAAGAATTCAAAGCTTTCGAGAGCTAACATCACTCTCATCTTCAGGGTAAAAGCTTGTAATCTTTTCCCAACTCACCTGTTCAATAGCTTCGGAGAATCTTTTCATTATTCACCTTTGTTTATATTTCCACTTTTCATTATGTATGTATTATGGATGAGACACATTTGTAATGTTATGTTCATTTTGTATCAATTTGGGTAATTTAATTATTTTCTCTGATGGCATATTTGTATTTAAACATTGTACTCACTGCAAGTAAGGAGACTTAAGTATAAATATTAAAATTTGTTTGTTCTAATTGTATTTATTATCACCTTTGTTCATATTTCCACTTTCATTATGTATGTATTATGGATGTGAGGCATTTGTAATGTTATGTTCATTTTGTATCAATTTGGGTAATTTTATTATTTTCTCTGATGGCATATTTATTTGTATTTAAACATTGTACTCACTGCAAGTAAGGAGACTCAAGTATATATATTAAAACTTGTTTGTTCTAATTGTATTTATCATCACCTTTGTTCATATTTCCACTTTCATTATGTATGTATTATGGATGTGAGGCATTTGTAATGTTATGTTCATTGTGTATCAATTTGGGTAATTTTATTATTTTCTCTGATGGCATATTTATTTGTATTTAAACATTGTACTCACTGCAAGTAAGGAGACTAAGTATAAATATATTTTTAAAATTGTATAACCTGTACATTTTATTTTATCCTGATGCTATTTCTTCTCATATATTTTTATGTTGCATGTGTTCACTGTATGCCTCATGCAATGAGGAATTGAGATAAATTTGTTTTAATTGTATATGAATTTTATGATATGAAGTATTTTTCCAATTTTCATATTCTCAGAATATGGTAAGGAAATTGCATTGAAACATTTGAAAATGCTTGTTCTACGTTGTATATAAAGATATCTGTTTTGCGGTTACGCGGAGATAGGTAAATTACTCTGATCAGCTTATCAGAGTAAAATGCTTGTTCTTCTTGGATGTACACTTTATACTGAGAATTTTTTTAAAAAAGTTTTGAACTGCAAAAGTCTGTAATTGAAAAACCCATCGAATGGTCTCATTTGATATCCTTTACGCAGCTGAATCCGTGATTGTGTCAAGTGGCCAACTTTCAATATCTACTAGTTTTTCTGCTAAAGTTCTGGCCTGAAATGGGGAAATCTGCATTCTTTTACAGAGGCTCATTCTCATATGTTACATGGTATACCACCGGTGAACAGACTTGTTATACTGTATAGACATTGCTAGGATATTAATTGTCGATCGTGTGCTTTTATTTTACTTACATGCAGGCTTGGATGTAAAACATGGCGACATTTTGGTCATTTTTGAGTTGCAAAGTAAAATATGCTATCCTTCAATTTTAGAGTGAAATTTCCAGGTCATACAATTTGCATTGGTCAGTGAAACCTTCTGAAATTGGTAAACATAGCATGAAAACAATTTATCTACAGTATAGTTTCTAATAACCTTGTCTCTTAGAAAATGAAGGAATGATCAAAAAGTCACTTCCCATATTTTACACCTAAGTTCTTCATATAATAAATATATACAATAAATAAGAATTGTGTAAAAAGTCAAATTTTCAAAATATATCCAGTTTTATGCTTATGGTTTCCTCATGATTTTGTTTCTTAGCTCTAAAGATGTTAACATTCCAGGTACTAAACTATGTAGTCATGCTTAACATTGTTTTCTCTAGACATAATTTGGAAATTATATAAATGCACTAACATTAGCCAGATTTAGTAATTCTGAATATCATTTTGTTATTCTAAACAAATCATTTGGTAAACATAAATAAAACTACTTGGTAACATCAGGTAAATTTAGTAGATGTTACTAAATTATTTTGTTCCTGTAACAAAATTTTTGGTAATGATAAACAACAATGCAAGATAAAATTAACCAGATTTGGTAATTTTGAATAAATTATTTTGTTACCCAAAACAAATCATTTGGTAACCTTAAGTAAAAACATTTGGTAAAAAGGGGAAATTTTGGTAATTTTGACTAAAATATTTGGTTTTCCTAAACAAATTGGCTCGATTTGGTTCGATTTACCAAAATAATATTTGGTATTGGTAACAAAAAAATTGTTTACGATAAACAAATAGAACTTGACCAAATCTTTTGGTACTGGTGAACAATTGTTTGGTTGGCGCCTATTTAAACAAACTATTTGTTTGCCACTACCATTTTTTTGGTTAATCCAAACAAACATTTTTCTCTGTGAATATTGCAAAAACGATGTAGAAATTTTGATAGCCGCAGTGATTAAGTTTTCCAATTTGATTGAAGGGGAAACAAACGGATTGCAACCTTTCATTGTAGCCCCCACAATTGCGAGTCTTGCAATCCGAGTATACAGAACTCATTATTTACAAGAAAACAAAATCGCCATCATACCTCCATACGGCCACAGGGAACGTGACTATCAAAGTATTAGGGCTCTTCGTTGGCTTAGCTATATGGAAAAAGTGTTTGGGCACAACATTTCTCACAGTGCTAAAGGTGGCGAAAAATGGGTCGGGTGTAAGAAGGTTGACGGTTTTCAGAAAGGTACAAGAAATTTCTATTGTTTCAATGGGTGCTGGTTTCATGCATGTCCTAAATGTTACAGAGAGCAGCGATAGTGGCGATTCCATGGAACGAAGATATGAGTGTACTATGGCCCGCAAAAAATACTTGGAATTGCGCGGGGATACCGTCAACGAGAAATGAGAATGTGATTGAGACAGGGAAGTAAAACAGAATAAAAAGATTCAGGAATTCATAATGGACCACTGTCAAAAATTAAAAACACCTCTGATCCAAAAAGATTTTTTATCGCGGAGGCAGAACTGAAGTTTTCTAATCCCTCCAAGAATGTGACAGAATGACACTTTCATATCTTATCTGGGTGTGACAAGCTTGTACCCGTATGTTAGGAGTACAAAACCGCTACCTATAAAGACCACCAAAATACATATAGGTCCATTTCCTGATGTGGAAAACACACATGGAATTGTCAAATGCAAAGTTTTGCCTCCAACCAATCTACATATTCCCATTTTCCATACTCTAGTAATGGGCGGCTTATGTTCGGTTTATGCCGAACCTGCATGGAGGAACTGATTGAAAACGATTGCTCGTATTCTGAAGACCAGCGTGCATTGGACGGGACATTCTGCACCCCAGAGCTACATTTAGCATTGACATTTGGGTATAAAATTATGAACATTGATTAAATGTTGGAATTTGAAATTCTAAAACCTGAACCTGGAGTCTCTGGGGGTCTTTTTGAAAAATATGTTAGAAAAATTCAGGTTTTCCGTCTTTGTGTCAAACAGATGCGGAACGTCTGAATTATATTGAAGAGTATAAGCGTCATGAACTTATCGAACTGGGAGAAGACAAAATTCAACATAACCCTGGTTTAAGATTTATTTAAAAATATTTTTGAATTCTTTGTACGGAAAATTTGGACAGAGAACAGACTTAGCACAAAGTGTTATTGTTAAAGATAGTAAGGCATTTTTCAGTTACCTTTTCTCTACTCAGTTCGAAGTTCAAACAGTTATACTTATCGGACAGAGTGCACTTTTACTCACATACAAAGTTATTCAAAACAAAAACACCCGAACCAGTTTTCAAACATAAATCTAGCAGCATTTATAACTTCCTAAGCTCGTGTTAAATTATGGACGCTGCTAAAAAAAGTAGAACCCGACCGCTTACTATACACCGATACGGACAGTCTGCTTATGACTGTGGACCGGAATGGGGAATCTCCTTTGCAATGTGGTCCATTCCTTGGTGACATAACCAATGAAGTTGATGCGGGGTGGGAAATTGTGAGTTTTATTGGACTTGATCCCAAAAATTATGCCTATAAGATGCGGAACTTTAACAGCGGGGAATTGCGATACATTTACAAAATTAGGGGGATTTCACAAAATCATAAGTTGTGCAAAGTAAGCGAAGAAAACTGAATCCGGACGCCAAGAAGGAGTCTTGTGCCTTATGGATATATCAGACAGGGGGCGTACGTGTGAGGGTGTGTGTGAATGAGAGAAAAAAGAGATTTGATTGGCTTGCATATACAATTTCTGGTCATCACTTGTATAAAAAGGCAATATTTTTGTTGCATTTGCTCAGTGGTTAAAAAATGCTTCCGTTCAATCACCCTCGTACCATCATTATCAGTGGCCCTTCCAGAGCTGGAAAAACGCAATTCACAGATAAAATGTTAAAAAATTGTGATTCAATGTTTACTCAGAACTTTAACGAAATTATTTGGTGCTACGGTGCTGTGATTCCAAGATTAACAAACAATCAAACTATACGGCTCAATCCAGGTATTCCTAACATGGATACTTGTACAATTCAAAACAGCAGTCTAATCATTCTTGACGACCTCATGGGTGAAACAAATTACGATGTGGCTAACCTTTTCACAAAATACGCTCACCATAAAAGTTTAACTGTTATTTTTATTTTGCAAAATTTGTTCCCCAAAAGTAAGCGAACAAAGGATATTAGTCTAAATGCGCATTATGTAATTTGTTTCAAGAACCCTAGAGATAATTTACAAATTCAATATCTTGCCCGTCAGATTATGCCACATCACAGCAAATCTGTGGTTCAAGCATTTGAAGATGTTACGCGTGATCCTCACACATATTCACTATTCGATATGACTCAATCTACTCCTGATGCCTTGCGAATACGCACAAATATTTTCCCGAAGGAAACCATGCATGTATATGCTCAACAAAAAGACATGTTCATATAATTTAATTTAATATTTAGTTCTAGTAAGAATGCAGAAGTTGAAACATCAATTTCATGTGCTTCGTGCACTTTGCAAATGTAAACCCAAAAAACGTAAAGTTATGCTACAACAAACATCTGGAGATGTTATACGTACTATCTCTCAAGTTGCTAACAGCACTTTAAAAGGAAATGTTAAATTTTATGATCGTCAGAAACATAGACTGCCCAGGCATAAAAACATCTTGCGTGCTTTAGCCCAAAAACATGTGTCTCTTAAAAAGAAACGTAATCTATTACTGCGCAAAGGTGCTGGTTTCTTACCTTTTTTGCTTGGACCTGTCATTAGTGCTATTGCAAGTTCTGTCGTCGGTGGTGGTGGTGGATCGAGTTCGCAATTAAGAAAACTTTTACTTGTACCAGAAGATGTAGTTGGTCAAGTTCATTCTTCTGTCCAATCAGTACAAAATTTTCAATCACTTCTAGATTCTCACATGCACCAAGTATTATCTAGCAGCGATATAGATGTTTATGAAAAATGGAAATTGTATCAACAAGCACTGGACAAATATTTAAAAGCAGTACCACTTGCACAAAAACCTTTAGAAATACCTATTGTCAAATCTGAATCGGTTGATACAAACAAAAATGAACCCCTTAAAACAATCCAGGTACTTGACCAATTTCAGAAATTATCGAAACAGTTCCTATTACTAAAGAAAATTTTAACTTCCCACAACATATCTTGGGATAAAATGGGCACTGTCACTATCTACGGTAAGATATATCCAAATTCCAATATTGTAGATTTAGTGAATGATGTGGTTAGACAACGTAGAAAAAGTCAAAATCCTGTTGAATTAGATCAGTTTGTCAAAATCCTTCGTTCGATAAACATTCCACACCAATTCCTCGGACCTACAGCTTTGTCAAAATTATCACAAAGAAGAAGTGAAGCCTTGTCTCCATTATCTTTTTTGAAAAATGGAAAGACTATAAATATTAGTAAACATGAAATTACATCAACTGTATTATCTGTATTCGAATCCAGCTTCATTATCAAATGTGTCTATATTGTATAAAGCGGCTAAAGAAAAAGTTTCCAAAGCTAAAATAAAACAATGGTTACAATCTCAAGATGCTTATACTTCGCATGCTCCTGCGTTTAAAAAGTTTCCCAGAAAACAATACTATGCAAGTCGTCCTTTCGAAACAGTGCAAATGGATTTAGCCGATATGCAGAATGTTGCAAAATTCAAACGTGGTTATAGGTATATTTTGTGTGCTATTGATATATTTTCCAGACTAGCATTTTGCATTCCGGTAAAAAACAAAACTGGTCCTATTATAGCAAAAGTAGTGGAGAAAATTTTGAACCTCTACAAAAATGTTCCGTTAAACTGTCAGAAAGATTTTGGCAAAGAGTTTTACAATAAACATGTTCAAACCATATTTAAAAAATACAATATAAATCACTACTTGTTTATTCGGAAATGAAAGCTGCGTTATGCGAACGGTATATCCGCACAATAAAAGAAAAATTTATAAATATTTTACAGCAAGTCACAGTTACAAGTATATTCATGTTTTACAAAATTTAGTTCAAAGTTAAAATAATTCTAAACACACAAGTATCAAAATTGTACCGGCACAAGTTAGCGATAAAAACATAAATCAAATATGGTATACATTATACATGTCAAAGAGAGAAATTCCAAAGAGTTGTAAATTTAAACCGAATATCGAAAACTAAAATTAAATTTGAGAAAGATTACTTAGCAAAATGGTCTCGGGAAATTTTTATTGTAGTCAAGTGCATAAAATCAAATTCTGTAACATACCGTCTTAAATATTGGAAAGGTGAAATATTGAAAGGCATTTTTTACGAACAGGAGTTGCAGAAAATTAATGTAAATAAAAATACTCTCCACAGTATCGAAAAAAAATTACGTAAAAAAGGTGATTGGCTCTATGTGAAATGTCTAGGGTACCCCAATGTTTTCAATTCTTGGGTTAAAAAGAGTGAGACCTTGCGTTTATAAATCATTAGCACGATGATGGAGCGAGTGAACGAATTTTATCTTTCGCTCCCGTCCAATGCAAGCTCCGATATTTTCCAAAATAACACCTCAACCTCCTATACAACAAAATTAGCTCACCCTATTGATCTCACTGATTCTAAATGGGTGGTCGGTCTTGCAGAATTTAGTTATACTTTGAGTTTTTACAAAGTACCAACCGATCAACAAATTATCGTCAAAGCGGTGCGAGCAGACAACTCGGAAATTATTGAAGAAAATGTTGCAATTCCTGCTGGTTTTTATGCGTCTATTCAACATATACTAAATTGTGTTAATAAAAATTTAAAAATGTTTATACATTATGACGAATACACAAACCGTGTATTTGTTAAAACAGACAAAATCATTCAAGAAATCATGATAGGTGTAACACCTGCTTTAATGTACATTTTCGAATATGCTCAAGATATACTAAAAACAAAATAACCTGTGGTCATTGCGGGATATCACAAACCCTTGTTTTACAAAAAGCACCTTGTGTTTGCAACTTGAACTATTTTCTTCCTTATGAAATTAATGTGTGTGTGGACATTGTGAAACCTCAACATCACCGTCACATAATTCAATCATTATACATACGGTCGAAATAAACATTTGGCATTCGTTATACCGCGATATATCAAAGTCGAAAAACTTTACTTTGACACAATCGGGATAGACTTAAAGGGACATACACAGGAGAACCTACCATTTCGGTTTGGTTCGTCGTACATTAAGTTACATTACAAGCAAACAGAATAGTCAGTGAAAGTACAGAAAAAGATTTTTATATTACTCTTACTTCGAATAGTTCACATAAACATTTTTCTCATAACAGAACATCGCATTTTGTGAACATGGTGGAAAACGAAGTTCGTCTAAAACATTCTGATTGGAAAGTTGCATTAGCCGAAATTCAAATACCGAATACATGTTACAATATTACAGAAGATCAAAATATTATCTGGTACAACTTGCGTCTGGAAGAAAATCTCTCCGAGGCCCAAAAGTTCAAACTCCCAGGTGGCTATTATCATACTGTGGAAAGCGTGCTGCAACAAATCAATAAAAAACTTATCTTTTTAGATTCACATATCGCAAATTAGAAAACAGGATATATTGTAGTCACGATTATCGTGTAGAATCTATTAAATTTTCTCCTATTTTGAGTCTACAATTGGGATATGAGCCTCACAGTAACATCACAAAGTACATCAATGGATCGCGCAGTCCATTCTTTAATATTGGATATCCACAGCAAGTATTTGTGTACACAGATATTATACAATATCAACTGGTAGGAGACAGTAAAGTTCCATTATTACGTATAGCCATCATCGAGAATATTAACTACGGTAGAGCATACTCTGTTAGTTTCAATCCGATGCATTATTTACCATTGTCAATATTTTGTTCCAATACAATAGAAATCCTTCTAAAGGACCATGCAGGTCGAAATTCATCATTTGAATCCGGAACAGTGAACATAACACATATTATTGTAATAAAAGAACAAAATTCACAACTAAACTTTATTTTGCAATCATTAGTTTATACATAAAATTCATTTACATAAAATATCAACATATCTGAGATTTGTTATTTCGTATTGTACCAAGTAACAAGTCTTTGGATATTTCTAAAGGTACAGCCTGATTGAGAAAATGGTTTGTTTGATGTATGGTGACTACAACATCCACCCTGATACATAACAAGTTTTTTTAATGCTGGACAACGTCTTGTATCGAGATCGATAACATTGTCAATATTAAATACATTTTGAATCAACTTTGATTTTTCCAACCCTTTACAGTAAAATGTATTTTCTCCCTTTAACTCGCTAAAAAACACCCTCACATGTTTGATATTATAACCTTTCGGTTCTGCAAATAACAAATTATGGTGATTATGTGTTAACCACTTACATTGTATGTAATCTAAGTCAAACTTTCCAATATCAACAAAAGCATGATATACAATTGTTAAATCTGTTGAGCAAACACAAATTTCACGAATTACAAAACTGTTGTCTTTACTTCTAAAACCTTGCACATCAATTATAAAAGCCATTTTTTTCTTTCTTTAATGCAACTACTCACAACAGAAATTGTCCCCGTGGTGTATCTCGTTTTAATGTATACACCGAACTAAATCTCTCTCATCACTTAGAGTCCAAAGTAGCAAATAGGCGTCCGACTCTGTTTCAAGATCGTATTCAATCTCAGGGTGAGTATCCATAAAATGGTAGAAAATGTGATAAAAATTCTCCGGCTCCCTAAGATAAGTTTTTAAGTTGGAAATCTTACATGTAAAACAGCGTCCTCATTCGTCAGCACTTTCATTGCTATCACTATCACACTCCAAATAATGCTTACTCAAGCACTGGTGAGCCAGTTGATTTGACGCATTCGTAAAACAACCATCACAAATAACAACATACTTAGATATATAAGTATGTAGTCTTTTTAACAGACAATACTTGTCAATGAAGCCAGAAAAGCATCCACAACTTTAGAAAATAATATGTTCGATATCTTCTGTGTCAGCCAGAGCTGAAGCGTTCTGTATATTCTGACTTGACTTACTTGACTTAATTCCTGTTGTTCCCTGTGGAACATAGGGCATCAACAAAGCATCTCCACCTGGTCCTACTGACGGCAATTCTCTTCACTGCATTCCAGCTCTTTCCTTCCTCCAAGGCCTCAGCGTGAACAGATCTTCGCCACGTCTGTCTAGGCCTCCCTCTTTTCCTTCTTCCCTGCGGGTTCCAGTCTAGTGCCTCTCTCTCGACAGCCTCATTTTCCTTCCTCAACGTATGCCCTATCCAATTCCATTTTCGCCGCTTTATTTGTATGGACACCTCGGTTTCTCCAGATTTTCTCCAAAGTTCTTGGTTTTGAATCACTTCTGGCCAAAAGATATTCAAAAATTTTCTCAGGCAGCGATTGATGAAGGTCTGTAATTTAGAGGTAATCGTTTTTGTTACTTTCCATGTCTCAGACCCATACAACAGTACAGACTTAACATTACTTCGAAAAATACGAAGTTTGGTCTTCATAGATATCTTCTTGTTTTTCCATACTGGATAGAGCCTCACAAAGGTGCCATTTGCTTTTTGGATTCGTTGAGAAACATCCTGTGCCGCCCCTCCGTCTTTTGCCACCACGCTACCCAGGTAAGTAAAGCTATCCACATTTTCAATAATCTCTTCACCAATATTAAACGGGTCTTTTTTTGTGGAGTTAATCCTCAGTGCCTTGGTCTTCTTGGAGTTAATCACAAGTCCTGCTTTTTTTGCACTTTCTATCAGATCTGCTAGTTTTGTTTGCATATCACCATGTGCTTCAGATAAGAAGCACAAATCGTCTGCAAAATCAAGGTCTTCTAGTCTGTTATTCAATCCCCATTGGATACCACGTCTTTTCCCTCCTATTACATTTCGCATCACTGCATCGATCACGATCAGGAACATTGTAGGTGATAATATACAACCTTGCCTCACTCCAGACTGCACATCTTTTGGTTCAGATACACGGCCTTCATGTATAACTCTACATGTATAATCACGATAAGTTTCTCGGATAAGATCAAGAATTTTTGTGGGCACTCCATATCGTTTCACTTCCTTCCACATTGCATTTCTGTTGACCGAGTCAAATGCTTTCTCGAAGTCAACGATAACTGTATAGAGACGAGATGACCATTCTATACATTGTTCCAAAATTATCCGCAAGGGGTTAATTTGATCAATACAGGAGCGATTTGGTCGAAACCCTGCCTGTTCTCTTCTGAGTCTCAAGTTAACATGCTCCTTAATTCTGTTTAGGATAACTCTAGTGAAGATCTTACTCGGAATGGACAGAAGTGCTATACCTCTCCAGTTGTCACACTTTGATATATCCCCTTTTTTCGGTAGCTTCACCAACAGGCCACTCCTCCAGTCCTTAGGCATCACTCCCTCTATCCATATCTTCTCAAATAAGGGCTGCAACATATTTGCTGTGGTGTTTATATCACTTTTCAGCACTTCCGGTGGTATGTTGTCGACACCAGCTGCTTTACAATTACGTACCTCTCTCAGAGCCTGTTTAATCTCTCCTACTGTTGGAACATCCGTCCTAATTCTTACACTGGGGCCAACATCACCATCATTATCATCTTCCTCTTCCCCCTGGTCTATCTGAGCATCCACAGAGCGATTAAGGGTTGCAGAGAAGTGCTCCTTCCAACGTTTCAGTTGGTCCTCAGTATTCGTAAGGAGGGTACCATCTTTACTTCTCACTGGTCGATTTCTCTGCATCTGTTTCCTTGACAGAACTTTTGTGATGTTGTATAGTTCTTTAAGATTCCTCTTTTTTGCTGCTTCCTCCGCCTGCTGAGACAGATTGTCTACCCAATTTCTTTAATCCCTACGAACACTACTCTTTACTTCTCGATCCTTCTCTGTATACTTTGTTTACAATTCTGCCTTCCTTGCCCTTGTCCTGCTTGAGTTCATTGCCTCATATTCTGACTTGCCATATTGATATAGTGGACATCTCGCACCTTTTATATATACACACGGGGAACTTTCCACATAACTGTCTCTCATAAATAACTTGCCAAGAAAAGAAAATTTTCAGGTCAATGAGCTCCCAACACCGTTACAAATTGTCACCAATAACCTCCCAACAACATTACAACCTAAACTTTACCAAAAATTCTCATCACTTGCTCAGTTCGGAAGTGATAACCTCCACACATACATCGCGAGAAAATAGTCCCAACTCACATTTCACTCTTTCACTTAAAAATACAACACAATTATCAAATATCGGCAGTTCATGTCGCTGTATTTGATCTTGTATATTGGCAATATCCTGACAATTATGATCATTCGAATTATTAGTACAACCATAACAACTATCGTTAATTGATGCAACACATAATGAAATATTAGACTCGTAATATTCACGTATTGGAGTCTGATATTCACAATACCTTTTAGTTATTTTTGATATTCAATCAGACAATCGTAAAAGTTCTGTCCAGGTAGTTAACATCATTGTAATTGGTATTTCCGAATCAAAACTATCCACAAACTGAATAACTTTCTTATTGTACAATTTGCCAAAGGCAAGCATGTATTTTTCACCTAGCAACGCAGGCGACAAAACCAACTCTTCCTCACTAGATAAATAATTAGATATATTTTCCCCCAACTCCATCAATGTACACCAATCTTCCATACACAACACAATTCCTTGGCTGTTGTGACGAGCAATACGCACACACACTGAAAAATCGTTCTCCACATCAAATCCAACAGTCGCACTCTTGAATGCAGTTTTACTCAAAGGGTAACATACCTCCAACAGGTATTGCTTCCGTGGTTTCCATGTGGAAGAGGACTGGTCACCATTTTCCTCCATACTGGATCCAGAGAGCTGCTTTAACATGTTTAACTGCTGCTACACATAACTAACTATTCCCTTGAAAATTAAGTTTTCTTTTCGCATTCCAAACTTTTCCTCCCTGTAAAGATGCAGTTTTTACAGTTGACATTGCAGTAACTCCTCCCAAACATGATGCAGATTTAGACATTGCAGATACTTCGGCACCACCAGATCTTTGCATTCTCCTTGTCTTGGAAGAACCGCTTCTCTGCATCTTGCTCTTCTCCTTTCTGCTCCTTCGCAATAACACAGTAACTGCACAAAACATTTAAACCTTTATATACACCAGCCCACATCGCTTCCACAAACGTCATAGAACTATAAATAGCACATAACGGAACATCTTAAATAGAAAAAATCTTGACTAGTGAGTGTCTCTCTCTCTCTCTCTGTCTCTCTCTCTCCCTTTCTCTCTCTCTCTCTCTCTCTCCCTCTCTGTCTGTCTCTCTCTCTCTCTGTCTTGTTCTCTCTCTCTCTGTCCCATCTTTATGACTTCTTCTCTTATGTTCTAATTCTTTGAGTGGTAACGGGCAATACTCTACTCATGGACAAACAGGTTCACTGATTTTATGTATGATTATCAACATATTACGGCATATATTCATTTCAATCCCGCGTCCATAAATTACGATGTTGATTTATGGGTGAAACATTCAATCGGGCGGATCTCAAGACTGTCTGCGTGTGGCTATCTCCCACTGACCACTTCATATGAGTAACTGAGTGACGATGTAAGCTACAGATAAACGTATAGGCAATACTTTTATATGTGTGTAAACAAGACTTCCTAACTTCAATGAAATTCCGAAGAATATCGAGCATCCTAAAGTATTGCAGCCACAGAGCAGCAGTATCTGTTATCGTTAAGATTTAAACTTATGTAGATAAATACTTTTCCATATTTTTCAGCGCCTGAGAGCTTCAATTTACATTTGCATCTACTTCTGAATTGAGCATGCCAACGATTATTGAACGTGTCTCAGAAATATATAATGATTGATTGGCTTTATTTTACTTCGCTTTTGTGCCACTTTTCACTGATGATATGATGAATTGATGAAAGGACACTCCCAAACATTCATTCCCAGGCCGGGATTAGAACCCGGGACCCCTGGCGTCGTAGCGCAATGTGCTAACCACTCCGTCACGGGGACCGGCAGAAATATTTAATGAACTAAAGCAAATCTAATCCAACCGGAAAAGCAATAACCAGAGCTACTAGGGATTCATTTCTTAGTTTATGCAGCACTTTTCAGGTTACTTGAAGAAGCAAAGTGCATTGCAATAGAACATATTTATGAGACACGTTCAATAACACTGGTCGACATGGGGTTTGATGTCTCTCAGATGACTGTTGTTTCTGAACAATTTCAGCATGCTGATTCGAAAAATGAAATCCATTTTTTCCAATCACGTCAGAACTTCTCACAATCACAATCAAATTATGATATTCGCCATTACGGTACATTTATTACATGACCCAACAAAAGCGAAATTTTGCTTGTTTCCAAATCAATAAGTATTCCTGGAAGTATTTTCAATGCTGATCATGGAAATGACATCAATTTTTTCCTATCACGTCAGGATTTTTCACAATTTCAAATTCAAAATTCTCATTTTCGCCACCATATCACATTTATTTCAACTATGAATATTTTTATATAGAAAAAGAAAATAAATTACATTATTGTCTAGTGTGTTCCCATTGTTTCTGTATTATTTTTGTTCATAAAATCATGAACGTAACCACATAGGAGGCAAAATTATCGTAGATTATCCTGGTCAAGTGTATGTACATGAAGTGATGAAATTGAACATGTTATCACCAGTTATCTATGAATAATTTTGCAAATAAAGTGACAGTTTTAGAACCGTATTTTACAGTATCATATAAATTCAATATATTGACAGTGACGGTGATTAGAGGTGAGGTTGCATGGATAACAGGTTTCCCCCCCACACTCTTTGCCCTCGCACTATGGTCTCTTAATGGTAAGCCTTGTCTACCAGTGGATTTGACTCAAAATCATCTGCCCGAATTCCATTTTCAATACGATTCTTTCTAATTGCAGTAAGTAGAAAGTAAACTGTCCTTGCCACTCCTCCTCCCTCAGTTTAGACACCTAGTCGGCATACAGTTTTTGACAACAAAAACAACATGTAACAAACGCAAGTGAAAGAAATATTGCAGAAAAAAATATGTTCTCACTAATATCATAAGAAACGGAGCACGTAAAATACGAGAAAACACATCACTCTGCATGAAACTACATATCTCCTCAACCCCTGACTCTAAAGGCACGAAACAAGAACCATTCTCTAGAGGAAATCATGAGCTATGATTTGGTCTAGTGACTTTACGATGTAAATTACGTAGTTTTAAAATACATATTTGCGGATATTTGTGTCGGAAACCAACTTTTACGCTAATTCTAAAAAGCAAAGAAAATGTTTGAATCATTTTAATGTGATTAAGATTTACGATTTCTCTCTAAAAAAACAACAACAATAATTTAGAAAATTTTCGCTCTTTCATTTTGGTTATCTTCACTTTTTGTATGTTTTCGAGATATTATATTTTTCACTATCCGAGTGAACCCACAGGCCGAGAGTGGTATAATTCCTCTTTCTTTTTACTACAGAGGCAGTTGATTTCACTTCTGTTACAATTAGTTCCTCACATAGCCAAAAAATTGAATACCCTTTCTCGACTACAAACAAGGAGCCCCATGATAACAATAATTTTACTACGAATATGTCGGTTTCATTAACAGTAACGACCAATAGCGACATTTAGGTGCCAGAACTGGAGGCGGAGGACAGTTCACGCTTTCTTTGTAGGTAAGGCTTAGTATTAAGATTCCATAGTGTTCGGGGCAAAAGTGGCCAAACGTGGAGGGGCAATTGCACCCAACATTTTCGTTTAAATTAGTTTCAATTTCCCATTAGAGCGGAGTTCTAAAATATTGCTATTGGCATGAGATCGGTGAATATGTGATTTCATTTATCTCATATCCTGTTCTGTTTAGGAAACTTTTATTTAATTTTTGATGCATATTTCTGTATCTGACAACTCCAGTGAAAAAGGAGGCACATAGTGGTTCGGATCCCACTTAAAACTGTAGGTCCAGTCCAGATTAGCCTTACTGTGCATAAAGTCGACTTAAATAACAAATTAATCAATCAAATCAATCAATCGAGTGATAACATAATTCAAGGCTTCCCAATGAACAACAAAACATGCTGAGAAGCTCCTACACATGCGCACTGTGATTTACCGCTCGCAATGTGGGAAACTTTCATCTGAAGGTGGATTATGGACCAACCTGTTCCGTGACAGGTGTTTATGGTCGTTCTGCGTCCGTGGTCATCGGGCCTCAATCAATCACAGAGCAGACTGGAATCTGTCGCTTTGTACCCGCGACCACAGAGGCTTCCTATTCTCGCTTTGTGTACTCTTGCTCCTGTTTACACCTGTTACGATACCTACTATACAGATGTCCATGTACATGTTAGTAGTGTAAGTATTGCCCTAAACTTGATGTTAGTTGCTGGACTAGACGCAGATCGTAAAAGGTGGAGCAAATCAGCAGCACTTAGAAATATGACTAAATAAATAATTTCAAATTAATCTTTTCCGTAGTTATCACACCCTTTCATAGTCGTATCTTATATTACGGTAAAAAACTTCACCATACACCTGGAAACACTCAGGTCACATGATCTGATCGTCTCTTGCTACATAATATCGAGGGCAGCGGAGTAGCTAAGCTGGAGCGGACAGGAGCCTCTAAGGTAAAGGGGAGGCCGGAAGACATTTCCTTTGTTTTTGTTAGGCTGGCCAAGTAGTTTATAGTGATGTATGAAATCCAAGGCTGGTTGTTACGTTTAGATGCACGTCTACAATACTTATGCTATGATTTCCCATTAATGACGTGAAAGAGTTTGCTGATCTCATTGTGATACTACATATTTCATTGTAGGGGGCTGACAGAACACTGTTTTCATTTTGAACTATGAAGCAGCTGGTATACTATTTTCAATTTTTTACGCGTTTCCCGTGACTTGACATGATTATAGAAGACAACAATTATTATTGTTTAGTTAATGAAACGTAACGCAATTTATGCAAAGGGGAAGAAAATCGGTCAAAAATTTTAAAAATGGCTTCTTTATTTTCTTTAATATTCCAAATGAATCTAGGATAACTACGATGGCTGACAATTGCGATGAAGCTCAAATCACGGACAATTGCGATGATTTTGATGGTAAAGGTCATTTTAGAAAATAATGGTAGGACAATTGCGACGATGAGGATGACTAACCGCAGTTGCACCTAACCTAACCTAAATGTGGTTGACATGCAAGTACGTTTACAAGCTACCTGCCAGTCTTAAGCCTGGAGAAGAAAGTGCGAGAGGAATCAGTGTTCTATTTGAAAATATCATTATTTCACACAATTCTCGTGTAAGAGGTATTGATTGATTGGATTGCTTTATTTTACTTCGCTTCTTGTGACACTTTTGGCAAATTTGCGAGGAAGGGGAAATTGATGAATGAACACTCACAAACATCCATGCCCAAGCCAGGATTCTAACCCGGGACCCCTGGCATCGTGCTAACCACTCAGCCACAAGGGCCGGCTGTAGGAGGTATTGTACCTTCAATTTCATAGAAGATTTAAAATGTGAAAGCAATTTTCCACCCGCTCTTTCACTTCTGTGTTTATCGCAATTGTCCGTCATCTCAATTGTCCACCATCGCAATCGTCCGGCTACCATTCCAAATTCATAAAATGTGTACATTTTTAAGACACCAGAAGAGTAGGACTTAAAAGTAATACATAATCTCTTACTGAAATTGAAAACGAGTAATGAGCCATTGATAGGGCAGCTTAACAATAAAACACACAAAAAACTACTACTTGTACGTCTGTCACACCGCCCCCCGAAATATGAATCCATAAAATTTGAACAAACAAAAGCAAGACCTCGTGACCTTGATAGCTTGCAGCCAGCCAGCACTCAAACTGAAAGGTATAGAGAAGGGTTCACTTGTGGTTGAAATTGTGCCAGAAATATAGCAAGATAGAAGTTCAGCGCAGGCTGAGATAAAAATCCGTAGTAGCTATGGGGTTAGCTTTAAGTTATCCTGATGTGTGCACGTGCCTTGTTACTATTTTTATTTTTTATTTCAGAAATTTTCAGTTGCGGATGCGATGTATAAGGTCGTATTTAGGGAAGGTGTAAGGGTACATTTTGAGGCAAAATTACCATCAAATGGACGTTTGTGAACAAAATTAGGGGTTTTGGGGGTTTGTGAAAAAATCACTACTTCTTACTGTTCCTGCCACAGTAGCAAAGACAGAGAAATAGTTTTTTTAAATTGAAAATTACAAAATAAAACTATTTTGGCAAGTAGCGTACGCAGGATTTCATCAAGGGGGGTGTTATTTCTAAAACTTTTTTCCAAATTCACATTACCATTGTGTTATTATACTTTAATTAAATAATAATAATCACAATTAATTAATAATACTTATAATTAATTAATTAGCTGAATTAATACTAATAATACTACTAATACCACTACTACTACTGTTAAGTAGTAGAGATCTACATAAATATAGTATTTATGAAAACAATAGAATGAAATTACTTTCTGGTCATTCGATTTTTTTCAAATCCTGGGAGCATTTTTTTTTTGTTTCTTTGTTACGAAATAATTGTCTGGTCAACGAGGTGAGACATTTTGAAGAGAGACATTCAAACGTGTTGCGGTAAACAATATAATGGGAAGGCGAATTGGTGACTGTGTTCTTGTCCGCCTAGCCATAAATACAAGAAAATATATTAAAATAAATTGAAATAATCAAAGTATGGGACTCATCCAAGGAGCTGCGGTGATCTGGTCGGTAGAGCGTCTGACAAGTGACAATCACGCGGGAGATCCCGATTCGATTCCCGAAATTGGTTGGATTTTTCCGGCTTTTTCCCCGCATAAATGTCCCCGATAATTCACATCTGGATTATCTCGCTGTTCTTGCCAACAAAACATTTTACAATAGTTAAGCTTATTGTCATTTGAATAATTGTCTAGTCAACAAGGTGAGACATTTTAAAGAGAGACATTCAAAAGCGCTGCGGTAAACAATATAATGGGAAGGCGAATTGGTGACTGTGTTCTTGTCCGCCTAGCCTTTGTCTATACATTAGCCTCTTACAACGTACCAATAACTTTATTTAGTTAATTCTCATTGTTCACACAAAACAAAATACATGTTCGTTGAACACTGGCGTACGTAGAGGGATGGCCGATGGTGTTCCAGCCCCTACCAAAATTTTGAGAAAATCAGAATTTTCAAATAAAAGTCAGTTAAGAACTTTAAAAAATCAAAATGTGTAAATGCGAAACCTCTTTTAAAGTGAATCCCAATTAACATTTTTGTCTTTGAATACAATTTTAATAGACTGAAAAGCTCCAAAAATACGAAATATTTTATTATGCATCCTGCCCTCCAAAACAAAGCCATGTGCTATCCACATTTACTATTCCAGCCCCTTCAGAAAAAAAAATCCTGCATACGGCAGTGTATTGAACATTGTTGCAACTGAGATACAAAACATTTTTTTATCTTTTAAATCATAGTTACCCTAACCTAACCTCATAAACTCGTGTTTATTTTCAAGGCATCACTCTGAAAGACGCGTGTGTTTGGAATGCTGTGCTTTTTTCCATGCTGCATGGAGATAATAATTCAAATTATTATTATTGTTATTAGTAGTAGTAGTAGTAGAAGTAGTAATAGTAATATTATTGTCCCAGATCTTTGACTAAAAAATTGGCCATTTTTTTCCACAGCATTTTTCATAATATTTCACAAGCTCAAGGGGGGGGGGTTTCAACCCCGTAACCCCCCCTTGCGTACGCCACTGATTTTGGCAGTACTAGGAGTCAGGTACGCTTTAAGTGATCTGGCTTTACTCTCCATTGAAAATAACAAAACAAAAAGATGAAAATTACAAAGTTGTTGATGCTCTTGCAGACCAAAATCAGGAACGTTATAATTTAAGTATTAAGTCTAACATTGTAAATGGTAAGACTTAATCATTAATGTAAGCATTGTGATTCAAATTAAACTTAATTTGAGTAAAGAATGTGATGTAGTTTACAGTATCTATTTTATTAGTTATTTAGTACACACTGTTATAATTAGTCTATAGAATTTGCTAATAACAAATAAGCTCATTTTTAATCATAGCAAGATAATTTTATTTCTTTATCACCCCACATGCTAAAATTTAGGCATTCGTACTCTGCAGATCCAGCCACTAATAGCAGTAACTGGGGAGCTCCACTTAAGTAACCTTACCTAGTGTCCTGAACGAGTACACCCCTGATAGGGGACCTTGTCTCTCGGCATAGAAACCAACTCGGGCACTAGGTTCTGGGTAGCGTAGCTACAAACAACTATGGAGAAACATTCTGCACAAGTTAAGTACTTAAACCGTGAATACAACTTAGTGCATTAGTTTATCTAAGCAGAGATAAGTTGTATTATTGGCCACATAGAGTTAATGATCGCAACATGAATAAACTTCCTAAATTGAGCTTCATTATGATGTATACTGTCGATTCTGTCTGGGCTTGCTAATGTGGGGTAATCATTAAAAGAACCCGTTCGTTACTTCAATCATTTTCATACATAACTAACTAACTAACTAACTCTCTAGCCTTCTTAAACCCGAAGGTTCATGGCTGCAGCAACACAGGCCTTCCATCCGTCCCTATCTTGAGCAAGATCTATATACTCTTTTCCATCCATACCGATTTCCCTTAGGTCCATCTCAACGTTGTCCCTCCATCTTCGTCTCGGCCTTCCTACAGGTCTCTTACCATCAGGTTTCCCAACAAGAATCCTGTAAACTCATATTTCCTCTCCCATTCGTGCCACATGGCCTGCCCCCCTAAGTCTTCTTGATTTAATTATTCTAATAATATCTGGACATGAATACAAATTATGTAGTTCTAAATTATGTAATCTTCTCCACTCACCTGTCTCCTCATCCCTTTTAGGTCCAAAGGTTTTCCTAAGGATCTTATTTTCAAATACTCTCAATTTATGTTCCTCTTTCAATGTAAGGGACCAAGTTCCACATCCATATAATACTACAGGCAAAATTACTGTTTTGTATATTTTAACTCTTAGTTCCTTAGATATTAAACGAGAAGACAAAAGTTTATGAAGAGAGAAGTAACATGCATTTCCTGAATTAAGCTTACTTTTTATTTCCTCTTTAATTTTCATTTGTTAATATTACTCCTAAGTATTTGAATTTGGAAACTGGTTCAAACGAATTGTTATCAATAATTAGATTTTGATTATTACCTAAGACTTGGTTTTGGCCTGTAAGCATATATTTAGTTTTCTCTTTGTTAACTTCCAAACCTATCTCTTTCGCAGTTTTGAAAAATATTTTAGCATTATTCTTAATTGTATTTATATCATCCCCTAATAAGTCTACATCATCTGCATATGTTAACAACTGAGTCATATCATTTAATTTTAGTGCTTCTTTAGTTTCTTTTACCTTCCTAAGGCAAAATTAAAGAGCAATGGAGATAATGCATCTCCTTGTTTTAACCCATCATGAATTGTAAATTAATACCTACACGAATTTTACTTTCTGTTTCACTGGTGCATACTTTTATCATACTAACAAGCTTCTTAGGTATTCCAAACTCGACTAATATATTATATAATTTATCTCTTTTAACCGAATCATTTGCTTTTTTGAAATCAATGAATAGCTGATGGACATTTTGATTATATTCCCACCTTTTTTCAAGTGTCTGTCTGATGTGAAAAATTTGATCTGTAGTTGATCTGTTACGTTTAAATCCACATTAAATGTGTACATTTTCATACATACACAGGAGAACATAAAACCAGTCATAGGTAAATATAAGTTGTTATTAGTAATGAATTATGTAACTGTTATTTGTTAAATATAATTTAATTATTTTTTTTAATTGTGTAATGAAATCTTTACATGTAACTCAAAAATTAAAATTCTTAACGAAGTAATGCACTGTTATAATACATTTGGCGTTCAAATGATAACTGTCCATCTTACTCGAAAATATTTCCTTGAACAGATACCAATGGTCTTACTAGAAATTTAGATCTATGGCTTCAGGATCTAGTTATCCTAGTAAGTTATATATTGGCTAGTAAGGCTTACTTACGTAAACTTGGCCTTCTTCATTGACCGAAGTGACGTGGGTGAGTCGTGGTGCTCCTTTCAATAACAAGGCTGTGTCATATGTGACACCCACTTTCTTGTTTTGCACGCATGTGCGCGAAAACCGGTTAGAGATTTCTCACATGTGGAATACCTTCCTAGCCAGTACTTAAGTAGTTGTCTGTGTCCCCACCTAACGTGTTTGCTGGTAGTTGCATATTATTTGAGGGCGTGTGCACATAGGTGCCTTGTTCGATACTGCTTTGTTGTTTGTGATCCAACTGTTACTGTAGCCACGACTATGAATTCGCGATTTATTACGAGGAAGAGATACGAATTGAAGTGATAAGGCAAGGCGAAGCAAGCGGTGATGATGGTGCTAGTTCAGGTGACTCAGGTAGTGAAACAGAGAACTATCTTTTATCAGATGAACACTGCAAAGAGCACATTGCTGGTGATACGGAGGTACCAACTTTTGATGACTCAGTAGTCAATTATGAAATTGACATGGAAGTTGAAGATGATATTAATTTCAATGTAGGTAGAGAATTGGAAACTGTATGGGAGACAAACCATTGAATAGCAGAAAATCTAAAACTCCAAGCAGAAGTAGGAATCTAGTGACCCACCTGCCTGGACCGAAAGGATGAAGAGCTTAGGAAAGAAGATGATATATTTTCTTTGTTCATCCTTGATGATATTGTTTGTAATAATCATCAGTCAGGCAAGACGGTAAATAAAAACATCATTTATCATAACTTCAGGTTATAAAACCACATGAAATACATTCAACAAAGACAAAAGACAATCTATCTCCACATAGCAATATCTACATTTAATAACGATTTTTGGGTTAATATTAAATCTTTTTGCTGTTCTTATTACGTTCTCTTTAAAATTACGTATCTCTCGCTGGGTAATTAAGTTGATTCCGCTGATGGATAAGACATTCTGTAAATACAAATGTCATATCTTTACATATTCTTTATCTTCTTCTCAACCTCTGTCAACTCTCCCCCTCTAACAAAAATAAATCATTAATAGGTCTTATTACCAAAAGTCACTTTCAATCTATCAGGTTCTTTCTTCGATTTAGAAGATCTTCGAAATTCACTGTTCTCTATGTTCCTTGCTTGTGAAGTTCCTGCTACCTCTGGTGCCCTAGGTTTAGGTGTTGCAGTCCCTGCAGAACTTCCAAACGTCCAAAAATCATCCAACTCCTTTTCTTTCTTCTATACCTCCATTCTCCGATCTTTTCTAGTCTGCCCACTTGATGCCTCTGCACTCTTTTTATAACTCTACTTTTGAGCTTAACCTCCAAAAGCATTGATCCTACCCACTTAATCACTTGAGCTGTTATAAATTTAGGCGATAGTGATGGAAATTTTTTTACCCAACACTATTTCACCGGGTCTAGGCATCCAAGTCTCTTCCTCCCATTTATTATTATTTGTCTTTTCCTCCATTTGGCAATTCGGTAAGTTCAATATAATTCTAGGCTGGTAATTCAAAACTCTCTCTGCTGGAGACATTCCTAATTGTTTCCACTTGGAAAATCTTAAATTGTGTAAGATATGTTACGTTCCTAGTAACTTTCCTCACCCTTTACTCCTATAGCCGGGAGCATTGAGGCTCTAAGGGTCTACACTGAAACCTATCTTCAGGGTAGGTGCAGAACAAATCCAACCAAAGTCGTGAAGTTTTAATGAAATGTTTATTTACTGCTTGAATACTTACAGCCAGTGGTTAGGTAATTCATAACTGGAACTTGGAGATCAATTGTTAATAGATAATTTCAAACTTACTGGAAAGGTCAAACTAGGGTGGCCCAAACCTAGGTTTTACAGAAGAGCGGCATACACCTATTCACTTCTTCCTAGACTTGGAGTTATCACCCGAGATTGCCAATTTAGGTTTTACAGAAGAGCGGCTTGCATCTATTCACTTCTTCCTAAATTGGAACTTATATCCCATTCGGCTAACCTAGGTTTTACAGAAGAGCGACATACACCTATTCACTTCTTCCTAGATTAGACCGTTCCTATTTGGCCAGTCTAGGTTTTACAGAAGAGCGGCTTGCACCTATTCACTTCTTCCTAGACTGACACCAGAACAGACCTCCTTACGGACCAAACTCCTTCGTATTTATACCCAAAGTTCCAGACTCGAACACCTATCTTTAGGTAATTTCTTTTTACAATACTCCAAATTACAACAGAAAGATATTTGAAAAATACATAGTTTGACAATTAATAATTTACAAAGAAAGTTTACATATTCATTTGAGTTAACAATTATTTCCTTAACGTTGATAAAATCTTACATTTTGGAATTATACAAATTTAAATGTTCCGCCATTATTTAATTACAATTAGTTAGTTCATCAAACATGGATAATCTTTGATTGGCAAATCTATATTTACATCATAATAAATGCCCGTTGTCTTAAGCGAGCTGTCTTCATTAGATAGTTACAGAAAGGTGAATACATTAGTTCAACAACGCCTTGATTGGCGCGTTCATATTTGCGTCACAACATGTAGTATCACGGACATTAACAATGACTTGAGGTAACACTATATCAAATTTTCTTTTAACACGGAATTGAATTGCAAAGTTACAAAATAAGTAAGGTCGTAACAGATACTATCTATCATCTGTTTCCAGTCGATACTATGTCCATAATTTCTATTTTGAAAATATTTATTCCTTATTAAGCTCTTAACAGTTTGCACCCATCTTTCCGCTGAGCCGTTCCTTTCCGGATAACAAGGCGATTCCATGATTTTCACAAAATTTCTCAAATTGCTTACTCCTGAAAGGCGGTCCATTATCCAACAATATAACCGAAGGGTAACCAATTATCTGGAAATTTCTGTTTAAACATTTTATAGTCTCTTCCCCTGTTGTCGAACGCACCTGCCACATTTCCGTCCATCTGGAGCAACTGTCGATGAATAATGACACATTTCTTCCTCCGTATTCAAAAACATCATCATGTACTCGCTCAAATAGAATCTCTGTTTGTTTCCATCCAACATATTTGTTTCTGGATGTACTTCCTTGAAAACGATTGCATTCTACACATTTGTTTCCCAATCTGTCGAGATCCTTGTCTATTAAAGGCCACCAGTAGAATTATCGAGCCATCATTTTCATTTTAGGCGTACCCACATGTTCTGCATGTAACAACATCAAAACTGTTTCTCTGCAATCTTTCGGATGTATTATGCATCTTCCCCACATAAGGCATCCTGTATTAGTCGTTACTTCATTTCTCCTCCGATAATAATACAAGATAACAATATTTTGATATTCTTTTGGAAGTTAATTAGGCCACCCGACATCAAACCATTGCACAACGTTTTGTAAAATGTCGTCTTCTTTTATTTTCTGTACTATTGTATCTAACAATAGAAGTTCCATTTCAAAGGTGTCAATATAATTTAAAGATTCCTCTGCATCCTCTGTGTCTTCCTTCACTGGCAATCTCGATAGGAAATCTGCTACCTCTACCCGTTTCGTGTAAATAATTGTGTATAAGTATTGCGATAACAGCAAAGCCCATCTCTGTAACCGTGAACATTCTAACGATGGAATAGCCGCTGTCTCGCCAAAAATATATTTTACAGGTAGAAATTCGCTGTAAACTGTGAATTGTTTTCCATAAAGATATGTATGAAATTTCTTTATACCAGTCAGTAATACTAACGCTTCACGTTCAAATTGACTGTAGTTTCTCTCCGAAGGCGCTAGTGTTGCCGAAGTGCAGGCAATTGTTTTCAGTTGACCATCAATCATATTACACAATTGAGCCCCAACTCCTACACCACTTCCGTCTACTATCAGCACAATATCTTGATCTGGATTGTATGGAGTTAATATCTCTACTTTTCGCAATTCTTCCTTGGATTCAAAACATTCAGTTATATGTTGATCTGTCACGACCACACTGCTCCTTTATTTAGCAATTCATAAAGATGTGGTAACTTCATAGCAAACTTTGGCATACTTTTATGATAACATGAAATCATTCCTAAATACGATTTCAATACTTTAATGTTTGTTGGCTCAGGACAATTCAATATTGCTGACTTATTTTTGTTTTAAGGTTGAAAACCATTACTAGATATCCTGTAACCTAAATAGTATACCTCTTTTTTGAAGAACTGACATTTGTTGAGGTTAACTTTTATATTGTAATATGTCAATCTCCGTAGATCACCATTATTTTTCTTTACTACCACCAAAGGTGTACCCCAATAAGAATACTGTATAGGTGAATAAACTCCCAACTGAACCAAATTATCTAATTCAACCTATACTTTCGGTTGTAAACTGTAAGGAATATCATATGCTTCTTTTGAATATTGGAACTGCTACATCCTTGATTGGTATTGTAGCTTTAAAGTGTTTAATAGGCTCACAAGTTTTACCACAAAAACTCCTTTGTACTTATTTATTAAGTATTCAACCCTCTGATTATTAAGTCAGCTGCTTAGATACTGATAAGAAACAACTGTCCTTAGAAATCCTTAACTCAAACTAAGATTTCCAATCCTGCCATAATTCATCCAACCAGGTCCTCCCTAAAGTAGGCGTTTTGAATTTATTTAGTGAAATGTACAAGAGCAATTTAAATCTTCCTTTATCTAATGGTGCTTCTAGCAAAACTTCCTCTACTATTGGTAGTGGTCTCCCACCTGCATTTCTCAAAGTGAAATTACTCTTTCTAACTGGAATGTTCTGGAAATTCATTGTATAGAATTCCTGAGGCACCCGTATGCACTTCGAATTGGACCTCTTTGCCATTGCACATCAACCTAACCAAACAATTATCCGCTTCACATCTAAAGCTATTCATTTCAACATCCGATTCTTGTACATATAATTGATTCTTATGAACATTATACCCATGTGAAGGTTCACTTGAATTATTATTAAGACTCACTATGCCTAACCTACTTGTCTTATTAACTTCAACATGTACACCATTAAACACCAAAGGTTCATAGATGTATCAACATCATGTCTAACCTTAGTTGAAGCTTCTTTCGTAATAAAGTTGCTATTTTCATTCTTACAGCACTGCTGAAAATGACCTTTTAATCCACATTTTAAACAATGCACATTCCGAGCCGGACATTTGTACTTATCTTGGACATTATTACACCTTGAACATTTAAACGCAGCTTTCTTGCTTTGTTGACTAACCGATTTATCTTTTTTAACATGGTGTACATTACTAATTACCGTCTAATCCTTGAGATAAAACAACCTCACATCGTGTTCTACTATCTCCATGGTCGATGATAAGGATACGGATACTGCTTTCACAAAATCAAGCTCCGGTTCGGCTAATAATTTCTTTCTTGTAACTTCGCTACATATGCCAAAAACTAATTGGTCTCTCATCATTTCATTAAGGAATATACCAAATGAATCATTAGCTGCTTGTTGCTTCAAACGTATTACAAATTCAGATACCGTTTGCACTTCCTCCTCTCTCAATAAATGAAACTTATACCTTTCAACTATGACATTCTTTCTAGAACTGAAATGAGTTAGCAACGAAGTACATAATTCTTCATATGTCTTGCGTGGAACTTTTGCTGGTGTAACTAAATCGCTGAGGATATCGTACACTCTTCCGCCAGCTACGGAAATTAACGTATAAACTCTTTTATCTGGGGCAATATTATTTACCAAACAGAATTGGTCAAACCTTTCAATGTAAGTTTGAATGTTGCCATGCTCCACATCAAACTGTTTATAAAACTGAACATGATTACTAACCTCCATAATTCACAGGTAAATACTCTTAATTAGCTGAATCTTCTAATACATATTATACTTGTTACCTGCTTTTCATTTTTATCTTCGTCGCCAATTTTAATAATCATCAGTCAGGCAAAACGGTAACTAAAAACATCATTTATTATAACTTATAACTTCATGTTATAAAAATTACATGAAAGACATTCAACAAAGACAAAACGCAATATATCTCCACATAGCAATATCCACAGTCTATCTTTACATATTCTTTATCTTCATCTCAACTTCTGTCATTATAGGCGTATTCTCTTTGGACTTTCTGGCATGAGACATTCTATCTAAATGTACTCTAACTATATTTGCGAAATTGGAAGTTGTTATGGGTGTAAAAAGCAGAAATATGGTAAGTGTCTATGACAGCCACTTGTTGAATTGGTCCTATCATACAGCCTTGTTATTGCAATGTTACTATAGGATGGAACGGCGAGGTGGGAGCAGACACCGAAAAATACAGCGCAAAATACACTTGGTGGTGAATGCAATGGTATCTGGCTGTGATATTAAGTAGATGTTGCTTTGCGTATGCAGAACTGTCAGAAAAAAACAGTAAGGAATGTGCAAGAAGTCGACCTCCGCAGTGGAGTGCTTAGCAGAGCTGGCTAAGACGCCAGGTGTTCCGGGCTCGAATCTCGTTCTGTGCATAGATATTTTTTCTGAGTCTTCATCAATTTCATCATATCATAACCCATCCCAGTGCTTGCAATTATCCAAGCGTGTGACAGGAAAGTTAAATAAAAACCAAAAACAAATCAATCAATCAATCAAAAGCAATGTGCAAGAAATTATCTAATTTCTGTCCTCGGTCAATTTATTTACTTAATATTGGTCAGTCCTTGTTTTCACTTTAGCTGGTTTGTTGGCTTCCTTACCGAGTTATGTGGACAGATCTAAACTCTCTGGTTTGCTATGGTGGTGCGGAACACCTTTTAAGCTTGGATAAATGGGCTCGCTTTATTCTAGTTACTTCAAAGTAGTCTTGAATAATGACCGAAACAACTGTTAGAAATGTCTTTATAACAAATGGACCAAGGTTGGAAATCTTAAAGCCCTCAGGAATATATATTGACGAAAATACATCACTACAAAGATAAATATTTACAGATGATCAGATAGATAGGAGTAAGTGAAGATGATCTACAAAGGTCTGTGCTCAAACTTCAATCAATTCTTGCCAATTACAACATGAAAATTCGAGAGGATATAACAAAGTTATTGGCAATAATTGGTGAATAACTTCGACTTACCAGAGTGAAAAAGATTGATAAACGATAAAATACGTGTAATTGAACAGGTAACAGACTTTGTATACAGGGTGTCGCAAAACAACTTCAACGCTTCGGTGCAGGTAGATATCTTAAAAACGTGTAACTTTTCCCAATAAACTTTACCTCGAAAGCGCTTAGTTTCTGCACTGTAAGAGCTTAATATCTATCCTGTATGTATGCAACCCAGCACAGCAAACGCTCGCTCTTACATAACTTCCAGGGGCGCGTGTTAGGGTTGCCACTAGCGTTCCTCGTAAAGAGAGACGACTTGAAAACAACAATTTAGGGAGTCTTGGATGAGCAATATCCGAAACATTAATGTTATTTGCAATGTTGTAAGAAGCATTTACAGTATTTATAAACTGACCAAGACAAAGAATAGGCGGACTGAAATTCAAGACTATTTATTCATAGTTGATTGATTGATTTATTTTCCTTCGCTTTTCTGACACTTTTGGCTGATCGCGAAGATGAGGATGAGTGTGATTATATGATGAAATAACAAATAACACCGATATCTAGGTCAAGATTTAAACCCGAGACACCTGTCGTCGTAGCGCGCTGTTCGAACATCACCACGAAGTGTTTCGCATGTCATGCAATATCAACAATCGAAAGTGACACGTGAGACATGGGAAATCGACGATCGAACAAATGCAAACATAATGTGTTGGCGGCCTCGTTCGTTACAAAAAGCGGAAAAACCTCCACTGAAAAGAAAATAATGGTAATGGCAACACAACACATCAAAACTTTCCTCTGAGGAGCTTTTTGCTTTCTTGTTTTTGTCATTTTTCATTCCAAGTGCCCTATATAGCTCAGCGCTTGATATAAGGATCTATTTCTTGGCTTTGGTTTTTAATGAGCAACTGATCCTTGCATTAATTTTAACGTGTAAATTTATTAATGTCTAATCGAAGTTTATCATTAAATTACCAGAGCCCTTACCGTTATTTCCTTACGTGATTATCTCAGAATTATGTGACTTCATGTGAAGTACCTTTGGATTTTCATCAATGATTTCAAGGTAAGCACTCCCTACTTTTAAAACGAAGATCATACATCAATTTTTCAATAAAATATTGCCCCTTCGCCGACTTCTCTGTCACAATACTCAACAATGAACATAATGGAAGATGTACGTACGTATATTTGATTTCTATTGGTTTAATGAGCAAAATATAAATGTTACAAACCATGGAATAAGAAAAAAATCTCGATGCTTGGTAGTGATGGGGGAGCGGGCAAATCACAATCTTGCGTAGGGCGCCAAAATATCTAGCTACGGAGCTGGTAAGCAATTGGAATATAGGCTGGCTTTGTACTCTTTGGCATTCTTCTGAAAGAGATGAGTAGAAATGGAAAAGGTCAAAGAGACACGCAGGTCCCTCTCAAGTCTTAACACTGAAGAGGGAAGAGGAGTTTGTGGAGTCTTTGTGCTTTGCACTTTGAGGTCTGGTTTGTAAAGTACTTGCACTGAAGTTCTCAGCTCAGAGTAAGCTAGATATTACTGCAATCAAGGGAATGCATCTTCTGTGAGAAAACCACGTTCCAAGTCCTTCTTGATTTCGTAACGCAGGCCCGTAGCCAGGCAGGGGCCAGGGGGAGCTCAGCCCCCTGGAACTACCGTCAGCCCCCCGTGGCACTGCAGTCAGCCTCCTTGACATTAGGTGAAACTATTTTGAATAATTTGGATGCAGTGAAGAGTGAAAATGTAGACAGCAGATTTTATTTTCCTCACAACTTTGCTGAAGAATAAGTTCAAATAGCATAAACAGAAGCGGCAAATATTTAGAAGATGCTCTTCTCTAGACTTTAGAAAGTTCCTTCGTAGGGGAGCTTTTTAGCTGTACCTTATCTGCCTCTGTTGCGGCCTCCCTTTTAGACAGAAATCTGTTACTTTGACATCATTATGAAAATTCCCTCCTTCCGCATCTGCTTCAAAGTTCAACAGTTCCCAAGTTTTGGGAACGAAGTGGAATTTCATTGCTTCAGCAAGGTGTGGAATGTACGCTAGTCACTATGATTGTCTATTGTCCATTTTTGTCTGATATAAATACGTATCTGTATCATCAAAAATAGTACTAAGTGTGTAGTAAGGGAAGATTTCAGTAGCATTCAATTAACACTTCAAGTGATATTTTAAGAATATAGAAAAATGTAGAATTTGTATATTTCTAAACATTATATAACTTCATGACCCCCTCCCCCCTACACACACAATTTGCCTTCATTTAATACTGTTAAACGTTGGAAAAATGGACTTGATTTACAAAGCAACCCGTGAGCCCCCCTGGAGATCAATTCTAGTTCCGGGCCTGTCGTAACGTAGTTTTGAAAGTAAAAACGGAATTCAGAAAAGTGTGGATTTAAATAAAGAAGTATTTTTTACTTTAAGAAATTTTATGATATATTTAAATATATATATATATATATATATATATATATATATATATATATATATATATATATATATGTATAATTTGAATTTTCAATTGAAAGTTCCTATCACTTAAGTTAGGTTGAATAAATACTGTAAATGTCCTTGTAGTTTCGCATTATGTAAAAGTCTTGCACTACTCTTAGAACAACACATATCTTTGTTACAAGTACGAGTATATCAGCTTTAGACTGATCAGTTTCGGAGCAAGGGAGCCCGGTCTGGTTATTATAAGTTGACATATTATGTATAATATATTATGTGAATGCTTATATTTAAAACACCCTAGTAATCAAGGGGTTCCGGGTTCGACTCCAGTGAAAAAGGAGGCACATAGTGGTTCGGATTCCACTTTAAACTGTAGGTCCAGTCCCGATTGCGTATTTACAAACCCTATAGTGCTGCAGAACCAGAGGTATATAACGCTTTCTTATTGGCTGTGTGCACCGGAAGTGTTTATGTTCCGTGTCCATTGTTCCTTGTTTCTTCATTTACAGCAAAAGTATGGAAAAATATGCCTTGTGATTGTATAGTAATAAAGTTTGTAATCAGATTGTCGAAATTATGTTAAGAAATATACGTTTATATAATAAAATATAATGTTTAAAATGCTATACGTTGGATATACATAATTTTCTCAATAGTCATTGGTAGTTACAATGTTTGCACTGATGTGCCTTTAAATATAAAAATCATTCACTTCAAGAAGAGTTCTGATTTCTGTCTTCTAAAACATTAATTTAAATAATTTTGCTAAAAAATTGAACCTTAGTGTAAATGGGTTTCTTATCTAGTTGGGATGGATATCTGAAATTTACACTGTTAATTTGAACCCTGCCATCTAGCGTTAACTTGAAGGAACGCTGCATCAACTTCCGGAATGGCAGCCAATCAGTAGCCAAATATCGCTGGAGGTTCTGCAGTACTATAGGGTTTGTAAATACGCGTCCCGATTAGCCTTACTGTGCACAATGTGGATTTAAAACAGCAACTCAACAATAACAATAACATAACACCCTATTCAATTTAAATAACCTCACTATCTCTTAAAGAATTTGGCCTCGTAAGACGGGCAATGTATCGCTGCAGAAGGAACCTAACCTAGCCATTACACAGTCATAAATGTGGCAACGCAGCATTGGATGTTGTGCACTTGTGGCACCTTTCATATACCACGAGCGCATCTTTACACTGTTTATTTAAAATCCGTGTAAAATCGGTTTCGCAAAGTAAATTGAGAATGATAATGAATTTTACGATTATCGTAATAACAGATGCAAAGATCTTCAAAACAAGACGAGCATTGTTAATGTAGGACTACCAAATACTAAGAAAAAAGTATCTTCGCAAAATTTATGAGAACTTTTTTTTGACAAATTTTAAAACTCTGAAAATTACGAATTGTGTTTAAAATCTTTCTACCTGCACCGTACTAAAATTTCATCACGGTCGGACCACCTGTTTTTATTTATAGAATTTCAAGACAGCGATCGTTTGCAAAACCAAAGGAAAATTTGTTTTTGTTCTCACGGCGATAATAAATAGAAGGCACACTCGAAAGAAAAATGGTTAGCATATGTTAAGGCAGAATTGAATAAGGTAAATTGTCATGTAACTCGTCTTAATGTAAATCTACTAGTTAAATTTTAATTGCAGTCCAAACTAGAGTATCCATAATTTTTAATCCGATAGTTTTTGGTTACGCGGTGCGACACCGACTCGTCTACTTCCTTGACTTTGTGTCAAGTAGTGTATCTGATGTCTGCATCGATTACACTACGTTTTGGAGCTGTGTATTGTGTGGTGTATGACCACGTGGTGCATCGTAACTAATGAAATGAACGTTTAAAGCATCAGACAGGTATTTGTTGCATCCTCTGAAATTGAACACCGTTATCCGGCTACTTGGTTGATCGTTGCACCAGCATGACACCTGGATACACCTGCACTACACCTAGCTTCAAAAGGTGCACCTCACAGTAGGTCGAAGGAATGACCAGTTGAAATACCAATGAACTATATGAATGAATGAATTGATTTATTTTACTTCGCGTTCTGCCACTTGTGGTTAATTAAGAATATGAGAATGGAGGACGATAAGTTTAAATAGATGAAGGGACATTCTCAAACACAATAGGACAGCAGACAACACAAATCTTATGGAGAATTACTCTGGCAATAGATCCAGACACCAGATCCTCGTTAGTCTGCAACGTGCAGTCCAGGGTGTACTACGTGGATGAGAGGTTGACATTTTGGTGTCTTTAGGAAGGATCAACCTTTACACCCCACCAGATCAAATGTCTTAGCTTTAGTGCTTATGCCTGAAGTAACTCTGGCTCTATGTACAGTGCGATGCACAACTATTGCTTGGCAAATTGTCCACGACTATTTCCATTAATTTCAATCTTGTATCCTTACGCGCTTATAAGGAATGTACGTATTATGACGTACGCTTGCTCAGAGGCTGTCAACATTTTCTTTGTTTTATTTTTGAAGCTCTCATTGTATTGGGTAGAAAAGATGGAGTAAATATGGTAAAGGTCAATTTGCTTGGTAGTACTTATGTCTTTCACTGGACGGGACGCAATTGAACTGATAATGTAGAGAGCAAGGTGAAAGGGAAAGTCGCTGCCGCTTGCTATACGATACAAACTAGCTGAGCTTCCATCCGGCGTGGGGACCGCCTTTCTGTCAGTGATCCTCTGTTGCAGCGTTTACATACGAAGAAACGTGCAGTCAAGTAGCTGATTACACATAACGTTGGCTGCCTGTTGAACAACAAGATTCAACCTTAGAATCCCTTCTCCCCGAATCGTCCAGCAGGAAAAAAAAATGTCAATAGGTTAAGCATTCTGCACTGTGAATGGTTGCCAGGATTTAGCTTGACTTGGGAACGAACTTACTGTAAAACGAAGTTTGCTCCCTCCCGCTGAGATCACGCTCTGCGAGATGGGACATTGTTGGATTCGGATGATGTGGCTGGGCTGCCCGAAACTTCATCTTCATCCTTTGCATAAAGTCTGGGAGAGTCTCCTGTTTGCTCATATCATGGATCTCCAAGTTAGGCGTGAATCTATCCGCAGCTGTGACTATTCTTAGCTCCTTTTTGCCGGTCTCCATGCCGGAGTGGTTAGCACATCGCGCTACGACGCCAGGGGTAACGGGTTCGAATCCCGCCCTGGGCATGGATGTTTGTAAGTGTCCATTCATTAATTTCATCATATCATCACTCATCCTCATCTTCGGAAATTAGCCAAAAGTGGCACAAAAAGCGAAGTAAATTAAAGCAAATCAATCAATCTTAGCATCTTTGGCCTTCCCGTCGTCCCCTTGTAATCAAGGGATCCCGGGATCGATACTCGGTGGAGGCACATAGTGATTCGGATTCCACTTTAAACTGTAGGTCCTGTCCCGATTAGCCTTACTGTATATAAAGTGGACTTTAAAACACCAAATCAATCAATTCTAGCATCATGTTTTGTACCGCTTTTAATTACAAGCATAGGTAGGCTGACTCTTGACCAAGCCTTTGAAGATGTTCCGTCTGCTTAGTAGCGTTAGAGCCTGCGTCTTAAATACGGGTTAATTTGGCCCATTCTTCTATTGCGGCAGTCTGCCAAATCGTGGATGTGGTCCATCATTGTTAGGCTTCTGTATAATAGCACACAGAGGTATGTGGTAAATTAGTGAATTACTATCCTATTCGGAACTCCTCAACGGCTCAACACACCGACCGATCACTACTGCCCTCTACCGGAGTGGTACTAACGTGTTCAAGCTTTATTCGGTTAGTTAAGTCCCGAATAGGATAGTCATTAAATAATTTTCCACATACTTCTTCTTTTTTATGCATTAACAACTCCAAAATATGCATTTACACAAAATATGAATTTTGTCAGAAATGTCTCAAAAATATGCATTTTATGCACGTTCCTTAGGACTATGTGGTTTATGTACTATAAGAGGTAAAATTATGCATTCTTACGTGATATAAAACTTCTAAGATTACATTATAAGTCCTCCTCCTTGGCCGTGCGGTCTAAAGCACCTTGCTGTATAGGGCCGGTGGCAACCCACCATCGTGAGGAAATTGGGGAGCTACGAGTGAGTAGCGTAACCCGGTTTCGGATATCTCCTACAACGGCTGGGGGTTCGACGTGCTAGGTAGGTAGGATTGTAGGAGGGAGACTGGTAGCCGGGAGATAGGCCCATGCCCTTTCGAGGGCTGCGAGCCATGGGTTATTATTATTATTATTATTATTATTATTATTATTATTATTATTATTATTATTATTATTATTATTATTAGATTACATTATAACCCTGTAGTGAGTAATCTTATCGAATATAGCCAAATTCCGAAGCAACAAAAAATATGTCTTTATTTTACCAAAAAATCCGCTCCCTAGTGATTATACTCTTTCTCTGGAAACTGTGGAGCAAGACCGCGCATAACTGGAGAGAAGGGGAGAAAGTGAGTGGGAGAAGCAAATCAGTGTGAGATGCTGCAAACAGCTGGTAGCTGCAGGTACCTACCCAGTCGTGTAATTATTTTTCGCAGACTTGTTTTAGTTCATTCCCTACATAGAATCTCGAGATAGAGTGCAGTGTAGGTGAGTTTCAATGACGTCATCGATATTATCAAACTTATTATGGGATAGATCCATCTATGATTGCGAACCTGTTAGGTAAGCAAACGCGACCTAACAATGGAACGGAGAATATTGAAACGCAATAGTTCATGTGATTTTCCCACAAAAAAAGGAAACCAAAACTAGATGTTGAAGACTGAATATAATTGTTAACAAGAAGGAGCTTGCTATGGTGAGTTTCATTAACTAATTAGTAAAGGGCGTTAAGGCAAACCCTGAATTATTTAGGTAGTTCAATGCCAGAAACGCCGGGTGAGTTGGGATTAAGAGAAGGGTCAACTTTACCTCTAAGATCAGCAAGTATAAGCGGAGTTAACCCACGCGCAGCATTTAAGAATTTATGAACTAGCTGATTGGTAATGCTATAATTTCACCATTAGAATCGTATGAAAATTTTCCTGATATCTCATGAGGAGGGGGGCATGTGCCCGCTATGCCCCCCTCTCTGCAGCTGCCCTTGGGTGCTATCTGATTTAATTTTGGATTAAAGGGACAGTGACAGTGAGCTAGGGAATCACAGCAATTAATGTAAGTTCAAGAATTGCGAACAATCAATTTCTTTGTCATATTTTTTGATCAAGTTTAATTTTTTTTTCGTGACCATTTTTAATCAGGAATGAGAGGGGAATTAGAGATCCAATCATATATATGAGTGTAGAGCTCACACATGTTTCAACTTCTACTGTTGGCCAGCGTCCGAAACGCTTTTTATATTTCAGAGAGAGGATTTCGTTGACTAAAAAAAATTGGATTATGTTTTTTTTAATATGGGATTTTTTAAAATTTCTTTGTATATATTTAACCAAGGAATGAATATCGTTTGTGTTGTTAAACTGAACGTGTGGGTTGTCATTGAAGAAAGAACTAAGTTTCCCAATATCTATGGTGAAGAGTATAATATTTTGGTATTAAACTTCTTTTGATTTCATAGAACCAAATATATTATATTTATTTGTTGTAATGAATGTAGGTTACATGGAATTAACAATGAAAGCATTAGAGTTCTAGCTAAAGCAGTTACAACGTAAATTAACAAAAAGCAAACCTTTTATATTTAACTGTTACTTTCGTAACGGGAGTGTAATGGGTTACCGTTTCAAAAGACACACAAATGCCAATCTTGTTTACACCCTGGATTGCATTTTGCAGACTGAAGATGCTCATAGTCCTGTGTGATCTTGATGTTGTTTTCTGTCGAAGCGTGTTTTTCTATTCATCAATTTCATCTTATCATCTTTCATCCCCATCATTACGAATTATCAAAACGTAGCATGCAGGGGCGGCGCCAGGCGGGTGCGAAGGGGTGCTTTCTTGTTAATTCGTTCTATTTGTTCTAGTAAACGTGCCATTTCAGATTTTCTCAAAGACTGTTGCGAAGAGGCAGGGAATTCGCGAATAAATGTTAAAGTTCGTTGTTGTGGAAAATCCGGTCCAAGGGATTTTAACTAAGAAGTTACTGTGCACTTAACGTTTTTGTCCTGACACCACAGCCTTTGGGCAGACGGAAGGTAGGCTATGTATTATGTAAAACGAACGCACATGGAAAGATGGGTAACAAAGCAACGCAACATTTTCAGAAAAGTAAAGCAGTCCAAAAAATGTGAATTGATAATTACATGACAGTGACTACATGATTTCGTATTTATTGATTTATTGTGTCATTCTCTTTTTTCAAATTGCAGAAATTTATATTGCATAGTAAAGACATCTTTCTTTTACCCAACGTACACAACTGAACACTCAGCAGTTGTTGTCACCTATACAATGTGTTTAACATTTGATTAATAACTGAATTTTGTACCTCAATTGGTTGTGCCTGTAATCTAGGAATCTTAGTTTCGATACCCGGTGGAGACACATAGTGGTTCGGATCCCACATTAAACTGTAGGTCCAGTCCCGATTAGCCTATATGTGCATTAAGTGAAATTAAAACGATGAATGTCAATCTAAAATTGTACATTTCGTTCACGGTCAGTTATGTTAATTAGAGGAAGAGCGTTGCAGGAACATGGTAACTTCAAACTGAAGGATCTTTTTAGAGAGAGTGAGCAATACTATTAGGGGTGAGGTGAAAGTATACCTCAACCCCTCTCTGCCTTGCTTTGCTTGCCTCTCCATGGAAAAAATCCTACAGTCGTCCATATATGTCATTGACCTCCCTTGAACAAACTGTTCTATTCAAATATCCAAACGTCGTTGTTGTGCTAAAATCGCATAAAAATAAATCAAGTCGCTTAAGTTTCATTACCATATTATCATAGATGCCTAATAAAAGTTAGTTTATATTTTATTTAGGGACTAAAACATGCATGCATATTTCAAGTTATCTTTATTTTCAACGTCGCACCCCCTAAATTTCAATCCAAACCCCCTCAGCACCACTAGATGATTAATCCTGGCGCCGCCGGTGGTAGCATGAAACGAAGTAAAATAAATAAAAATAAATACTTTCTAAAAATCAAATGACCCTTTTGTCACTGTAGCAGAAAATATGTAAGATATATTACTTCAATTTTATTACAATTTTCGCGAAGTTATATACCTAGGTATGTTTATTTGGGACTTGCACGACCAATATATATATTGTACTGCCCTTAGTGGCTCAAAATACCCTAATCTCGTTTCGACAAATATATGAACAATTAATCAGTAAAAATAATATATTATCTAATCTACACATTATAAGAGAATAAGTAAAGTAGACTTCCCCGTGTACTTTGTACCATGAGGCATATATAGGGGGATGTGATCACCATTACGCTCCAGCCGCCTTTCCCCCCCAGGGTTACCCTTTTGATGAGGCTGGTTGAACACCAGAGCCACTGTATGCGGGAACGAGGCCGGAAAAATTCCGACCTTAGATCTCCGCACACATAATATGTAAGAGTTATGTTGAGTTAGTGCTTTAAGTCCACTTTATGCACAGTAAGGCTAATCGGTACTGGACCTCCAGTTTAAAGTGGGATCCGAACCACTATGTGCCTCCACCGGGTATCGAACCCAGGATGATGTGTAAGAAGAAGACGTTGATATGTGTTGTTAGAGTTGCGTAAATAACACCTCCACAACCCCTGCGGTGCGGGGGTAGCGAACGAGCTTTGGAGACGCAGTAAAAATGATAAGTTAATAAAGACCGATAGTTCATAAAAGTTTTCCTCTCGGCGTTAAATAAAATATATTTTCAGCCAAACATGTTATATTTTTATGCCTCTACAACTGAAAACCGAAAATGTTAATACCTAGAAAAATAGAAAGTGAATTTCCAGGTTAGAAAAGAACCTTCATTAGCTGAATAGTTCAAGTTATAGATTACGTCGCCGAAGGGTAGACGAAATGCAAAGAAATGTGCAATATCGTTCCCTCTCGCGTGTTTATTGGTGAAGTTGTCTTGCGTGACTTCATGCGCAAAGACTTGTTTTCGTTCGGCTATTTCAGAGATAGTTTGATTCTATCAAAAAACACAGAGGACTGGTAAGGGGCATTCAACAATATCGTAATTTTTAAGAGTGCTTTTTCATATATAATTGTAACACATATTTTTTAAGAGTTTGTATTTTAAAACCTTTCGTACCAGTTTTTAAATAGATTCAAATTACATGTATGTATTTTCGTATTTGAAAATATCTGATATTAATGCAGGAATAAATTACTCTTTTCGAAAATAAAGTTGTTTTCTTTTTAATAAGTAGCGGCGCACAACTGTAAGTTTGGCGGGGGGGGGGGAGGAGAGCCTGTTAGTTACCCTACTGGCCAAGCATGATATAAACCTGGAGCCTAGGAGAATAATTTAGAGATGACCGAGGCTCCACCTCGTGTAGTCTGAGTAAGTCTAATTTTTGGATATAAAAAAGACGAAGATCATTTTCATCGTGTCTGTACCTTAGGACTAAGTACCTTCTGATGTAAACATTGCTCTTTTTAAATATTGGAAATGCATTTTGAGTCAATATCTGCTAATTTGGCATGACGATAAATAGTGTCCTAAATTTTCCAAATACTTGCAATGGAAATTCTCTTCGATGGTCTTCAGTTTCAACCATTATTTAAGTGGACAGATGGACCATAGAATGTGCTGACGTAAAATGTGCTTTCAAAAAACTTCCACCCATCGTAATGAATCATTTGTTCACAAGGTAATCCGAAGACTTCTCAGTTTTGATAACAGTTGCAGTTTCATTGGCTATAGAAAGTGGAAAATGCCCACTTTTATAAGTTGAAGATTTTAAGGAATAGCTAACGGGGATAAATTACATAATTATTATTTAGCATTTGAATCCGAATTGATTACATAAAATGTTATCATTGTAGAATTACAAGATTTCTAGAATTACATACTTTGTAGAATTTCTAGATTAAAAATAGCCAAAGTACGAATATTTTATGAAATTAGCCACAAATATATTTCTATTTCTAAAAGGTTATGCATAGATCGCTATTTTGTCAATAGATGTCAATGTTTTACTGAAATTGACAGGCAGACTGGCAGGTAGAAAAATATCACACTACAGCAACACTTTGTATTCTTTAACTTTGCGAAGTTGCAACTTTATTTGTAGTACTTTCGGAACAATCAACAGATATGGAATGGTGTCATTGTTGACGCGATCAGGCAACTTACCAATTGAAAAAAAGTTATCGAATTACGTTCATATTTTATGTCTCTTTCGGTTCATGCTTGTAGCTTTAATCTGAGATTTTGTTGATTAGGTTCATTTTACTTCACTTTTCTTCCACTTTTGGCTAATCACGAAGATGAGGATTATGATGATATTATGAAATTGTTGAAGCGGCACTCACAAAGAACACACATTCCATAGCACTCATGCTTTGAGTTGAGTTTGAGTTCGTGTTTTAAGTTCACTTTGTGCACAGTAAGGCTAATCGGGACTGGACCTAAAGTTTCAAGTGGAATCCGAACCACTATGTGCCTCCACCCGGGACCCAGCACTCGTGTCTGTAACAGTGTACAATTTGGCAATGACGTTAATTTTTGTAATTATTACATTACTAAACGAAAAACCATTGATTCAACATTAATAAGGTATTCTTGAGGTTTAGGGAACGATAAAAGATGTGTGTGAAACTCATGCCATATTTTTTCTTATTTTTTTATGATGGTGATTTGTAATTATTATATAACAGCACTTATATAAACAAGAATGGAAGCAGTGATTGAATAACAAACTGGTTTCTTGAATAAGTGACAAGAAATGTGTGTGCCTCGGAGCCCCTCTTCAGGTAAGTTAGTTGGTTGTACGACACGGGTAAGCTAGGATACGAATACATTATAACTTCCGTTCAATAATACGTTTTCTCTTTACTTAAATTTCCACGATAAGAAATCAAAAACACTACCTCCCTCCAATGAGAAAAAATAGCAACATGCGTCATGAACTGAGGAAGGGAAAACACGTAATCTTCTTTTATCTTACACACTAATATATCTGTAAATTCCATCTACGCAGAGATTTCTTTCGATATGGGGAGGGATCCCCGAAGTAAGTCCGCCTTAATCGGCATACATTCGAGGGTATGCGCTTAGGGTTCTGGTACCTTTACATAAACTAGGACGTTAGTTTCATTGAATTTAAACGGTTCCCTTCTTATTTTACTGTTTATTATTTATAACATACAATATTAGACACAAATTAAAGATATAAATGAGAAAATTAATGTTAATGAAATATATACTATATAAATAATAAGAATGGACATTTGTGATGTAATTGATTGGTTAACAATGCTGTTGATTGCAAGATGAGCTACAACTCTCCACGTTTACATGCCATACACCTCAATGCGCGCCCCTCTAGTTGCTCTGAGAACATGAAGGCGGTAATCCACTTCTGCCCATACACGCCCCAGCATATCACCAGTAACAATTAGGATACTCTCCGTTATTCTTCTTCGAAGAGTAGCAACATCTGGAACAGGAGTGTGGTAAATACAATCTTTGACATACTCCCAGAAGAAGAAATCCAAGGGTGCGATATCAGGAGAGCGCGGTGGCCAGAGAATAAGTCCATCACGGCCTATCCACTTGCCAGGGAAATGCCTATCCAGAAGACCTCGAACATCCTTGGACCAATGAGGGAGTGTGATAGAGTGATAGGCCCATATATCTTTGCTGAGAAGTCCATTACCGGTAACATTTCCGAGATATGTTTTTTGTAATGGTACCGAGACTTTATGAACACCCTGTATACTTCTTTGTATGACATATTCAGGTATCCAGATTAGATCTTATGTTATATTACTTGAGTAGCAGTTACCAGCCTTCGCAGCAGCGTGTACTGCTTTGCTCTGCCCACTCGATTTCCCCTTTTTCTACCGCTATGCGCAGCCTTGCTCCAGAGATAAGGGGGACAGAGTATAGTTAATTAAGAGGTTAACTAATGTCAATGTTAAGGGAAGGTTTGTAAAGTTATAGGAAGTAGGGATTTCACAGAGAAATCGATCAAAGCATGCAAACATCGAGGAGTCCCGAGTTCGACTCCTGATCGATCCTGTCCCGTTCCCGCGCAACGCATTGTCAAGCGCCAAATCCCACAGCACAGGAGATGCGAGCGCCTAGTGGTCGATTCAGTAGATTGGCAACATCGAAGCTCCTCACAGCTTCTCCTACGGGAATCCATCGCCTGCGATGAGGGCTACTGCTCAACCGTCGGCGCGCAGGTTAGTCCCGGTTTTCGGTCAGAGCACGTAGCTAGTGTTCCTGGGAAAGTACGGCTCGTGTCATCTCCGGGAAGAACGCGATCTCCAGCGAAAATTTTCCGGTAAGTTTTATTGGCGGCCACGCCCGCAAAACTTTGCAACTTACTATGTCGCTTCTGTGTGTTCGTTCTTGTGTGATATTGTGGGGGAGGATGTGTAACGTACTTTTAAGTAAGGGAACATGTAAAATAAAAAAGCAATCCTAATATTGACATGTAAACGATTGCTATTCTTAACACCTGATGAAGAATTAACTAGCTCGTAACATGAAAATAATTTTTGTCTTCAGTCAAGGTTCAGCAATATTGTTCGGTTCGACAAGTGTCCTTGCTCACTCAGTGAATTCACCTTTAATTTTCACTATCAACAATGAAATCAAGGATGGTTTTGACAACACTAAACGCCCAAAAGGCTACTTCCATTTTATCTTCTCTACTTCTTTTTTCCCTCTGTTGAAAAGAGCAACAGTTGGCTACGAAGGGGAGAGAGGGGTGTTATCTATGTCCCCACTGGTGTTATATTGATCGTTGGGTGAAGTACATGAATTTATTTCCAAATACGCTGCATTGAGTTAAATTATGACGACAATATAGTCGTTGTAGGGGGAATTCTGTTCCAGGCGCAAGCAGGTCACAAAACCAATGCTTTAAAACTCGTTTTTGCGTTCCTCTAAATTTCATTTCACTCACACACATCTATTGTTAACTTCGAATACGTTCCCCCAATAACTCATGTTTTCTAACTTCTTTTACTACATCCCATTACTTCCATATTCGGAAGGACAAGGCGCTTCTAACACCTGTACTAAATATGAATTCAAAGGTAAAATTGCAAGAATCCAGAATAGGTACGTATTTCAGGTCTGTCACTTATAAAGTCCACACGATATATACGTGTATACCCTTCCTAAGTATTACACAGCGAAATGCAAAAGCCTAAAAGGTCATGACGTTAGATGCTGCACTTAACCCGTTGACTTTATTTCACCTCAAATACGTATTTTCTCAGGAGGAAACTGTTTAAAGAGATAAAAAACCAGTGAACAGCTCAGTTTTCCATATGATTTAGTTCATATATTCTTTAAAATTCAAATAAAATAGTGATTTCTAACTTAATTTATATTACTCAGGATTACGTTAAAACAACGGATAGAACGAATATTGGAAAAGAATCGTAAAATACAGTAATTATTATTATTCATTATATTTTGTTTTGTTCGTACTAAAACATTTAAAATGTCAGGATATAGAAACCAAACTGGCTCTCTTTAAAAAATAAGAGACAGGTTACGACAATAAAATGATTCCCACAAGCGCATGAAATAAATTTATGTTAAGGAGTGTAGAGATGTGTTTAAAAATACTGTGGGAGAATAGTGCAGCTTGAAAATTCGAATTGAAACTGTGACATATACCACCAATAACATGAATTCTTACCGAAATAATGATTTATTATTTATTTTTATTTATTATTATTATTATAATTAATAGTCTATCGATAGAATTACATTGTGTAATGGAAAGTGCATTTTTCCGTTAACACACCAATGACTTGGCAAGTTTTTTAAATTTGATTTTCAATCGCTCTCCAATATTTATTACTTTTCATGTTTTGCACAATCACTGTCATTCAATTAATAAACAACTTCGGCTACGTGATCCACTGATATTCACGTGCCATACTTAAAATCAGTGGCGGCGATTGGGTTCCAAAACTGGAGGGCAAGGTGTCATAACTTGGGGACAGTTTACTTTCCTTTGGTACATAAGGTTTAGCATAGTGTGATGGCATAAGTGGCAAAAAGTGAGGGGTGGGGTGGGCAACTGTCCCCCTCACCGCCACTGCTTAAAATTCATAATAATTAAAATTAACAACAAAAAGAAAAGGACACACATGTATACAATTTTGTGAGCTGTACTTTTGTTGTGGTTTGGTGGTTTGAGACCGTTCGTTTTCTAATGTTTTGAATCGAGATACCAAAATATGTTGTGGAACATTCCCTTCACTTTCGTTTGTATAGGTGCTTAGTTTTGTGTGGATTGTTTTCCGTATTTTATATTTTTGTATACAGAGTGTCCGACATATTGTCCTGAGATACACAGGACAGTTATTTATTATAGCACATATATTTATCTACTTACATTAAAACATACTTGCGAGCAAACAAAATCAACAACAACAAGTTGCCCTAACAACAACAATATAAATACATTTTTTAAAAAATAAATTATGGCGACTCAGCCCATGTCTGTAAACTTATATTTTCTATTAATACCAAACACCAAACATTTAAGCTTATGAACGTCCTAGGGCTTGTAATCAATATGATGAGTTCACTGGCGTACGCAGAGGGCGCTGAAGGGGCTACAACCCCCTCAACATTTTTTTAAAAAATCAACATTTTCAAATAAAAGCACTAAAAACCCTGGAAAACTAGAGTGGTAAATGCAAGCCGCATTAAGACCCTCAGTTGCCATTTTTTAAAACATCGGGTTCTAAGAAACCTGAAATTCTCCATTCCATATATAATGATGTTAATGAATCATAATCGCTACTTTCAATATGTTATTTACTGAGTTCAATACGCAAATACATAATAACAAACATAATAATAATAATAATAGTAATAACATTACAAATTATTAGGTGTGCTATGTCCCGATGGGCCCCTATATTAGTTTGCGCCACTGAAAGCATCCACTTATACAATTCCAGCCCCTCGAGAAAAAAAAAAATCTTGCGTACGCCAGTGGTTGAGTTAATTCAGTAGTACCAATTGTCCTGTAAAGTGAATGTAAAGTTGAAAATTAAAGAATATCTGACAATTTTCAACAGTCGCAACATGATGTATGCAAGTAGGAGTTCATGACTATTGTTATTATATTTTCTCTTACATCGTATGCGATGGATTTTTATGTATGCTGGTGCAGAAGTTGTCAACAGCTTGTTTTAAGTTTTCTTTTAATTCTTGAAGCTCTTATTGGGTCAAATAAAGTGCATGAACATGGTGATACAATGTGCATGGTAATACTCATGGATCCCACTATACAGTGACTTCTCGGACACTCTTTATATGTGGTTTACGTTCTTAGATGCACTAGTAGCACACATAGGCGTGCGCACGGGGAGAAAAGAGGGGTATCTTTTCCTGCTAATGCTTTCACTTGGAAATTTAGTAAAGAAATCTTATTCTCTTTAAAAAAATATAAATATTTTCAAGCCGACTAAAGTTCCCAGCAACTACGGTGGGTTTAATTCCTATGTAGTTGAACTATCTCACTTGGTTCTCGAACAAATTACTTGTTTTTAAAACTCAATCATTGTATTCGTTAGCCTAGTTGTGTCAACCTACGTGGTGGCAGAATAAATTGGTCAGACATTGGAAATGAATCATTGAAGTATAGTTGTTTTGAATCTGCTGTACGAAATCATGTTCATATGTTAATTAGTCTGAACCACAGAAAGGGAAAATAAAGAGGGAAGGTAACGGAAGTTGGAATTCTTCTAATAGACTGATTTTCGTTTGGTCCGGACGCACACTATATACACTCCTGTTCAGTATCCATCAATACAAAAAATCAGTGAAATGAAAATAAGGTTTTTCTTTCTCCGACTGAACTTTGATCAACGCTTTTGCCCACCTTAATCAGAGGGTCTGCTCACTCCTATGGTAACACATATTACTCGTCCTGTACTCGCTTCTTTGTTTGGGAATATCTCTCACTTTCACAGGGCGTTTCTGTAACGGTTACTTCAGTTTTATCAGTGTTCGAGAATGTTAATCTGTAGTCATGGGGAGCAGAAACGGTAGGCCAGTGCTGTAGTCCCCACTTTTTCACAGGGTACACGCACTGGCGAACGCACGATTTTGTTTTTTGAAGGGGCTGGAATTGTATACGTGCACAGTACACATAGCTGCTTTCAGTGGCACCAACTTGTATGGGCCCGTGGAGTCTGAGCCCATCTAATAATTTGTCGTGTTATTATTATAAACTAACTAACTAACTAACTGTCTAGCCTTCTTAAACCCGAAGGTTCAGGGCTTCAGGAACACAGGCCTCCATCTGTCCCTGTCCTGAGCAAGATCTATCCACTCTTTTCCATCCCTACCGATTTCCTTTAGGTCCATCTCAACGTTATCCCTCCATCTTCGTCTTGGTCTTCCTACAGGTCTCTTACCATCAGGTTTCCCAACAAGAATCCTGTGAACTCCTCTTTCCTCTCCCATTCGTGCCACAAGGCCTGCCCACCTAAGTCTTCTTGATTTAATTATTCTAATAATATCTTGACATGAATACAAATTATGCAGATCTAAATTATGTAACTTCTCCACTCAACTGTCTCCTCATTCCCTTTAGGTCCAAATATTTTCCTAAGGATATTATTATCAAACACTCTTAATTCATCTTTCAATGTAAGGGACCACGTTTTGCATCCATATAATACTACAGGCAAAATTACTGTTTTGCATATTTTAACTTTTAGTTTCTTAGATATTATAAGAGAAGATAAACGTTTATGAAGAGAAAAGTAACACGCATTTTCTGAATTAAGCCTGCTTTTTATTTCCGCTATAATATAATTTTCATTTGTTAGTATTACTCCTGTACTTGAATTTGGAAACTCGATCAAACGAGTTGTAATCAATAATTAGAGTTTGATTATTACCTAACACTTGGTTTCGACCTGCAAGCATATATTTAGTTTTCTCCTTGCTAACTTCCAAACCTATGTCTTTAGCTGCTTTAAAAAAATATTTCAGAATTATTATTAATTGTATTTACACCATCATCAGTCTACATCATCTATATATGATATTATAGTTATTAATATTATTTAGTTATTGTTACATATTTGCTTATTTATATCAGTAAGAACAGCTTTAAAATAGAATACATTGTTGGCGTGCATTAATACATGGAAGGAAAGTCTTATGGGATTTTTTTTAAAACTTATAAGAACCCGATGTTTTTCAAACGTTAACGCTCTTGGCTGCTTCCTAGGGACAGCATACACAACAAGATATTTCCTATATTTAGAAGTTTCCAGTCTCAAAAATGGCAATTAGGGATCATTTTAAGGGGATTTGCATTTACTACTCTGTTTTATCCCCCGAGTTCTTAGGTGCTTTTATTTAAAAAAGTTGATTTTATCAGAATTTCGGTGGGGCTGTTATACCGTCAATCCCCTCTCTGCGTACGCCAGTGGTGTATACGCTAAGATTCGTGAAACGTTAAGTAAATGCCATGTTTCCATTAATTTTGTATTATGTTTCCATTAAATACACGGATAAAATTATTAAACTTCTACAAAATATGTCATTAATGGTAAATACTGATGATACACACTTTATTGGTATAAAAGAGGCATATTACAACAGAGAAGGCATTTTTTAAACAAAAATATAAGATACGCAGAATTTAATGATTGTATTTAAACATAAAGGCTACGCAGTAGTATTAAGTCAACACTACAACATGCTTTTGTATTTTATTTTCTTGCTGATATTGCTTTTGTGAGTTATCAGTAATCATATACTGTCCATAACTTTAATAACACTGCTAAATACACTAAAATTAAAAACGTGGAAAATATTTAACAGCGATACATGAACGAAAATCATAGATTCTGTCTCAATTTTTATTCCCCCCATATTTACAATCGAAATACAACAAGCCTCATATGTCATCTTTAACTATAGGGACCTTTATAGTCTGCCGCCAACTGTTGCGAGAAAAAGAAACAAGAATATTGTTGAGACTTTTGCGTGGGGTTTACTCTATCCTTCGAAATCCCAAGACATGTTATGTCAAACTTCTACATTGGTTTTCATAACGAATGGCAGATCTCATGTCACTCAATACGTGCATAAAGACATCAACTGAGCTAGAAAAAATTCTAATTAATTAACTGCACACATTTCTACAAACTTATTATAGAAGTAAAATGCTGACATACATAATGTATTTATACCCTCTCTTCTTCTCAACATTATGATCCCGATCACGTGAAACCAGAAGCATTTGCTATAAGTAGAGCCTGGATTTGTATGTAATTTAGGGTAGGGTGTCCATAATATTTTAACTCAAAAACGGGACATCCCAGGAGATCAGTTCCACCCTCCCCTTTTTACTGAAAAATCTGTAAGGCACAATTATAAAATTATTATTATTATTAACGTATTGTTATTATTTATTCAAGTATGGATAGCATAAATTATAAATCATAACAATAGATGAAAGATGATCTCCCGTTGTCAAAAGGTATTAAATAAGTATTATAATCTCGGTATTATTTATATAACATATCTCGTCCTTTCCGATCAACCTTTGATGCTGAAGTTAAGTAATGCCGGAAGTATTTAGCAGAAGAACCAATCTTCTTGAGAGCAGCTTTATTTATCATCAATCATCTATAAATATCACAGACAACCTTAAGCTACATATCCTGTGTCAAGACGCAGGAACTTTAAATTCTTCTTGCAATCCCGTAAAGAAACTGCATGCTTATTTTGCTCTACTAACAACGGAACACATACAAAACAATGCAACATTTTAGCATGAAATGTGTCTCAAATTTAGACTTGCTTTTCAAGATAGTTCCTAGACTTTTACAAAACGGGACAAATAGTGACTTTTTAATAATATAGACAACGGGACACGCTTCTGAAACGGGACTGTCCCGAAGGGTAGGCAACACACATTACACGTTAAGGTGATTGGGTGATTCTGTCTGTCTCAAGAGCAACTCGTCTTTAATGGCACAGGCACAGGAAATGTAGGAAAGTCACGTGACTTGTCAGGTGAAATGTTTGTCAGAAAATCGCCTTTTCTCAAGCCAGGTCGCAGAACCGACAAGAGGTACACGTTACGTTATATGTCCGAAAAATGATTCGCCTAAAAGCTTTGAACGAAACGCTAAAATAGTTCTTGCCTTAATTACATAGGCTACTATTCTATATGTACCGAAGTAACTCAGTCGTTAGGGCGTTTTATTACCATGCGAGAGATCTGGGTTCGATCACCGACGGGGGAGAATCCGGATTTTGTCCATCTGTTCAAGTGTCTCCGGTACCCACACAGCGTCGTATAAAGTTGGTACCTGGAGGAAACTCACGGTCGTAAAGGCGGCCAGAAAGGCGGCAAGGGGCATGGTGCTGATCACATCATCTCCACCTTCGGTCTGATCAAGAAAGCGTGGCGCCTTAACTCCACATCCCCTTACACGCACGCCTTCATGGCTTCGTGCAAAGAACAAGGTAGCACCATGCTTTTTAATTTACTACACATCCCGATTTTGTCCGAACAGATCTTTCCAATCTCTACGTGGACTTTTCTTCCAAGTTCCGTAGGGATGTGTATAGGCTCCAGTTTATCTTGACACAATTCATACATGTTATATTCGACATAAGAACAAGGGCCGATATCCTGTGTGTGCGTGTGTGGCGGGGAGGGTATAAATCAAACATGTGAGGTGATCCTTTTCCCACCACTCCATTCTCCGATTCTTCGTATCAGAAATAGTGTAAATATCAATTCCACATACTGAAAAGTAGCACTTTCTACATCTTGGCATGCAAATATCTAGGTAGTAGCAAAGTAATGTGTGGAAAGAGAAAAATTAACGACTTGCATTGCACTCTGGAAAATTCGTAGGGTATTTTTTTTTCCAATTTGAACTGACATTAATAATATTCATTAACAATCCCAATGAATAGCTTAGTTGTTCTACTACTTTCAATTCTTCATTCACCGTAACTCTCTCTCTTAGCCTTCCCGATGCTGCAGCGGTAGCGGCGTTGCCTTGTAATTAAGAAGTCCCGGGTTCAATACCCGGTGGAGGCACACTTTAAACTGTAGGTGCAGTGCTGATTAGCCTTACTGTGCATAAAGTGGACTTAAAACACCAAACGAAAATAAAAATAAAAATCACCGTAACTCTCTACAATGCCAGAGGATCCAGGTTCGAAACCTGTTGAGGCTTAGATGTAGCATTACATTCGTATCGTAACCCATCATCTTCATCGTCGCGATTATCGCAAAAGGTAAGAATGCGACTCAAAATTACCCAAACAGAAGCTTGGAATCAATCTGAATATTGGTTACGTTAGATACGTGGTAGAATTGTCTGAAAGATCACCTCCTGTGATGTAATACGTTTTTTGATTAGAGACCATTTGTATATCTGATAAATACGTCTTCTGCAATGCATATCGTACATACGAGTATCGTTGTTGCGAACAATAAGTAGTTTCACGTTCACCACACTCTTCGATTGTTTAGAAATCGTAAGGAAGGAGGATCTCTAAATATCTTCTTTCTCATGTTAATGAAACTTTAACATAAGTTCAGTGTAGGTCACAAAAGAGACTTAAATATTGTTATGATATCTTTGAACGTCACGAAATCTAATTCCAATAGAATACGATACTATTACTTACGTTAATGTAAATGTTCACCATTAGTCTGGCGAAAAAAAAGTAACGAAGATTTCCGTGTTTCCTTGAGCAGAGATAACGCGCGTACTTTTAGCAAGCGCCAAATCCCCAACACCTTCGATCAGTGACCTTCACTGGCAGAGTGACTCACAGCACGCCTGCGTTCGTTCGTGAGTATGGATCAGGTATTTTTTTTCCTTTGCTGATTGTATTGTTCCAATCCACAGTTATATCAAGCATACACTCTAATATTTTCGTAAAATATGTAGTCAACAGGTTGTATACATTATGGTCTTTCTCCAGAGTGTTGTTGCCTGCTATTTACACGCGGGAGATGGGTGTGTTTTAAACATTTCTGAACCCAAAGATCGAGCACGAAGAAAAAGTCGTGTAAACATTGGAGGAGGTAATAACAAGGAAATAGAAATTGAAGGACAGGTGGGAATAAATGATTTTAGAAATTGAGTAAAAACAGTTTTCATCATACATAGGGCTCTCAAATTACTCTTCAGAGAAACGTAGGACATATTTTCTGAAACTGTTGGACATGACTGCATTTGCAGCAAATATATTAGGTTACTAGGACGTATTAGCATATAACGATAATATGACACATCTTCAGCTTAAAATTTAATGTTCAAGTGAACTGTTGAGTTCAAAATTCCCCAAGTGCTAATCAATAGCACGACCGTATGTGATTTCAACTTGTGTATGCCTTCATCGAGACGGGGCCAGAAAGGGAAAACAATCCCTTAATTCGGGAAGGAGAAAGTTCAAAATTTCGTAAACAAAGTCGAGAAATCCTTGATTATTCAAATGTAAAAGACTTCTATACACTGGGAATAGACATAATTGTGTGCCTTATTTCTCCAAAGAATGTTTATGTTATTTCTGGAATGAAACTTGTTACTTCGAACAAATTACCGACACTTATGGTATCGATAAAACTTCACAAAGTAAGCATTTTTATACATGTATCCGGACTTTTCAGATATATGCTTGACAGATAACACGTTCCCATAACCTCTGCGAGGCTGCAGCACCCGGGAGAGCTGATAACTCCAAAACCCATATTTAAACTTTCGCCCATATTTAGACCTTCTCCACTGGCAACCGTGGACATTCTGTTTTAAACATACTTCTCCGAGGAACCATGTTAGCTCAGACTTCCCTCAGATATTCTGTTTCTCCATCTAATTTTAAGTTACGTGATTCACAAAATATAAGACATTTGTGATTTCTTTCAAATTCCTTCCGGAGGTCAGACACAACTCGAGTTAAACCAAGTTTAAGTCCACTTTATGCACAGTAAGGCTAATCGGGACTGGACCTACGGTTTAAAGTGGGATCCGAACCACTGTGCCATGTGCCTCCACCGGGTATCGAACCCGGGACCCCTTGACTACAAGGCGACGACGCTACCACTGCGCCATCGGGGAGGCCCCAGACACAACTCGAAAATGTAGGACACGTCCGGAAAAAAGAATGCTTCTTACAGCCCCTTTTTATTTTCTTATTTAGCGTCGTTTTTCTGTCACTTTTTCCTAATCTCGATGATTCGTATAAGTGATATGTTGAAATTGAGGAAGGGGCACTCACAAAGAACACCCATACAAACGGCAGGATTCGAACCCAGGACATCAGACATCGTAGCGCACTGTGCTAACCAATCCGTCAGGGTCGGAATTCTTATAGCCATAATCATTCCCCAAGAATTTTTCTTATCTTTAACTACACACAAAACAGAAAGAACAATCTGAAAAAAACAGGTGCCAGTTCACATTCTAACCATCAAAAAAGATATGCATGTGAAACTGCAATATAATATTTTTTAGGTAGTTTTGATTTATTACCGTATATTAAGGAAATACATTAGTGACAAAGTGACGGAAATAGAGGAACAACTCCAATGAAACACTCATGCCTTATGGAAAATTTGCATTTCTTGCGGAACAAGATTCCGAGTTCGAGTCCAGACCAAAATGGGTTCATTGTGTATGTTTATTCATGTGTTTAATGTAATCATAAATCTTCGTCATGAATAGTTAAACTACAGAAGAAAAAAACTGAAGCAATTACTAATAATAACAATAACAAAGCAAATCTGATTTTAAAGCTCTGGCTTTGCGCCACATGTTCCATCACGGGGACTGGCACTTTACGTAGATGTAGACACGCTTCGTACAATTTGATGATATCGCGATAATAGATGTGCATGAACCATGCAGCCACTTCTTAACTGGACCCCCAAAAAGTTTCCATTCTATTACTAAATTCTAAATTAGCATAATATCACATAGTTTACCTATTCATAACATGGGGCGCTTTGGTGCACTTTGTGGATTGTTTCGTTGGTTGGTTGTTTTAATTAATGTTGCATTAATCAACATCAGGTTAATCGCGGCAGGGAAAATTGAGGGATAATGACAATGAAGCAGAACTATGGTGCACTTGGTTCTCGATTAAATAAACTCTTTATGCATGCAACTGAGTCGCTAATTAAAATCGCTGAATGTGTAATTTATTAATTATTTAATGTTGCTTATTTTATATTGCTTTTCTAGCACTTGCGTCAACTACGGCGATGAGGATGATAATCAAGTTATGAAATGTATGATAGAACATGATGATCCATGCCTTACAAAAATTTCTAAGTTAGGACTAATAAATGTCGATTCATCTTATGATTTGTCAATTAGTTTTTTTTTTAACTCTAATCTTTTTCAAGGAATTGTGGAATGACAGCATGTGTTGTGCAATGATAATTTGATGACAACTACCACTTCAGTGAACTTTCTTGACAATGACTCTAATATCAGTAAAGAAAATTTTCCTTACGAGTAGTTGTTGTTAAGAAACCAATTCCTGAAATTTTTTTCTGGAGGTCTCACGGCACCCAGCTGTTGTTTGTTACGGCTGGACTTGGGGGTATGACTCACGCTGCTGTCAATACTCAATCGTTCCCGAGAAGCCAGGTTCACTAGGCAAACCTAAGCGATAATTTTGTTATTTGGGTTACATACACAACAGGTTTTAAGATGTTACGATATCGTAGGTCACCTGGCCCACGAACTACTTTCTCTGATTGTACGTACATACCTTGAACAGGAAAATTTCAACGAATTATGAAACTGGCATGATTTTGCATAAGTTTTATGTTACATAATTGAACCTATTTGCCAGGATATTACACATTATACATATTTGAGTAGGATATATATATGCCTTTGACCCAAACCCCAACTTGGACCCTTCAAAACCCTGTCATTTTAGTGCACGAACTCACTTTTTCTCTACGTTTCTCGGTTGTTTTATTGCAGTAACGAAGTAAAAGAGCGGGAAAAAGGCTCTGAAAAGTGAGTGTCAAAAACGTACTTTCAGGTACACATGTTTTAGAAAGTTACAATGCTGGAACCTGTGCCGTCCATGTTTCTATATCGTGTGCTTTGAAAACCTAAAAATGTTTGCTGCTTTTTCCTCATGTTTTTTCCACATCGTGACCTTTGTAAACCTCTAATGTTCGCATCTCTTATTTTCGGAACATTTTTAGGTTTCCATATCGTGAGCTTTGTAAACCTCACACCTGCGTGTTGTAAACTCAAGCAAACAAATATATTTGTTTTTGTTTTTTTGTATTTCCTGGCCCTCAAATCCCGCCAGGGTGCGTGGTGCCCAACCAAAAAAAAGTTCTAATGGCTGTGATTAGATAACCATACCTCTGTGGAGTTTTTTACGTGTTTTTTTTATTTTACCATGAAACCCTACAGAGGACCTCCGTAATGCATGCAACGTGTATACTAACGACTCTAGTGTTATTTGATGTTGTATTTTATTTTGATTGAGATATGTTTATTATTTTCTTGAGGAAGATGTATAGAGAATATGTTACAAATAAAGTTACATGCTTTCTTTTTTCTAGTGTGTGTGTATATGTGTGCTTGGGCCTCTGTGCTTTGAATTCGCTGGACATATATGGGAAAAAATAGAACCTATCGAAAAACAGCATATTCTTAGTTAATTAATATGGATGAATGAAATGAGTGATAACTAAAGTTTTTCTAGTGTGATGGGAGGAGAAAAAGTTGATTTCGGCATCTGAAAAAAAAAGAAAAAGAAAATTATTTGATTATTTTCATATCTGAGTTAGTGCCCGTATATCTCAAGAAGAATTAATATTTGAACTCTATGTGCAGTCACTTATGAGCCACCCATCTGCGTGAGGACTGAGGCCATTGTCGAACTTTCTCCTCTATTTGTAAACTTACTGGAGTGGTAAGCATGCATAGAGACATCGTATTTTCATTTGCTTTAGAATGCCTATACGTTTTAGCTTCCAGAGAGCAAGAAAACACTGCTCTTTGCTGGTGCATGTGTATGCAGAAGGCGCCATCTTTAAAATGACAAAAATGGTGTTGTGACTGTTGTGTAAATAACAGTCGATACCTAATGCAAATTTGAGGTGTTTAATATTCTTTCCACGTCCTCTTCAGAAACACGCGGCCTACCTGGCAACTTTTGTTTCAGAACACTTCCAGTTTCTTTAAACGCCATTGACGAATGGCTTTGTCCGAAGGCTTAACACCACCATACTCGCATCGAAAGTTCCGCTGTACAGTAATACCAGATCCAGTTTCTACAAGCCATATCACACACTGCGCCTTCTGTTGTGGCGGCTCCATTGCACTGAACTGCACTGACTGGGTTCGGCTAGGTTCGGCCACTTCAAGGTCAACGCTGCGCAGCGTTGCCAACCTTTGTTGGAATAAACTCCAAACGGCGTGAATAAAACTTGACGAGCTACTGATTTCAAAGTAATTAACTAACATGAGTTACCTAATACCGTTTGCACACTATGATTGTTTAAAATCCCGGAGTTCTTTTATAGACACCCTGTAGACTATTTGTCGGACTTTTATGGTATTCATTTTCCTCTCCCTCGTAGTTACCTATTTACCACCTTTATATGATTTATAATCAGACCTATAGCGAGGCTAATTGGGGCGACATTCAAAGCTTTCTCTCAAGACAACAAAGTCAAAATATGCGACGAAAAAATTTACGCTTGGCCGAGTATAGTTGAGATTGAAAACATAGAAGATAATTTTCGAACCTTGACCCTTGTTGACTATTTTGCGTCACTAAAAACGAGGAATATTAAATTCTAATTATTCTCTTTCTGATATATCAGTTGCGTTTTGTACATATTTTGTAATTCTGTCTGAGAATAATGTGTAACAATAGCTTATAACGATGTTATTATTTTAAGGCAGAGTTTAATAATTTTGAATTTTTTGTACTCAGAATACACTGTTTTATTTATTTCAATTCTTGTATTAATCTGTTTTTCGTCTGGGAATTGTAGACTTATATTCTGGTATTTTTCTGAAATTTTCTGTTCCCCAGTGTAGTAGTGATAGTAAGTTTATTCTTCAAACAACAAGACATAACTGAAATATTCTTGAATATGCTAAGCTTATTAAATCCGAAATGAAAACCACGAATGTTAAAACATAACCCATATTATTTTTAATGACTTTTTCTTAGTTTCCTCGTTTCAAAATTTGTAGTAGGGGAGACAAGGGTGCCAAACCACAAACTTACCTATGACCCCAAAATATCTAGCTGCGGAGATGTTTCTAATTACAATAATTTGTACAATGGCAACAATGAAAACTCTGCTCCCAGTTTGAATTCACATAGTCAAGAGGAAAGTAAGCAGGCATAGCGAGATCAATGACGTGATTAAAACGCAGCCCCCTCAAAGGAAATTTGGCAACGCTGTAATTAAGCAGTGGATTTCAATGCGACTTGGCAAAGGCCCCCGAGCATAGTCAGGGCAAACGCGTTTAGTGGATGATTGAGTCGGCGTAAACAGAGTTAGAGGCAGCGAAATAATTAGCTTTTCTCTTCCCTCCCTGGCTCTTCGTTGCTTGGAAGTCTCCAAAAACAGAGATCCTCAACTCTCCTTGCTCCCTTTAAACATGGTGCAGAAATTCATTTTCAAGTGATTCTACCTATTAACCCTCTTTCTAAAATATCCATTTTCTCTCTGCATCTTCATTGTTTTCCACATACGTTTGCATTACTTGCTACCAAATACTCAATATCAAGAAACCAAAACATTGCTCTTTTTTTTTTCAAAGGCAGAGAAAATATATCAGATTTGATTCTTATATTTTGTTTACTTCTCTTGCAATGAACGTTCACTGGAGAGAAGAAAAAATATTTGCAAGATGAAAAAATAGTAAAAAAGAAGCAAAGTGCTCAATGTTCTTTGCAGCACGCCATGAAGGAGTATAGGAGATGTGGAGTTCGGGCCCCACACTTTCTTGATCTATACTCTCCAGGCGCCCACTTTATACGACGCTGGGTGGGCACCGGAGCCACTTGAACAGGTTGAAAAAATTCCCGATTTTCCCCCGCCGGAATCGCACCGGGTCTCTCGCATGTTAGTCAGACGCCCTAACAACTGAGCTACCAAGACTCTTATGAAAGAAGTAGAGAAATGAAAACCTCTCGACTTTTGATATAATTGGCTTTTTTCTTAATTGTAATAAGTCTTAAAAACTATCTACAAAGTTGAGAAGCACCGTCTGCTGTGGCGAAGTGGCTAGTACAGCGCGTTAGGATGCCAGGGGTCCTGGGTTAGAATTTCGGTTCGGTCATGGATGTTCTTTGTGAGTGCCCCATTATCAGTTGTATCATGTAACCGTCATCTTCGCGAGAAGAAATGCGAAGTAAAGAGGCCAAATCACATAATGGTACTCGTAGATACAGAGGGTGGGAACATCTATCATAGGGCGCTACCATTAACCGTAAGACCAGGAGGGTCTCCCGATTGTGTAGTGGAAACGTCCTCACATTGTAATCAAGGGGTCCCAGGGTCGATACCCTATGGAGGCACATTGCACAGTGGTTCGAACCCTACTTTAAACTGTAGGTCCAGTCCTGATTAGCCTATCTGTGCACAAAGTGGACTTAAAACAACAATTCAATTCAAACGAACTGTACGACAGGCACTTGCTTAATTCCGCTTTGCATACGGGAAAATATTAAAAAAAAAAAAAAAAAAAGCTTCTTTCTGAACTAGAAACAGAGGAGGCCCAAGGGAGGGCCAGACTGCGCTTCAGGGGGCCCTGTGCCAGATATAAATATTTGTTGTGCATGGTTCCAATAAAGCAACTAGTCTGATTGTTCCTGACTTGATGGATTGTTTTAAAATATTGCTTTAAATAATGCTTGAAAATATCCAAAACTATTGAAATCATATTCTGAAGAAAGTACTAACAAAATCATGTTCAAATATTTAAATAAAAAATAGTGAAGATAAACAATTCGTTTAATTAAAGAAATAAATCATGAAGTTAGAATATTATTTTATCTGAAACAGTGCAAATTCAGTGAAAAATAAACAAATGAGAATTATGCTACAGAATATTATTGGATATCAAATCGTCACTTAGGTAGGGAAGATAATACAGGTAGTTTGATATTTACACTCAGTTCTGTAATTAAATACAATGGCACATCGAAATGAACGATACCACATCTTAGATACTTTTAATAGCCTTCCAAGGTCCTTGATATTGACAATGAACATAGTCTGCTTATTGGTAGTAGGTAATAACACGAAATTTATAAATTAATTGCTTATTAATCGTATTAATGTTGAAATTTAAATTGTATAGGACACCTGTAATTCAGAGTAAGGAACAAAGGTCTCTATTTTTCATATCTCTGAAGTAACTCATACTTTGGTTCAAGGGCCTGCGTTTATTGTACGCTCCTGGCCCTGCAATCGCCTGCCCTGGCTAGAAGAAAGCTAATTTGTACAGGAAGCCTTACGATGTCGCTTGCTTGTGATTTGGCACCTTGTCATTAATTAATTTGCCACTGCGAAACCCAAAAAACCCGTTTCACAGAACCTTCTTGTTTCATTTCCACCTAGGGGGAAAAACCGACTCTTTCTGACGTGAAAAGGCTCTCCTCCTATGTGACGTCTCTTATATTCTACTTGGCACAGGCATATGGAGCAAGTACTGTCTTCTTAGTGCTATTTTCTTTTTATATGTAAAGACTTGGCAAATAGGAGTTCTTCCATCTTGTGTGAGGGAGAGTGGGGGGAAGTGTTGCCAGCAGGGAATTTTCCCAGAAAGGGAAATTTTGGAGCTGAAAAGCGGAAAAGAATAGAGAAACATCCAAAAATGTGCAAGAAACATGGAAATTAGACGACATGCATTAGTGCACTACACAATTGCTTATTTCCGACTCTCCAGCCTCCGTGGCCTTCACAGCGCCTGCTGAATAAAGACATTTATTATTATTACGATGTGGACTGGGTTCGAATCATGGCCTGAGCATGGGTGTTCTTTATGGCTGTCCCTACTCCATCTTCAAGATTAGCCAAAAGTAGTAGATGGCGACGCGAAATAAACCAAATCAGTCATTCAAATATTTCTGACTGATGGTTACGTCTGGTTTTCCTCTTCTAGTGGAGTATAAGAGAGTGAAATATCGTATTTCGTTTCAATCTACACTCAGCTCATTAATTTAGGTAAAAAGTGTAAACACTTTCAAGTTATAAGTTTTATAAATACTTAAGACTGAAGGTAAAACACACTTGTAATGTCCAATTAAAAGAAATTCGTTAAGTACAGACTACAAGATGAAACCACACCTGATTCAAATCCCTTAAATTTAAAGCCATCTACAATGCCATTAAATTTTCTGTGATACTCAACCATAAAACTATTCGCAAGGGCCTAATTTGAGTCTAAATTTGCCTCCACACCGCTCCCCTAAAATGATACATATAACTCACAGATCGAAATCTCTGGATAAACCCTCAATAAGTGTTTTTTTTGTATTTATTGTTTGTCAAAGAGGGAACTTTAAGATCGAAAGGGATATTTTTGTAATACGACAGAGTAATTTCGCTCTGGGCAAGAAAAGCACTACTGTTTGGAAAGGACTGGAGTCCGAAAAGACGAGACGGCAAGCCATGTTAGCAGACATGGTTGTTTTATGCATATAGTATATGTTTTGAAATAGCTTAGCCGACCATCGTATGCAAATCTTCGTCTCTGTGACATAGAGGTTGACTTAAATCTCCCTTCTTCGTCTCATATTTGGGAGTTTTTTTTATGTTGACTCATCGCAAGTTGAAACATTTTCTACCCAAAGTCCAAGATGGCTCAGAAATTTATGGAGAGAAGAAAATTTGTTAAATTAATATTTTTGGAAGTGATTTTCTAATTGAAACACCATACTTAGACAAACACTTTTTATTTTTGTTATTCAGCCTTGTATTTCTCCCGCTTCTGGCGGTGAGTGATGTGATGAAGGGACCTCACAAAGAACACCCATGCGTTGTGCTACACTACGCCACGGAGGTCGTTTATAAAATTTCCTCTTTGAAATATGAAAGAGGAATATAAAATATCTATAGAAAATATTATAGCTACACAAATCTTTGTAATTTACGTCAAATTTGTAGTAAGATATAGTGATATTGAAACTCTACCTTCAAATTGGAATCTCTCCCAGAGTACAATATTCCTCAACCAGAAAAAGAACCCAGGGCCATTTTTATAATGAGATGATATGATTAGTCGATGTTTGTGAAATACTTAGGTAGTTGTTATACGATATTTTGTATTAATATCGATATCAGAAAGAATGAGATAGGATTGAGAATGCATTTAGTCAGAAGAAACTCTTTGGCCTACAATACTCTTGCTTTGTCATCATTGATTGATTTATTGATTTGGTTTATATTACTTCCCCTTTCTGCAACTTTTGGCTAATCGCGAAGATGAGGATGTGTGATGATATGATGAAATTGATGCAGTGACAATGCCCAGGCCAGGATTCGAACCCGGGACTCTGAAACCCTAGCGCTGTACTAACTACTCCGTCATGGAGATCAGCGCATAGGATTACGCAGACCCTATAGTGTGCTGTATTGATGAAAGTTCAGTCGGAGAAAGAAAACCCACATTTTACGTCACTGTTTCATTTTACTGATGGGTACTAAACAGGGGCGCATATAGTTTGTGTCTGGACCCATCGAAAATCACGCTATTAGAAGAATTCCAGCTTTCGTGGCACAAAAGTCCTCTGATTCCTTCCCTTACATTTTTCTTCTCTGTATTTCAGCCTCATTTTAATATAAACATGACTTTTGTACAGCAGATTTAAAACAACTACACATTAATTTATTCATTTCCAATGCATGGCCAATTTTTTCTGCCAACACATAGGTGCAACACAACTAGTCTACTGAATAAAATGCTTGAGTCTTAATAAAAAGAAATTTGTTGGAAAACTAAGTGAGATGGTCTAATTACGTTGGAAATAAACCCCCTGTAGTTGCTGGGAACTTTCGTCGTCTTGATAATACCTTTTTTTTAAATAAAATAATATTGTTTAATAACGGTAATAAGGTGTCTCTACACTAAATTTCTAAGTGAGAGTATTAGGAGGGAAACTGACCCCCTCTCCCTCTCTGCGCACGCCTGTACGCTAGTTAACGTTATTGCCTTGCAATCAACAATTCCCGTATTCGATTTCCGGTATTGACTTACTTCAGTGTGCAGAAAATCTAAACTCTGTCCAGGGTATCTCTGGAGCAAGGAGAAGGGGGGGAGTAATCGAGTAAGCAGAGCGAACAGTACACGCTGCTGCGAAGGCTGGTAACTGCAATCGCTCCCCCCTACGCATTACCATTCCCTCTAGCGTGTTCATTGGTGGAGCCGTCTCACGTCACTTCTTGCTCAGAGACTGGTTCTCGTTCGCTTGCTCCAGAGAAATGCGGAAAAGTCCCGGTAAATGTATTGGTGCTAAACTTGTTTTTATTAATTTACTATCTGCAAAAGGATCGATCAAACATTTTCGTTGCAATCTAATGCTACTAAACTTTTTACAACACTTAGTCATCCATTTTAGGAAGGGCACGTGCCCCCATGCCCCACACACTAAATCCGCCAACGGGTTGCACTTTGCAAAAGTGCCCAGGCACATGGCTCTTATCAGAATCGCAAAGGTCAAGGTGAAAATATTGCATCGTCGTAAAGCGATGATTTATCTTGGCTCCTCCATTATGGCCAGAGCCGAAGAGAGACAGAAAAAGCCGTCTCGCCGCCATTGTAGAGGGAGCAGCTTAATGCTCGCGATCTTCCTCGCTTCCCTTTACTCTTCCATTCTCCTGTCGCCGTTGCGGCTGTATTACATCTGACAACATTCTCCCACTGTTCGCGTCTCTGGTTAAATACCTAATGTGTGTGAAGTGTCAGCTCCCGAGGATAACTGCATAAAACGTTGCTTCTTTTCTCGTTGCTACGGGGGAAGTCGACCTACTGCCACAAATAAAGAGGAAAAACTGGTAAGCTTACTTCAAACGACCGCCCCCTTTTCTCGTTTTTCTGCTTGTACGGATTTTTACCTTTCAGTTTCCGAAACACTACGCGATTTCATTTCAAGCTTCAAAAAACAGTCCAAAAGTTAGTAATTTCATGCTTTTATTAGTTGAACATGCAAGACATGTTGCATACCTCATGAAAGCATAGGCCCCCATGGGGCTTGGGGGTGCTCGAGCCCCCCCCCCAATGTTAACGACGTTGGAGCAGAGCCCCCAAATAATTTTGCTTAAGAGAATCTAATGTATTATTTTGCTTCTCTTGTAAACTTTACTCTGAATTGTGCCACATGAACTTAACTTTAAAAACATATTTGAAATGTTCTAGACCATCAACTTTGGGAGGGGGGGCTATTACCAGATACAGCAAAAAACATGACTTATTACTATATACTAAGTATATAATTGTGAGTATTGTTAACATTTTTACTAAAAAGAGTTTCAAAAGAAGATGTGCTTGAACTAGGAGAGTTGATGGGACGTTCGGGCTACAAATGGACATTCAGAACGAGATCATTGATATTTAAGGGAGATCTGTTTTGCGCTCCATGGTAGCAGATATTAAAAGTCGGGAATATTTTGCTATTATGGTTGACAAAACTTGTGACATATCCATCCGTAAACAATTTACATTCTGATTCGAACTGTAAATTAAACTTTTAATATTTTGAGGAATTCATAGGTTTTTACGAGATTCTGAACACTGAGGCTGAAACTTAAAAAAGGGAGGGAGTGAGTCATTCATTAATTTATTTCAGTGATCAGAGCCCCCCCCCCAATAATTTTGACAAGTCGGCGAAAACACGCTACCTCCGAAAAACTTTCTTTTGTTGTATAACGTCTTTTTCCCTTTGAATTTCTTACATGTAACCAACAAGCTATAATTTGTACATCATGATTGTTTCCATGCATAACTAGTTTTTTTATGTAACATTGTTCCTACTCATTTCATACGACATGTTGCCAGTAAGTTTGTAATTCATACATCGTGATTTGTCTTCATTTCATAATTGATGAAAATTGAGTCACACATGCAGCAAGATAACATTACAATTATAAACAAACACATGAAGCGACACACAAACAAAACATGATACTGGTACTATTTTTGCACGAACGTTGACATGAAAGTGATGTTAAGCGATTTTGGAAGAAATGAATATTTATTTTTTACATCTATTTGTTTCAGTGTGTAAATACGAACATTATTTTGGAATAATCTAAATAATGAAAGGTTTCACTATTTTTATTTAGTAAAATAAACTGTTTTTTTCGGTACCTACTGTATGGTGTGTCCAGGCATACAAACTGTGTTGCTTTTATTTTATTTTTTTATTTTTCGATTTCATTTATTGTATTAGTAAAGAAAAGTAATGAACACTGTAATTAATGATTAAGTGGAAAAGAATGCATTATAGCTTTAACTTTGCCATGTGAACAAAGTCGTAAATAAATAAATCAATAAATATATTGCAGCAATATGCAATAATATTATCGTACGTCATTAAGAAAGGTATCTGTATTTTAGAATACTGTTCACCCATTTGGAACATGGCTGCCCCTTCTCATACCTCTAAGATCGACAGTGTTCTCAGCTCTTTCCTCTCCATCGTTCGATATAGAGTGCCTGCCCTGAGACACCTGCCTAAAAGAGATCTGCTTGTAAATCTGCACATTAATACTCCAGAATCTCGTAGATACGTTGCAGATATGAAATTGCTATACAAGATCATAAATGGAAACTTAAGATGCAGCATCCCACTCGACGAACTCTCACCCAGAGAGCCTAGACATAAAACACGGAACAAGGAAACTTTCCACACTGCAACTCCCAGGGTCTCACTCATACAACGTTCACTATTCCATAGGCTACCGAATCAGTTCAATATAATCTCAAACCAAGTAGATATTTTCAGTTCATATTCCTCTTTTATCACCAACATAGAAAAAATTGTACATATGTAATGCTTTTGTGAAACTGATTTGTTTACCTTGGAACTTGGTATTTTTGTTATTTTATGTTATCTTTTTTGTGCTTTTAATCTTAGTCTATTGCTTTACTGTCGCTTCTTTCTGGTTTAAAATGGCTTCTGCTGTACTGGAAAATTTCAATAAATAAATAGTTAGGAATTGTGGCGACGTGATTCAAACAAGTGTTCTAGTGTTAGCAGGCAGGTTAAATCGGCATTAACATCCAACGTTTAGAGCGCATACATTTATTCCTATTGTATTCGAGTTGCCATTTTTTATAACTTAGGACGGATATGTTTTAGGTGTTGTTGCTTCAACAGAATTTTTTTTTCTTAACATACGTGGAGTTCCCCTTGGCATTTCACGAAGTGCAGAAAATTTCCCCGAAGTCATAGCTTCTGCCTCTTCATGAGAATCAAACTTGTAGACTAAAACTTGCACCAACCAGCTCAAAGAGTATTTTCGTTTGTGGATCCTCTGGTTGCTTTCCGGGAAACTTTGAAACTGCCACTCAATCACCGCGCCTCTAATTCGTCCGCCCCTGGAACACGAAGAGTTCATTCTAAAGGTCGCCTGTTCTTCTCCCTGGAGGTAGAGGCACGTGGGGACAGGTGGGAAGGGCGTGGCGCCATCCAATAACACGTGCGCCAGGACTTCTTATCTATCCAGCACTTACTTCAAGTCTTTTAGGCCCTTGTTTCTCAACCTCCGGTCTTACCGGGCCGCTAATTGTTCTGTTGAACTTTGTCATTTCATATTGCACAGCAAATTTCATTAACAAATGCAAACATATATACTTTGTGTACATAAATATTTGGCATGTGAATGTAATGATCAGTGTTTTGTAGAACAATTATGACTTTTTTAAAATTCCTGTAACCTACATTCATTCAAATAAATTTAACAAAATCGATTCTATTGAATCAAAAGAAGTTGAATAACTACCGTACCAAAATATTATACTCTTCACCATGGGCCTCTCCGATGGCGTAGTAGTAGCGTCGTCGCCTTGTAATAAAGAGGTCCCGGGTTCGATACTCGGTGGAGGCACATAGTGATTTGGAACCCGCTTTAAATTGTAGGTCTAGTCCAGATTACCCTTAATGTGAATAAAGTGGACTTAACACACCAACTCAATCAATTAATCAATCAAGTTGACGTCTTTCTGCCCCCTTCCCTGATCAGCTGATAGTATTGTGAATTAACAATTGATTCACTGATTGATTGATTTGGTTGATTTTACTTCGCTTCTCTGCCACTTCTGAAAATTTGGCGAAGAATGAGTGATCATATATTCACACTAACTAATTACGCCTATACTCAGTCCGGGATTCGAACCCGGTACCTAATAACCAGGAACCCCCTGTACTAACGACTCCATCATGGAGCTCGGCATGAATTAATAATGCATGAATATATTAACTCACTAGATTGTATGAAACAAACATAATTAGAATAGAATTAATAATATAATTATCAGTTTTCAAAGAGTATAATATAGTCATCGATTTCGCGATTAATATTGGCTGGATTTTTTCGGTGCAGCATACCATTGAAAATCAGTTCTAAGCAAATTAATTCAATGTAGTGTATCTGAGGAAACTACAAGATTTAATTAGATCCAATTGTTGACAACGATTTTAAACCTAACGTTATATTTGCCAACGCCAGGCAAAATCTAACTACTATTATTTATATTTTGAGCATGCCATTACTTATTTATTAATATTTATTTTCAAGGTTTATTGATTGATTGAGTTGGTGTTTCAAGTCCACTTTATGCACAGTAAGGTTAATCGGGACTGGACCTACAGTTTAAAGTGGGATCCGAATCACTATGTGCCTCCACCGGGTATCGAATCCGGGTTAATTTTAAGGGTACATAATGATTGTTAGAATCGGGGCATCGACTATTTAAAAAAGAATTTTCTTGGCCCAGGGCCGGATTAAGGTGGGTGCTATTGATGCTGCAGCACTAGGCCCATTCCTGAAATAGGCTCAGATGAAAACAGACGAGAATTTTCTGAAAGCTGAACAGTTTTCTTTTGCTATATTAACTTGAAAATTAATCTTAGAATGAAATTTGGAGCCCCAATTTCGGACGCCTAGACACAGCGTTACTTATTATACAGTGACGTAACTATAACGTCATTGTGTTTATTGTTCACCGAAGATTTCAAGCATCAGGTCCAAATTCGTCTTAATTCGGCCCTGACCGGGCTGTAGTATCATTAGGTTGAGAACCACTGCTTTAGACGATTACAAAAATCCCTTAATCAACAATAGCTTCCTGTGCCGCTACATGTACCAGTATTTGCACGCTTTTAACATTGCATCGCATTTCTACATATCCAGGTTAACCACGACGATTAGAATGATTGGTAACGTTATGAATTTGATGAAGGAAACAAAACAATGAGACCGACTTGCATGTCCCATCCAGTTTTCGAACATAGGGCTCCTTGGAAAAATTAGCAAAACCAATCCTCTATCCGAATCTGAAAACTATCATTGATTGATATGCTTTATTCTACTTCGGTTTTCTGCCACTTTTGGCTAATCGCAAAGATGAGGATGAATGATGATAAGATGAAATGGATGTAAGGGCAATCACAAACATATATGAACGACACTGAGTCCAGACGCCAGAGCCTCGATAGCCAGCAAAATGAACTCCAGGGTGTACTATAGGGAAGAAAGATTTACTTATGAGAAAAGGTAGCCCCTTACACCTCTGAAAGGTTGTTAGATATGCAGAGAAAAAAATTGGAGTGAAACGCGTTCTTGTGTAAACAACGATATCTTTCACTGGGGTTTAGATATTTATATGGTGCAATCCAGTTAGTCACTTTATTTACACTAACAGTGTATGCATTTTGTCAAAACAAGGTGGATTGATTTAAAGCGAATGAATTTAAATCATCATTTAAATCAAGATTAAAATCAAGTGATTTTTTTAGAAAAAAACACTGATTTAAATCACTTTTGGCGAAAGTGATGATTTAATGGAATTTATTAGGCTCTAAGAATGGAAAAGAAAGAAAACAAAATATATGTACTGATGTGGTGAAGCTCAAAGGAAAGTAAATGCAACATGTAAACTGCAAACAACCTTAATTTTTTCTCGATTTAAAATTCAACAATTTTTATTGGCAAAAATAGCATACATTATGTATAGAATAATATACAAAATATAATCATGTTAGATCGTAAATATTGCCATTATCATTAAATTGTAAATAAACATGGCAGTTGATATTTTGAAAACTTTCATTTAAAAAACTGTCCAAATTCAGCAAATATTTTAAGTTGTAATTATAGATTACATCCAGAATGTTTTATTTTCAGTAGAAGAAGAATTACTGAAATTATTATAGTTTTAGTAACACACTTAACAAACATTTCCATAGTGTGTCCATATATACAGTACCATAAACGGAGAAATGTATATTTATATATATTTTAATTTGCCTTAATCAAACTGTTCAAATATTTTACTGAACCATTTACCACAAGTAGCCTTTCCATATGAGAAGACATGTATCTACATGTATGGTGCCAGAAACTATACAATCGATTATAAGCGTAGATTTAAATATGAGAAATCTTATTTAAATAAAATAAATCATCAAAAAATATTCTTTAAATAAAAATTGTGATTTTTATCCACCCTGTGATAAAAGTTTTCTATTTTGACCATACAGTAAAACCTCGTTAATTCGGACTAATGGGTGAGATAAGTTGACCGGTTTAACGAAAGTCCGGATTAACTGAAATAACCTAAAAGAACAGTAGAAAGTGCATTAAAACACGTTTATTGTACATTTGAAGGGCATAGGCCTAAATACACTATACAATACATTACAAAGTCTGCGGGAAACAGAATTTCATCATTGGTTGACTGCCTTTTCTTTTGGATGTTCTCTTGTTGACTTCTAGCCACATTTAAAACCTTACATTCTACTTGTTTTTGCCTTTTGCCTGTTCGGATTAAGCAAAGTCCGGATCAACGAGGTTTTACTATTCTGAAGACTGGCTCTCAAGTATGCATAAATATACGTACAAAAAGTGATCTCTGGCTTGAGAATGGATATCAAAGCTATCAGTTAAATGTTAAAACATATAAAAACAGGGAATAGTTCCCATTTCACATATCATATACAAAACATGAGGGGCTTGGTGCAGCAATATGACAAGCCACACTTTTGGCGAAAATAGTTTGCACTACATGTACCACATGCACCAATTTAGTGTTTTCTACCTTTATCCTACATAAAATTTATAATTGACTTCCTGAATATGCATTGCGTTCTCCCAACAACATAAAATGGACTTTTCAAAAATGATGGTGTACAACACTGATGTTTATACTTGGTTGTCGTTATCAATTATTTCCCCGTCAATAATGGTTATACAATGGGTAAGATAATTCTCGCTGCGTATATATGATGTCGTTCGAAGATTGCCTGATATGTAAATGCCGGATGCTGTTAGCCCGCAATCATTCGCCATTTATCTTCATCCAGAGAATGGCCGTCTGGTGTGAGGGACCAATAGCGAGTTTTCAGTGTTGCCAGCGAGTTTTCAGTGTTGCAACTTGCTGAAATTAAGGTGTTTTAGTGGTGGGCGTTCTCTCAGGTCTAACAATGTTTTCCTGTTTGTTAGAACCTGAGAATTAGCTTGGCAGAAACAAGGTTGCAAGGGATGATATTTTAGTGGACTTGATGCGTAGAGTTTGTTGGATCTAACCAATTTTCCTAGCCTTTGTAATGCAATGAATACAATTATTTCTCCTTTCTGACAGCAGTATAGGAGAGAGATCCAGGGTAATTCCTGCAGTTTCATGTTGATACTTTTTGAGTTTCAAAAATTGCCGATGCCTTCCCTTTAAGGGCCAAGGTTTGTGTAGCGGTTCTTCATTGGACGACAGGTGATCAGCGCATTGAGTCCCGCTGCCGTTGATTTCTGGCATTCTAGGCAGGAGCCTAATACTTTTCATTTCAAACATCTCCCAAACAGTTCTAATAATGATGGATCTAAAACCGACATTTTGTGGTTTAATTTGTAGATCATACTCAAGGCACCTTGAGAGTCTTACTTCACCAATGTAAATAACAATTAAATTTTCAGTAGTAAACTAGCACGACTTCTGGCAACACACAAACATGCACATATATACAGGGTGATTCTAAAGTCCCAGGACAACCTTCTTCCCTGACGGTTGCGGTAATGGCAGATCCACACCTGGGTACATCGGGTAAGGGGTGCTTCCAGAACATGGTCTCCATATTGAAGCCCGCCATATTGAATCGAGGTCAAATGTTTCAAATGGCAAGGGGGTCATGTGATATATCAAAAAACATTAGAATTTTCCAAGAAATCCAATGCTGTAATTAGTTTTGTGATAGCTGCGACGGTAGAGAGAGAGACTTCCTCAACACATTTAAAAGTTTAAATTGTCCATAATATATATGCAACGTAATGTAAGAGATCAAAGTGTTTGCCTAATATTACCCCGATGCGTGGCATTTATTATTAAACGAGAAGAAGGACGAGGAATATTACACCGCTTTCAAAATAGTTATTTGTGTGTCTCTTTGAACATGAAACGGACCAATAAACGATATGTAATGCGCAGAGAGACAGTATCGCACAAGATATACATTTATTTCAATAGTATAAATTTCTCCCGATATTACAAGTGGAAGCGTTTTTCTAAGTTGATTATTAAGCTAGACACGATCTGTAAAATATATGATGAATATTGTTTTATACTCCCATGTATTTCTTATGGAAAAACAAATTTAATTTCAAATTACGTCTAATCAAACACAAGCAAAATCTTCAACCTTTCCTGTCCTCGTAGATGTGCTTTTTTCACCCAAAGCTTGATATTCTCAAGAGAACAAGAAAAATAATACTCCCATAAGCTCAATGCCAAGTTTTCTCCCCCTCCTACAACCATCAAGCGCACAGACCTCTCTTTCCAAAGCTCGCCACGGGGAAATGTCTGTGAGGAAGGAGCAGTTTAGGGCCCTCGCGTCTGGCTGGACGTGAAAACTATTCCGCGTGTCCTTAAGTACGACTAAAATAATCTGGATGCAGGTTTTTCATTCCAAGCGCCTTGTGCATAGGCATCCCAAACAACATTGCTGTTCTGCTGGTTGTATACTACTCACGGGTATACATCTCAGTAGATTGGAAAGTGTTCTTCAAATGGAACAGCTATCCGTTCCTCGCATTTTCCTTTCGTGGACCTACGAATGAACCTAATGCATTAAGTTTTTTGTTTGATGCATAATTTTAACCTCTAACCATATACTTAGGTATAATAATAATAATATGTAAGAAACTAAATTGAATAAAACAATTAATGCATCTCGAACAAGCAGACACCCTCCCTACATTATAATTCTTCTGATTGATTGATTTGCTGTTTTAAGTCCACTTTGTGCACAGTAAGGCTAATCGGGATTGAGCCTATAGATTAAAGTGGGGATCAGAACCACTATGTGCCTCTACCGGGTATCGAACGCGGGACCCTTTTAATTACAAGGCGTTCACGTTCTCACTACATCATCGAGGAGATCCAACTATTGCATTAGTTAAAAATAATGAATGTTGATTTCGTTCTTTCCGACAAGGTTTCACACAAGATGGTTTATATTATTATGTATTATTTATGTGTTTTCCGTGCATGGTTTCAGCTTTCCCTAGGACAATGCTTGTCGTGTAAAATTAAGTTTCATTTATGAAAGATATCTAGAAAACCGTCGACATCTAATATTTTCTTTAAATTTAATTTCATTTAAATAGGTTCTGGAATAACACGTGAATGAACAATTACATAAAACGGATTGAATATCACAATTTAATTTATTTCAGAAATCTATAAGTATACGAAAATGAAATCCTGTTTTGCGAATGTCTACCTCACTGGGCTGCATTTTGTACACTAGCGAGGCCCTGGCGTCTGGACTCACAGCCAACATTGGCCTCGTGTTGTGTCGTCCCAATATGTTTGTGATTATCCCTTCAACTATCTCATCGAATTACGATTCATCCTCATCTTCGCGATTAGCCAAAGGTGTCAGAAAAGCGATGGTAAATAAACTGAATCAATCAATGTTCTTCCGGCTGCTACAGTATATATCAAACGATATAATAAAACATCGTTATTCTTGTGAGCTTTGTAAGTAGTCTAATTGTTACAGATTTTAATCATCTTAAATTTTAAGGATATTATACCCTGTCCTAGCTATCTGTGGAGCAGGCAAACGAGAACAAGTCTCTCTGCAAGTAGTGACGCGACACGGTTCCACCAATGAACAGTGAGAGGAATGGGATTGCGTAATGGAATGGGAGAGGCGACTGGAGTTACCTGGCTTTGCCCACTCGATTTCCCACCTTCTCTGCTGCTATGCGCGGCCCTGCTCCACAGTTAGCTAATACAGGATATAGTATACGTACTTGTTGAATATTTTAATCAAATATTAATGGAGTAGAAAAGGAAAATAATTTAATTACGACACTTTGAAATTGTACTTCTTAATTGAACACTAATTCATATTGTCTATTGCAATGTTTAAGAACAAATCACCGGCTCCTTGAAGATTGGAAGAACACGGTTATACGTATATTTTTATAATTTATGTAGTATGTAGTAGAGTAATCTCTCACTGGATGAATAGAGTGAATCAGCTCTAAATACTTTATTCCATCTGAACGACAAAATTCCTTTTCTCTTGTGTGGGAAAGGCCCTCCCTATGGTATAGTGGTAACGTCGTCGCGTTGATCAAGCGGTGCTGGGTTCGATATCCGGTGCAGGCACATAATGGTTCGGATTCCACTTTAAACTGTAGGCTCAGTCACGATTAGTCTTTCTGTGCATAACGTGAACTTGAAAAGGAACTCAAACATGAGTGTAAAAAATCACCATATGTAGCCGATGTTGTCTTGAGAGTACACGCTTTTAGATATTCTCGTAAACATTACAATATTTTATGGTTAACATTTAGAAGTTTACCTCTAAATATACAAAAAAACACAAAACAGTGTCTTTATTTATATTTGAATATTATATTTTGTATTAATGTAGATAGTGATTATACATTACAGTAGCATGAACCATAAATATACACTTCTTTCTAAAATGATTGTCGATGTTTTATGAAGTTATTACGGACACTGCGTTACTTTTTACAAATTTAACGATGCCACTGATATAAACTCATAAATTTTTGCGTACCTCTTGTTCTTTATGTGTAGTTGCATCAACGCCCGCCAGGAGGCAGTTTTTGCAAAACGGCAGCTAGTTGAAGGCATTCTGTGTCCTTGTATTTCACGAGGCAAAATCCGTTACAGAAGTCCATCAGCACTGAAGATGCAGCTTCAGACAACTGTATATGACAATTGTATATTCAGTTCCGCGGATCAGGATGCCTATGCAAGGGTAAAAAGCAGTGGCTGGTTCCTACCTTCTCAGGAAAATTGGACGCTGATGTGGCACAACGGACTTCTTTTGTACACTGTAGAACGTAATTAATAGCAAAAGCCCAAACTACAAAATCTTGAGAAGCAAATTTCAATCACACTCAACCAGAAACGACACCAGTTGTAACTTACCTCGGTCCAGAACTTCAGCTTATCAGGCCTCTTACGCAGCACACAAGGTCTGGAATGCCATAACTGAATCTCAAGAAACATCAACACGTCAAACGTTTTCGCCATATGCCCTGTGAAGCACTGATCGACGATCAGATGCAAGGTAAATCAACTCATGAATAATGAAAAATACTGTGAGTTGCAAGAATTATTTTTATCAAATCTCTACAACTTAATCACGATCGGCCATTTTGCGGCCTGAAAACAACATTTAAACAACTGCTCGTGTTTTATTCCCTTACCGAAAAGTCGAAATTTCGATTTTTGTCGACTTTTATGGCATTCACGATACATCATGAGGAAATGGAAGGGCTACTAATGAGTTGTGTAGCCCGGTTATGGAAACCTACAGCAACCGCTGGGGTTCGTTGTGCTGACCACATGTCACCTCGTAACTGGCATACGCGGAGGTGGGGAAAGGGCTATTGAGGTTACAGTGTCTCAGAAATGTTTTCAGACAATCAACATTTTCAAATAAAAGCTGTAAAGATCTCAGGAAAAAGGAGCTTAAAATGGCCCCCGATATTGTCATGTTTGAAAGTGGAAAGTCCCAAATATACGACATATCTTATTGTGCATGTCGTGCCTACAGAAAGCAGCTATGTACTCTCCACATATACAATTCCCATTCCCCCGAACAAAAATCCTGCATACGCCATTGGGTTGGATGATCGTCCACTCTGCTGAGACATGTGGGAGTGAAGCCGGTAGTCGCCATGCAGGCTCCCTGCATCTCACGAGCTGTCGAGCCACGTGTTATTGTTATTTATATAATTACCGTTAATACTTTGAAACGGAAATGGTTAAATTTATGGTAGTTTCATGACAGCGGAAATGACGTCATTTCTCCAATCAACGTTCTACAGTGAATCGAGCCAAGCAAATACTGCAATAAACCTAATCAACCTTTGGTCTTCCATGAAAACGCTTGTTCTCGGAATTTCAGAACATCGCTTGAAATGGTGCCAGATGACACAAGTTGCTAGAAAACGTTATTAAGGAATTCTGAAGGATTTCTGCCTTCAGAAGCCTTGACAAACTCTCTAATGTTTGCCCAGATATGAAATATGTAAATTCCTCTGAGGCAAAGGGGAGGGATATTCCTCTGAGGCAAAGGGGAGGGAGAGAGAGAGAGAGAGAGAGAGAGAGAATTTAGAGGCTAAACTGGTAGAACATAAAACACACAGATGCTGGAATTCCTTTCTGAATGTTTGATGTCGATTCAGTTCGTTTCGAATCCTAAATTAAAATACATTTTTCATCTTCAGAAAGGGGCGTACACATAACAAGAGAATTAAGCAGATTTATAACGCAGATAAGAGAATCGTTATGTACATACTTCGGCCGCAATACTCCGAAGGAGAAATTGTACTCTGAATCTAAGTTGAGGGCAAACTCGTAATATATTCGAAGCAACGATGGTCGAAATAGAACCAGAAAGCTTCAAACGATCAAGACTAAGCTATGAAAATTTATGCATTTTTTTTCCAGAAAAATTAAACATTATTGAAGTCTGTTCTTCTTAAACAAAATAAGTGTATGCAATATAGTATGCGTACAAATCTTTTTCATGTGGAAAAAGAGAAAGGGTACACTATCAGTACCATTTTGCAGCATCAAAATATCCTTTCTCAGATATACATTTACATACATTTTCTAAATGAATTCAGATGAATACAAGTACCTGAACCTGGGTCATAGTAAACGTAGATGATTTTCCAGAAAATTACGTTTATACCCCCCATTTTTTTTAATTTTTAATTTCAGAAATTTATATTTATATTAATTTAAATCGGAACATAACTTTATGATGCACATAGTTGATTTATTGGGATTCTGTTTTGCCACTTTTGGCTCTTTGCAAAGATGAGCATGGGTGACACTCACAAACAACATCCATGCCCAGGCGGGATTCGAACTCGAGAACCTTGGTGTCGTAGCGCGTTGTCCTAACCTCTCCGCCACGGGGCCGGCAAATTTTATAGTGTTACTCAAAATAACATTGTTTGAAATGTGTAAATGATCGCAATTCTTAAAAGTATTTTAGATGATAGATTGTGATTCATCACAAATGATTCTATGGTAATAGAATTTCCTTGATGGTCTTGTTCTCGCACTCAAAATTATATTTTGGGTCCCAGAAATGAAATTCCCCCATTATCGCTGGAAGAGGGGCTTTACGGTTATTCTTTGCCATTCTCGTGATAAACCGGTCCTCGGGGCGGCCGCAGCGTGGTTTATCAACCACTGTACCTTGCTGCTTGAATTTGTTTATTGTGTTCGCCACGCAGGTTTTACTCACATTCAATGAGACTGCAATTTCCCTGAGACCTATTGCATCTGTACATACCAATTATTTGCCATTTCACGGCCACGGACACAGATTTTTTCCCCATTATCACGTAGCTTGCGATTGAAACAGCCTGTTTATTATCAAGCGTAACGAAAACAGGTTTGGACTTGCACAATGCTGTTACTCAAGATATGTCTTTCTGCGCCATCTATTGACACACATTTAAACTAATGACTGATAAAATTTGTTTCCTCCAGCGCAGTCGCTGAGGAAGATATTGTTATCTGAACACCTCTCAGTTTTCGCTGTATTCTTTTCATTTTGAGAATTTTAGAAAATAAATATAAAACACGAGAACATTTTTTTGCATTTTTTTTGCCAAAACCTTTGTTCATGCTCCACAATACTGTCAAAATTTCAGAACTGTCATAACGACGTCGGTTACGTGCATACACATTCATCTGTACTTCAAAATGCTGGATTTTTCAGTTAAGAAATTTGATTTTCCACTTTCGTATCTCATGAACTACAAGACGTATACCAATATTTTTTCGGCAATATATGCCTCACACTATATTACTTCCATACAATTTCACTCCATATTTGTACCAAAAACATTCTGTCAGGATTCATTTATATGAAAAAAGTTGGTGGTCTTAAACTTTTGTTAAGGACTGTACATATAGGCAAGATACTGCAGAAAACACAATGCAGATAAAACAAACCAACAGAAACGGGGAACTCCCTGAAGAAACCCGCCTTCAGCCGCATAAGTTCAGGGGTATGCACTTGATGCCCTGGCGCCTGTATTATTCAGTATCCTCAGAATTGTGTGAGCTTTATTCTTTTACATATGTTTACAATAATACAAATTCTTAAGTTGTAATAACACAGTATATTAAATTTACAGTTGTGTGATTGGCCACTGTTCTGAATTGCAGAACAAGTCTGGTTTACAAATATATGGCATATATTGTTAGTTCTCTGTTCATATGTCCTACACAATGACCCTGCGATAGTCATGCTTTGGGTTCTGACTAAGGGACGCACGCAGGTTCGAGTCTCTTGGGGAAAACGTAACAGCTTTTCTCCTGAGAGTGAATGGGACCGGTGGCCACTCACCATTGTGAGGAAATTGGGGAGCTACGAGTAAGTCAGTCATGAAGCATTACAACGACTCGGGGTTCGTCGATCTTATCACACTCCACCCCGTAAATGGTTGGATGATCTCCCACTTCAGCTGGTGGGAGAGAGGCAGGCAGTCGGTAGGAAGGCCCTGGCCCTCACAGGCTGTTGCGTCACGGGTTGTGTTATGTTCGTGTCAATATGGATTAGTAGTTTGAAAAATATTACATATTGAAGTGAACTGAGACCTATTCATTATTTTTATGAATTATTGTTATAATTGAGGACTAAAAGTGGTAAACATTGTAAGTGCCAAAAGTGAAAGTGTTGGGAAATCGCATCACACATCAGCCCGTAAGAACGTTCACACTAGTGACCTCTTTACACGCCCTTTGAACTACTTACAGGGCTACCAGCCACTTTTCACGTTTACCACATTATAAAGCATGGCACATTGCACAGTTTAACGTGGAAAATGGTGTTTGAATTCTTGTGGCACTTACATCGTTTACCAATTATAGTCTTCAATTGTGTTGTTTGTGGAGTACAAGTGAGTTTAGATAGCTATATATGCTGCTAAGTTGCCATTTGTAATAAAAGGGTACAGAGTTCGATACCCGGTGAAGGCACATAGTGGTTTGGATCCCACTTTCAAATGTAGGTTCAGTCCCGATTATACTTACTGTGCATAAAGTACCCTCAAAACAAAAACGCAAACTAATAAGTGGGTGAAACGAAGTGAAATTAAACTATGAAAGGTATACGTCAGTCGTTTAGGCTATGTTATTTAGTGAAGGATGCTTGTCTGAATAATGTCTAAACTACTAAGCAATATTAACAACAATATGAAATTAGTGAAAACACAATTATATATGATGTGAATACAATTAAGAATAATAGTAGTGTATATTAGGCGGTTCAACGCAATACTTTGTAGGTATCCTCTTTTTTTATCAATTGAATATCACTTTTTGACATATTTTGACAATTTTTTGTCAACGTTTTAGCGTTTAGCGATGTTTTTAGTACAATTTTCAATTCAAAATTTTTTTTCCCACTCATACTTGGTAGGTATATCACGATCTTACGTGATACAACTTAACCTATCTTTTTTTTCTTACGATTTTTTAATTTTTTTACGATCCTATGTGATATAACTTAACCTATCATTTTCTTTTATTTACGCACCGAACTAACCTACAAGGGATTCTGTTTGTTTTAATATTTTAAAGTTTTTTCACATATTTTATATAACCTTGTTGATTTTTTTTTTAGTATGTGGCAATTTTTGTTACGAATATTTTAAAACTGTTCCGTCACCCTCTCGTTCTTCACGTCGTGGACGAAGGACTTCTCTGCAATGAGGATGACGCTGCACAGAGTATCGGCAGGCAGCGCATCGTGGAACTCGCAGACGACCTTGATGTTGGTTCGATCGTTGACCACTACCTGCTTCCTTTTCGTGGTATTGATGACGAACATCGGCCTGCGTGCTTTGAATTCGCTGGGCGCGTAGTACATGTCCACGTTTCCCTCGGTCACGCGCTTGTAAGCGGTGTAAGCTTCGTAAAGTTTTAGGTAATCGTCTTTTGTCATGTCGAGGTTGTAATTCTCGCGCGGGAACACTTCGTTGCGTCCATTTTTGAGATAAACGTTCTTGATCTTGCAGTCGTTGAATCCGCAAACAGATTTTTCCTAAGTCTTACCGTTTCCAATATAACCCCACTTCCGGTCGCCATTTTGGATTTCCGAGCATAGGTTCTATTCATACTTTTTCTCACATATAGGCGTACGTGATGAATCCGCAAACAGATTTTTCCTAAGTCTTACCGTTTCCAAGATAACCCCACTTCCGGTCGCCATTTTGGATTTCCGAGCATAGGTTCTATTCACATTTTACTCACATATAGGCGTACGTGATGAATCACCAAACAGATTTTTCCTAAGTCTTACCGTTTCCAAGATAACCCCACTTCCGGTCGCCATTTTGGATTTCCGAACATAGGTTCTATTCACATTTTACTCACATATAGGCGTACGTGATGAATCCGCAAACAGATTTTTCCTAAGTCTTACCGTTTCCAAGATAATCCCACTTCCGGTCGCCATTTTGGATTTCCGAACATAGGTTCTATTCATACTTTTTCTCACATATAGGCGTACGTGATGAATCCGCAAACAGATTTTTCCTAAGTCTTACCGTTTCCAAGATAATCCCACTTCCGGTCGCCATTTTGGATTTCCGAGCATAGGTTCTATTCATACTTTTTCTCACATATAGGCGTACGTGATGAATCACCAAACAGATTTTTCCTAAGTCTTACCGTTTCCAAGATAATCCCACTTCCGGTCGCCATTTTGGATTTCCGAACATAGGTTCTATTCATACTTTTTCTCAGATATAGGCGTACGTGATGAATCCGCAAACAGATTTTTCCTAAGTCTTACCGTTTCCAAGATAATCCCACTTCCGGTCGCCATTTTGGATTTCCGAACATAGGTTCTATTCATACTTTTACTCACGTATAGGCGTACGTGATGAATCCGCAAACAGATTTTTCCTAAGTCTTACCGTTTCCAAGATAACACCACTTCCGGTCGCCATTTTGGATTTCCGAACATAGGTTCTATTCATACTTTTTCTCACGTATAGGCGTACGTGATGAATCCGCAAACAGATTTTTCCTAAGTCTTACCGTTTCCAAGATAATCCCACTTCCGGTCGCCATTTTGGATTTCCGAACACAGGTTCTATTCATACTTTTACTCACGTATAGGTGTACATGATGAATCAGCAAACAGAATTTTCCCAAGTCATGAATTGGAGGGTTCTATGACAACCTATATAAATTCTCGTAAAAGAACAGAAAAAAAAGAAAAAAAAACAATACTGTGGTCATTACAACAAATAGTCTTCTTCAACCCCAATCCAACAACCCAAAAATCACCATCCTAACTAGAACCATGTAACTATCTGCCATCTGTTAGAGGTTTTGTGAACTAAGTGGTGCTTTGTTTGTGTGTAAAAAAAATGCAATGCTTTTTGCACTTGGTTATCATCACCTAACATGTTATTAATTGTTTTTTAAAATTAATTACAACTGAAAACTAATAATTAATATTATCTAAAGTTACTAATTAATATTATACAAGTAATTGATATATTTTTTTTGTTCTTGTTGCTAGTGTTGGGTAATTATAGTTGTTGCAAAATATTAGCTCTCGCGTATGACAGTTTCTGAGTTTTGTTGGGTATATATAGACGAATCGAAATTTTACATGGTATGTTAAATTGTATGTTAGGGTACATGGTAGGAGAAATCATTGTATATTAGAGCGCTCTTTTAATGATTTGCCTATAACTGCATACAGGCAGCCGTAAATTTAGCATAAAATATCCTGATCCTGTTTCTTCTAGCATATGCGACGTTTGTTGTGCTGGCCTCATTGGGGGAAATGTGATTCTCCCATGATGTCATCTGACTTACTAGCATATGCGATACGAAGAACAGGTGTGTATGTGGCTTACTAGGATTAGGCTCATGGTAATGAGGTCCTAGTAGCTGAAACGTTGTCGGGGTATTTTGCATTTTTTTTTTTCAAATATGAATTCGTTAAAACTGAACTGTCTCGGATTTTGAGTTTTGTATTCGCCCCGAGAAATTCTATATAAAATAACATACCTGGAAATTATATTCACGTTAAGTTGAATTTTGATTTTTTGTAATCACCCCGAGAAATTCTATATAAAATAACGTACCTGGAAATTATATTCACGTTAAGTTGAATTTTGATTTTTGTATTCGCACCCAAGAAATTCTATATAAATAACATACTTGAAAATTGTATTCACAGTAGATTGAATTTTTTGAGTTTTGTATTCAACCCCAAGAAATTCTATATAAATAACATACTTGAAAATTGTATTCACAGTACATTGAATTTTTGAGTTTTGTATTTGCCCCAAAAAATTCTATATATAAATAACATACCTGAAAATTGTATCGCTATATACTAGACTTTTTGATTTCTGTGATTTTCGAAAAAGCAATGGCATCCACCACCAGTTTCAATCGTAAAAATGATAAAACTGAATGTGTCACTTGTGGGAAGCTAATCTCAAGGAACAATTTATCGGTACACAGGGCAAGATGTAGCGAAACAGGTTCGAGAATTAATCGTTCCTTACCTTCTAAGCCTTGTGCTCGATGCGGAAAGATGATCAGCATTGCAAATTTAAGTAAACACCTCAAAATTTGCAAACCATCGACCGGACAAGCATCGAAAAGGAAAATCGATAATGCAGATACGGAAGCTTCCACTTCCAAGCAAATTAAATTATCTAATAAACGCAAACCAATTAGATCTGCATTCAACGACCAACTCCAGGATTTTTCAATTAAGTCAGAACCAGGCCGTGACATCCTTAGTTTCTTGGACGAAACGAAAGCATCTGTACTAACTATTTTGAAAGATAAACTTGAAAACAACTCTATAAAAGTATACGTTGTTCTGTTTTCTGAATACGAGAAAGTTGATGGCACAACGAGTATTTTTTATCATCGTACAAAAAACCAGACTCTTCATTTGGCGGACGTCGAAAATTTAGACAACTTTTATTATAAAGTTACCAATGAGCTGGTTAAGAAACATGACGATTTCGAGGCTAAAGGGTCGGGATGGTCTCTGTGTGGAAGTCCTCACACGTTAACTGTTTACGTGAACCAATTCTCGCCTCTTCGCGCTTCCAGCTACGTTCCTCTTCCACCGAACATTCAACACAAGAGGGCTGTGTTAAATATACAGAACAGCGATAACAAGTGTTTCCTTTGGTGTATATTGGCAGCACTGCATCCTGTTCATTGGTCAAATCATCCAGAACAGGTTTCTAATTACAAACAATACGAGTCCGAGTTTGAAAGTGTAATGTCTGGCATCGAATACCCGGTGACATTGTCGGATATAACAAAGTTTGAAAATCGTGCAGGAAAACGCATCGCTATTAATGTATATTCCTTCACGTCAGATAAATATCTCGTTCATCCCGTCAGGATAAGCGATATCGACGATGACGATGCTCGTGTGATTAATCTTCTTCTCATTTCCAACGAGGATGTTCATCACTACACGCTAATTCGTTCTCTACCACGTTTGGTCAGAAGTCAAACTACCAAGCATGAACATTGCATCGAAGTTTGTCCGAGATGCCTAACCACGTTCGACGATCAAAAACAACTCAATTATCGAAAATACACCGGACGTCAAATCGCTATCGATAAACTTGCCGAACATAAAATTTATTGCGGCGACAGGAGACCGGCTAGAATGTTGATGCCCGAAACGAACGAAGTCGAAGAATTCAAAATGCACAAGGCATTGTTGGAACATCCCGCAATCATCGTCGCAGATTTCGAGGCGTTCCTCAAACCACTCTCCTACTGCGAACCGGATCCTGAAATTTCATCCACAACGCCGTACCAGCTTCATCAACCAAACAGTTTCGGCTATGTTGTTGTGCGACGTGATAAAATAAATGAAGCATATATATACCGCGGACCAAATGTAATCGAACACTTCCTGGAAAAAATGGTGGAGGAGGTTGAGGTAATTGGTAGCGTACTGCTTACATCAAAACCGATGGCACCTTTAACTGAAAATGAACTTCAAAATTACAATTCCACTGAGGTGTGTCCGGTATGTGATCAAAGTTTCACTGATGAGAACAAAAAAATTATCCACCACGATCATTTCAGCGGAAACTACATAGGTGGAATTTGCAACACGTGCAATCTTAAAATCCAGAAACCTAAATTCATCCCCATATTCTTTCACAACGGAAGCGGATATGATTTTCACCACCTGGTGAGACATCTTGGCTACGATCCGAAACGTATAGGGGTCTTGGCCGAGAATGAAGAACGCTACATTAGTCTCAGCAAGCAAGTGTCGATTCCGGGAACGAAAAATACAATCGAGATGCGCTTCCTGGATTCGTATAGATTTCTCTCTGCAAGTCTGGATGCTTTAGCGAACAAACTCACCGACGATCAATTTAAAATAACTAGAGCTAGTTTTCCCAACGTAGACATAGAACTCGTTAGACGTAAAGGGGTTTATCCTTACGAATATGTTAGTGATGGTTCTAAATTTAACGACGACGCTCTCCCACCTCCAAGAGAATTTTACAGCAGACTCAGAGAGAAAGGAATCACGGACGAAGAATACCAACACGCGCAAATCATGTGGAAGAAATTAGAATGTAGGACACTCGGAGACTACCACAACGCATACTTAAAATTAGACGTGACAATACTCGCGGATGTTTTTCAAGCGTTCAGGAAAACGGCAACAAATATTTATAAATTAGATCCAGCGTATTTCTACAGCCTACCGGGATTAGCGTGGTCGGCAATGTTATTCCAGACAAAGGTCAAGCTGGAACTGATATCGGACGTTGACATGTTACTTTTCATCGAAAGAGGGATACGAGGTGGAATGGTGCAATGCGTACAGAGACATGCAAAAGCTAATAACGTACACATGAAAGAAGATTACGATTCAAATCGAGCATCCAATTACATCTTCTACGCCGACGTTAATAATCTCTACGGACATGCCATGGTTCAGAAACTTCCTTACGGGGGATTCGAATGGTTAGATCCCACTTCGATAGACATTATTCATTTCGACGATAGCGAGTGTGGTTTCTTCGCAGAGGTAGATCTCCAATTCTCCGACCACCTGCACGACACGTTTTCGGATTTGCCTCCGACTCCCGAAATCAAATGTCCACCCGACTCGGTTCAAGACAAGCTTTTGTTAACATTGGACCCTAAACAGAGATACGTCGTCCACTACAAGAATCTCCGGTTTTTGATTGGGAAGGGTGTTCAGATAGTAAATGTTAGAAGAATACTAAAGTTTAAACATTCCACGTGGTTAAGACCTTACATAGAGACTAACACACAACATAGAACAGCTGCCACTTCCGATTTAGACAAGGACTTCTTTAAATTAATGAACAATGCGGTGTACGGAAAGACCATGGAGAATGTTAGAAAGCACGTAGACGTGAAATTAATTTCCGATAAGAATAAATGTCGGAAGTGGATAGCCGATCCTAGATTCAAGTCGAGAAAAATTTACAACGAGAATTTGGCACTTTTCAATCTAGATATAAAATTGATGAAATTCAGAAAACCAATTTACGTTGGCGCAACGGTTCTCGACTTGTCGAAACTTTACATGTTCGAATTTCATTACGACGTGATGAAACCCTTCTACAATGATAAAATATCACTTTTGTACACGGACACCGACAGCTTCATTTACAGCATACAAACACCTAACCTATACGAAGACATAAAAAATCCTTCCATGCTTGAGTATTTCGATACTTCGGCGTATCCTCAACCCAACAGATTTGGGATTCCATCTCGTAACAAAAAAGTCATAGGTAAACTGAAAGATGAATGTAACGGTGATATTATTGTCGAGTTCGCGGGTTTGCGTTCGAAGATGTATGCCATGAGAACAGAGAGTAACGTCACGAAGAAAGCAAAAGGTGTGGGCAAAAATACGGTGGAGAACAAACTCACCTTCCACGATTACATCGATTGCCTTTACTCACAATCGACGATACTAAGTATAGAACAAAGAATCCAGAGCGTCGACCATATCATCACCACAAACAAAGTTAGAAAAATTGCGCTGGATCCCGATGACGATAAGAGGTGCGTCCTCGAGTGTGGTATTCACACATTGCCTTGGGGACATCGTCGTTTAGAAATAAATAAGAATTGCGCACAGTGCAAATAATTAGCACTCAACACCACACACAACAATTTTCACTAACTCAAAAAAAACAAAACATTTTGTTACTCAGTAAAAAAAAACAACTTTGTCATTACAAAATAAAACTTTGACCGTATCCTTAAATAACCAGCATGCCTATGAACTTGTTCGGTTTCAAAAAACAGATCATCATGGAAACTGCACCGTCCATATCAGATCATGAAGTCTTACCTTCCGTGTTACCTAAACTCAACGGTCTGTTGATCATTCACCTCAACAGCATTTGGACGAAATTGGATGAGGATGTGGGCAAAAACTTTTACGTCTTCAACAACAATTTACATTTTTACGAAATTCCGATCGGGGGGAAACTTCAAATCATCGTGAATCCGGAAAACGTAGGCGAAATCAAAATATCTACCGGCAAGAACATTTTTCGAATCAAGCACGACAAAATGCTTTCTAATATTGCGTACGATGTTTCAGCAGGAGATTATTTTTACATAGAACTCCTCGGAGATTACGACAAACTCATTCCTCTCTTCGTAGAATTACGAATCGTCTATCCTATTATAAATAACCGTTAACCAAAAATGCCTAACGACATTTTCGGCAACACCAAGCGTGTGGACCACGCAGAAGAGATTCTCATGTTGGACGTTCGTGTTAAGAAGTTGAGGACCGATTTGATCGCTTTGCAGGAGACCTTAAACAAAAGTTTAGAGTCGGAAATCGCTACGCTCCAAACGCAATGTCTCGACCCCATTCTGAAAATCGATTCCGAACTGAAAACGCTCATAAAAAATTATGTCGACGTACCTTCTTACGACAACGTTCAAAATATACAGTTGAGCGTGGATTCGCTTCAAAATGATTTGGCCAAATTACAGCAATTTCAATCGAAAAATGAAGATTTGGAAAAATTGAAACTCGAAATCGAAGAACGAACTGCCGCAATCGAAAAGAATTTCTCCGAACTTCAAACCGTGGTGAACGATATTGATGTAGAACGCTTGCACGTCGTCGTTTCCAAATTACAAGAAGAATTCACTGGCACGTTGGAAGAAATTAAATCCAAGTTACAGACTTTGGAAGATACCATGACGAACCTACCATCGTCGGACGAACTGCAGGTCATCAGTAAAAGCGTCGCGAACATAAAAATTCAATTGGAGGCCTATCAAGATTTCGAACACATTCAAACCACCATCGCTACGCTTCAGGCGTCCTTGGAATTGATCAACGAGGAAATTAAAAATATTCACGCTGAAGCGAGAGCGTTGACGAGCATTCAAGACACGTTGAGCACGGTTCAGCAGAAGATCGAATATTTAGAAAATTTGAACGTCGAATCCAATCTCGCTCATTTTCATCACGTGCTGGACAACATACAGGGTGACTTGGAATCGTTACGGACGAGCGTACCTTCGAGCGAAGATTTGGAAAAATTGAAAACGGCGGTGACGGCACTATCCGATTCGAGCGACATCAAAATTTCTTTGAGCGATCTCGAGAGTAGGGTGGCCAATCTCCCCACCTCCAAAGAATTGCACGCTTTGAAAAGGAACATATCACGTATGCTGAAACGACTGGAAACGGAAACGGCGAACGTGGAACAGATTCGAGACGAAATCAGTTCGCTGGTGTCGACGCTGCCCACTTCGCAGAGCGTCGCGGATCTTCACACGCAGTTTACAGAGATGCGAAGCATCGTGAACGATCTTACCGAGAAGAGCTCGAAATTGAATCAAGTCGAGAACCTTCAGAACATCGTCGTAACATCAGAGATCAAGTCGGAGTGCTGGAATCCACGCAGGAATCGACGCTGACTTCTTTCGGTGCCAAGTTACAAGAACTCAACGAAAACTACAAGCAGTTGAACGTGGAAGTGAAAATCAAACCGTCGTTGTCTGCCGTAACGGATACCATAGTCGAGCATTTGCTGCCCATCGAAAATAAACTCGGACACGTTCACAGTAATCTGCTCGGCGTCGACACTAAATTCGCTAAACTGCATTCTCTGCAAGCCATCGAAATCAACAGCGTACCCAATCAGCAGAGAATCTCCACGTTCGTCGAAGGTAACAAACTGTACATGTTACATCCTTATCATCCGTACTACAAGTTTCTCCTCGATGGCACGATTCAGATAAACGAATTTTCGTACTGGTCTCACGGTAGAAAAGCTAGCGTTCCCACCATGACTTTGATATCGAATCGTGGTGTCCAGAAAGCAGGAAACATTCCTCTGGCACGTTGGAACGAAACGCGCAACATATATGAAATACACGAAGACGAAGATCTTACCGTTTTCGACGTGAGTGCCGGCGATAAGCTGATCATTCAAAACACGAACGAGGTGCCACCCTCTTTGAATCCCATCACGCTGGTGCTTCTTTTGAAACGTAATCTCTAAAAAAAAAAAAAAAAAAAAAAAAAAAAAAAAAAAAAAAAAAAATGTCTAGGCAAGCCATCGCCGAAGAATTGCATAAACCTGCACGCCGTAACTACGAACGTTTGGCTGTGGTAACCAAGGGCGTCGACGACCTCTGGCAAAGTGACCTCGTGGAGATGAGCAGCGGCAATTTGAAAAATGTACATAAATTGAACAAGGGCAACAAGTACCTCCTCACCGTCATAGACACGTTTTCGAAATTCGCATGGGCTCTACCTTTGAAAGCCAAAACGGGAACATGCGTCACGGAAGCATTCAAGACAATTTTTCGCGAAAGCGACGGCAGACGACCACGGTTTCTGCAAACGGACAACGGCAAAGAATTTTACAACGCTGTATTCCAAAAGTTTATTCAAAAACATGACATTCGACATTATTCGACCTTCAGTCACATCAAAGCCAGCATCGTGGAAAGATTCAATCGAACCTTGAAAACACACATGTGGAAACGATTCACGCTTAGGGGAAATTACAAATGGGTCGACATCCTGCCGGAACTCGTCGACACCTATAATGATACGGTACACAGAACGATAGGCATGAAGCCGGCTGACGTTACCAAGTCCGACGAGCAGCGTTTAATTTCTACCGTTTACTGTCCAAAGTACACACCCACGACAAAGAAAGCTAAATACAAAATTGGAGACCAGGTGAGGATCAGCAAATTCAAACGCACCTTCGAGAAGGGATTCACAAAAAATTGGAGCACGGAACTCTTTACGGTGGTTCGAGTTTTACCCGGAAACCGACACACGTATATAATAAAAGATAGTAGCGGCGTGATTTTGAAAGGAAGATTTTACGAAGAGGAACTCTCTAAAACGAAACACCCCGACACGTACCTCATCGAGAAAGTATTGCGTAGGAAAGGTGACAAACTGTTTGTCAAATGGCTGGGACTTCCGGAAAAGAGTTGGATCGACGCGAACGAAGTGATCTTGTGAGTACGTGGAACGTGGTGAAGCGTCTACCGGATCCGGAAAGTCAAACGAAGAAAAAGAACGGTGAGTTGCTTCCCGACAGCATCCGCTGTCTGATCGTAGGTCCTTCGGGGTGTGGGAAAACGACACTGCTCGTGGACAATTTTCTCCTCGCACCGAATTGGTTAGATTGGAAGAACAGGCACCTGTACGTGTTCTCGAAAAGTTTGGAGCAATCCAAATACCAGCAACTGATGAAAGTGTACGATGGTCTGGACATTGCAACGTTCGCTTCGGAAATAAAACCACTCGACGATTGTCGTGAAAATTCAGTCGTTGTGTTCGACGACGTCATCCTGGAAAATCAAAATGAAATTCGCAACTTTTTCACGCAAGGTCGTCACAAAAAAATGGATTGCTTTTACCTAACTCAAACGTTTTCCAAAATTCCAAAACAGTTACTACGCGACAACGCTAATTTCATATGTTTGTTTCGTCAAGATCACACCAACCTCAAGCACGCGTACGATGACTACGTAGGCGGAGACATGAACTACAATCAATTTTCGGAACGCTGCTCTTCTTGCTGGAACAGTGACGATTTCGGATTCGCTACGATCGACATGACGAGGAAACCCATCGACGGGAAATACAGAAACAAAATCAACGACTTTCTAAACGTTGCAACGTTGTGAGAAACGACGTGTATAAATAACGTCATGACGAAACGAAAAATCGAAGACGAAAATCTCAAGCTTCGCGATTACCTCGCGAAGCGCTTCAAAGGTTGGAAATCCGAGAATCGCGGATTCTACGAAGAGAAGAAACGTCAGGATCAACCCGTGATCGATGCCATCAGCGGTCTAGGTAAAGAAATTAAAAGTGTCACGGAACAAAATAAAAATTTGATCAACGAACTCGTACCACTCGCAGCTAAAAGTTACGCTGTACCCACACCCATTTTGAGCATTCCTTCGACGCCGTTCGAACTGAAGGACGTACCGGCACGACGTCGAGCTATAGGCAGCACGTCGTCTTCGGATAAGATCGAGTTGGGACCTTTGGCACGAGACTACCTGAGCACGGGGAAGTTCGACAAGGATGAAGTGTTCGGATTGTATCCGAGCATGGAAAGCAACGAAGGCGGCGGTGTGGTGTGGAAGATTGGGAAATCGAAGGTGACCTTCGAAGGCAACGACATTAAAGTCAATTTAGGCGACAAGGATAGTTGGAACAGGTATCCGGGTACGGTGGGACTGTGGGAACTCGTCGCCAAAAAGCAGCCGAAAGATTACACCGACGAAGATTACCAAAGTTACAAGGAAATTCTGATCATGACGGATGCCTTGTACCAGAACAACGACGCCTCGCAGAATAGGGTGAAATCGAGCAGCGGTGAGAAGTACAGGAATCTCATCAAACCGATTTGGAACCAGGTCAAAACAGGCAGCGGCGTCAAACGCTACAACACGTTACCCAAAGAATTCGTTTGGGTGGACGACGTTAGGAAACTCGTGGACCGATTGTTGGTGATAGCCGGCGAAGAGAATGCAGGCAATCGTAATTTCTACAACGAGAAGGTTGGCATCGTGGACATGATCAGCACGAAACTTTCCAACTTCATCGTGAACGACGACAAGGGCATAGGTTACCTGATCAAAATCATCAACACGCTGCCTCCGAAATTTTGGAACGTGGCCGAAGGAAAAGGACTCGTGAACGACATCATCAACAAGTTACCTTTCGAGATGCATCTACCTGGCTACCAGTACTGCGGACCGGGTACCAAACTCGAGAAAAGATTGGAGAGAGGAGACAAGGGTGTGAATCCGTTGGACGCGGCATGCAAAGATCACGACATCGCCTACAACACCACGCAGACGAATCTGGACGCACGTCACGAAGCAGACAAGAAATTGGAACATGCAGCTTTCGAAAGGTTCGTGAGCAGAGACGCATCGTTGGGTGAACGGGTCGCCGCACTGGGTACCACCATCGCCATGAACACAAAACAAAAATTGGGGTGGGGTATATAAATAACATACAGTAAAAAAAAACAAAAACAACATGGCTTGCATAACTGATATGCCGCACGAACTACTATCTAAAATATTCAAAAAGGTAGTTAACGCAGATGTTAATAAACTTGTAATCATAGCGAGATCAACGCCGGATTTTCGCATCCCTTGTGAAATAGTTCTCAAGGACCGTCTTCGGGAGATCAGTGGAATGAAGTGCGGCGATCTCGACACTCTTCTGTTGGCTGCAGGGGAAAAATTAAACGAGAGGTTGGACGAACTGCACGAGGCGAGGCAGAGCAGAAGACGGGGCACCGATGATTGGAGAAAATCTAAGCAGGAGACGGAAGAAATCATCACGCACATCATCGCGTTTTCGGAAGCACGAACTTTCTTCCTCTGTTAAAAAAAATATTCGATACAAAAAAAAAATCTCGTGAAAAAAATATATATATAAATAACACACATTGTGAAATTAAAAAATTCTCTAACACCCTGAAATTTCTCTTTGATATGACGAGTGAAAAAATGAGTGACCTCCAAGCATTAAAACAAATGCTAAATTTGTCAGTCGAGTATGTAAAAATTCAGGAATTGGAAGTCGACAAACCTTACACGATAACTTCCGGTTCAATCGTTTCTACCCAGTATGGTCCCAAGGTGCGTCTGTTGCTCAACGGACAATACAGTCTATTTTTACCAGATCGATACGCCAACATGTTATCCGACGAGAAGCTAGCTATCTTAATCGAGAACAAAACTCGAATCGTGTACAAGGGGACAAAGGAACTTCTTGGTAAGAAAACAAAACATGTAATAGAATTTGTGTAACGGGGCTACGCGGAGTATACATAAAATAACATCCATTGAAAAAAAATCTCAGAACATTTTATATATAAATAACATACCGTGAAAATAACACATAGAGCATCAACATGAAGCCCAAGGGTGTCGTGTACCAGATACCATATTCGAATCTAAAAAATCTAGGTGCCCTCGATGGGTTACTCACCAAGAAACAACGCGAGAAGAAACGTTCTTGCTTGTCGAAAGGACACGGAATGAAATTGCTGCTCAGCACACCTCAATTGAAAAGATTGCAGCGTTCGCGAAAACAGCAAAAGATCGGAGGTTTCATATTCAGCATCCCGGCCATCCTGGCAGCATTGGGGGCCGTGGGAAGTTTGGCCGGCGGAAGTGCCGCCATCGCGAAAACCGTCATCGACTCGAAGAAGAACAAGGCCGAGTTGGAAGAACAGAAACGTCACAACCTGGCCATGGAGAAGAAAGGAGGAAAGGGCGTGATGAAAAAGTTAAAAAAAAAGAAACGGCAGCACTCACCAACCGAGACATTGAATCTCTGATCGAACCGTTACGAATCAAACACTTCAGAGGAGTTTTTATGTCCGACTCGTTACCTTCAACCGTCAAAAGAAGAGAATGTGGAGTAGTCAACTTGGACAATCAAAAAAATCCAGGCACGCATTGGATATGTTACGACAAAAACGATAATAACAAAGCATTCGTTTTCGATTCTTTCGGAGGCCTTCCACCTACAAATTTAGTCCATTATCTGAAAACGAACAAAACCTCTATATACTACAACGACGAACGCATTCAAGATTTCGGAGACGTGAACTGCGGTCATCTCTGCCTCTCCGTGCTCGCGTTTCTCTCTAAAATAAATAACCCTACGATCGAAGATTTCCAGAAAGCACTGTGGAACCTGAAACAGCATCACGACAATGGGCGTGTTCCATCTCACGAGCGAATCTTCGATCTTGAAACTCACGCTGCACGACGACATCGTCTATCCTAAATCCGTGGCTCTGCGTGCATTCTACAGCATGTACCTCATACCTAACGTCACGCATCACAACAACAAAATTAGCGTCGGAAGCGAACACGTCGTCGTCACGCCTGGCCAATACAATCTTTCCACTTTGCAAGCTCAGTTACCCAAAGGCACGTACCTTTCTCAAAATTCGGTCACGCACAGAGTGGAAATCGTGTCGGCGACGGAGACCGTGGACCTGGGCACCATGGGAGAACTTTTAGGTTTCGAGAACGACACGAAACTCGAAGCTGGCATCAAGCACGTAGCAACCAACATTCCTAAATTCTTGGCCATAGAGACTCTGAACGTACACTGTAACGTGGCGGAAGGAATGATCACGAAATCTTCGGACGGATTGTTAGGAAGTCACAAGCAGACGGGAATCATAGCCACGTTCAAACCAAGTTCCGAGTTCATGGAACCGATCATCTACACGCCCTCTTCGCCGATCTATTTTCCAGTATGTCGCAACCGCATAGACGACATAGAGTTGGTGGTGACGAACGAGAAAGGAGAGGTGGTGGATTTCGCAGGTGCAACGACCACTGCCATCGTGGAGATCAGCGTATAATAAATAACACACATAGTGAGAATGGAGCAAATCGAAAGTTACGAATTGCAATCTTTCCCTCCCAACCGTCGCACGTTCGCCAATCTCAACGAGGCGAACAGGGAGATCGAATACGACGTGGACGTAGGGGACGGGTTCGTTTATCCTCACAGAGCGGACCTCTACCTTCAATTCGACGTGGTGAAGAAAGAAAGCGGAGAAGCCTTTCCGCCCAATGCAAATTTGAAACTCGTGGACAACTTCGTGCCTCACCTGTTCTCGCAGGTGGAGGTGAGGAAACACGGTACCGTCATCGACAGAATCGATTATCCAGGCATCACGTCGACAGCAGTGGGAACGTTGAAATTATCCAAAACGGACGCAGCATACTATCAAGCGGGAGGATTCGAAGCGGGAACCAAAATATCTACGACAAGTCACACGGTGCTCTTTCCCGTGCGTCTGCTGCCCGGTTTCTTCTCGGACTACAAGGAGATCATGTGGAAGGGAGGACTGCTCGTCACCTTTCGAAGAGCGGCCAACGACAACGATGCACTGATGCGATACACCAACTTGAACGCCGACGGCACGCCGATAGCCAACACTTTACCCGAAGCGGCGAAATGCGTCATCCGGAGCATGGAATTGAGAATGCCGATCGTGGAATACGAAACGAACTACGCCCTCAAGTACAAAGCGGAGATCTTGAAAAGTCCGCAGGTGTCGATTCACTTTCACGGTTACCAGTGCGTGCAGAAGGTGGCGTCGGGAAGTCACATGGAATTCGACGTGACGACTCAGTTCAACAACATACAGTTCGACATGCCAGATTTCGTCGTAGTGCTCTTTCAAACCGGGCGCGATAACAACCAGGAAAAAGATTCCAGCAAGTTCGACGACTGCAAGATCAAGAACGTTTATCTCAAAAATGGACGCAACGAAGTGTTCCCGCGCGAGAATTACAACCTCGACATGACAAAAGACGATTACCTAAAACTTTACGAAGCTTACACCGCTTACAAGCGCGTGACCGAGGGAAACGTGGACATGTACTACGCGCCCAGCGAATTCAAAGCACGCAGGCCGATGTTCGTCATCAATACCACGAAAAGGAAGCAGGTAGTGGTCAACGATCGAACCAACATCAAGGTCGTCTGCGAGTTCCACGATGCGCTGCCTGCCGATACTCTGTGCAGCGTCATCCTCATTGCAGAGAAGTCCTTCGTCCACGACGTGAAGAACGAGAGGGTGACGGAACAGTTTTAAAATATTCGTAACAAAAATTGCCACATACTAAAAAAAAAATCAACAAGGTTATATAAAATATGTGAAAAAACTTTAAAATATTAAAACAAACAGAATCCCTTGTAGGTTAGTTCGGTGCGTAAATAAAAAAAATGATAGGTTAAGTTATATCACTTAGGATCGTAAAAAAATTAAAAAATCGTAAGAAAAAAAAGATAGGTTAAGTTGTATCACGTAAGATCGTGATATACCTACCAAGTATGAGTGGGAAAAAAAATTTTGAATTGAAAATTGTACTAAAAACATCGCTAAACGCTAAAACGTTGACAAAAAATTGTCAAAATATGTCAAAAAGTGATATTCAATTGATAAAAAAAGAGGATACCTACAAAGTATTGCGTTGAACCGCCTAATATACACTACTAATAATGCTAAAATATTTTTCAAAACTGCTAAAGAGATAGGTTTGGAAGTTAACAAAGAGAAAACTAAATATATGCTTACAGGCCGAAACCAAGTGTTAGGTAATAATCAAAATCTAATTATTGATAACAACTAGTTTGAACCAGTTTCCAAATTCAAATACTTAGGAGTAATATTAACGAATGAAAATTATATTAAAGAGGAAATAAAAAGTAGGCTTAATTCAGGAAATGCATGTTACTTCTCTCTTCATAAACTTTTGTCTTCTCGTTTAATATCTAAGAAACTAAAAGTTAAAATATACAAAACAGTAATTTTGCCTGTAGTATTATATGGATGTGAAACTTGGTCCCTTACATTGAAAGAGGAACTTAAATTGAGAGTATTTGAAAATAAGATCCTTAGGAAAATCTTTGGACCTAAAAGGGATGAGGAGACAGGTGAGTGGAGAAGGTTACATAATTTAGAACTACATAATTTGTATTCATGTCCAGATATTATTAGAATAATTAAATCAAGAAGACTTAGGTGGGCAGGCCATGTGGCACGAATGGGAGAGGAAAGAGGAGTTTACAGGATTCTTGTTGGGAAACCTGATGGTAAGAGACCTGTAGGAAGGCCAAGACGAAGATGGAGGGACAACGTTGAGATGGACCTAAGGGAAATCGGTAGGGATGGAAAACAGTATATAGAACTTGCTCAAGATAGGGAAAGATGGAAGGCTTGTGTTGCTGCAGCCATGAACCTTCGGGTTTAAGAAGGCTAGGGAGTTAGTTAGTTAGTTTTACAATTATATATTTCAAGGACAAAATACATTAATCAAATGCGATTAGAAACAGTTAAAACCATTACCATGATAGGAGACAAAAAATTAAAGACGAAAGCTGTAGTATGTAGAAATTTTCAGACTCAATCAGGACTCGAACTCGGGTCTCTGGCATACCGTGCCATTGCTCTATCACTTATTTTAAGGAATAGTCCTATGCGGTAGTATCCCCAGACAACGCAAACATCCATATCCTAACCGGGATTCGAATCGGGAGCCCCTGGCGTCGCAGCGAGCGATATATATATATATCATTGTATCGGACATCAGCACGCCTCCAAGTCCCCGTCAGTTCCAGGGTAGCCAAGCAAGGTCATTTGCCTTGCCCCCTTTTGAGAGCCCATAAAAGGGGATGGCTATATTTGTTCACTTTCTCTCCCAGACACCCCTTTGTCCTCAAAACGTACAAGATTTTCCATTCTTCCCTGCAAGCAACCGCCTCATCCACGTCAGCCAATAGAAACTGGACATGTACAAAACCCAAACCGAACTGTGGATTTTGGCGGTTTAGTGAATTCAGTGTGTGTCTAGAAGTTGTACAGGAAAGTCTGTTGTTGAGAAGTTGCGCTGGAGGTCTGTGTTAATAGGTGATACAGAAGAGTCTGTGTTCAGAATTTGCGGTGATAAGTATGTGTCTAGAAGTTGTACAGAAAAGTCGGTTTCAAGAAGAGTCTGTGTTAAGAAGTCAATGTCCGTCAGTGCTCAGAGTATTGCACATAACATTTGAGTCATGACGAACGGGCTAGATTTCGTTACGAAACAAACATACAACTATTACATATAAAAGTATATATGTAACTTGTCAGTGTCCAGAAGACAGGTATGAACTGTGACGTGTGCTCCCGTGGCCTGATGCATGTGTAGGAGTTGTCATCGAAGGACAGTGCGATTGACAGCCCAGAAAGCAGCAGATGGTCACGGGGCCAGTGGGAGAAGATGATCGTCGGTCCGAATTCCATACCACAGTGATCGACACTATGGACACTTGGCACATCCAGGTTCCCTAACGGCCGACAATGGATTTCCTCAGTTAACAGTACCAGTACATCGGAGGAAGTGACCGAAATGAAAATCAAGTGGTGGTTAACACACTCACAATAGGAAGACATAGGGGAGAGTTTCCGAAATTGCACTTGGTACTTTTTTGCTTCTGCATCAAAAACAAGACACAGAAAAAAAAATGAAATTGTAGTTATGAGAAGCACAAACCATTAGCTTTTACTACATATATATGTATTTCAACAAAAAATGCAGGAACCAATATAATAGGGTACATAAACGAAAGTAGTGACATCGGTCCATTATAGGCAACTGGTTTCATAACTTGGACCACTTGCTTAGGTTCGACCGATCACAAAAGGCATGTACGTAGGTATGTCTACGGATCTAGATACCTGCAACACTCACTGCACACACCATTGTGATATTTACTCCATGTTCGCCGCTTGTAACAGCACCTACCTGTGATTTTCCTTTCTTTGCTACATTTTTTTGTGGACGTTTCTGGACTGTGGTGAAACCTGACTCATCCACGTTGAATATTCGGTCGGCTGTAAAACCAAACAAACCATAAATTCTACTACACCTGTTCAAGCCATAGTCCCCATTATTATATGCTGCTTTAGCCATTTGCAATTTCATCTCTGTCCGCAGCCCATACTTTCCCCGGTCCAATTTGGGAAACACGTGGTGGTCCAACTTAGGCAATTATAACCCGTCAATAAAAATATGACTCTACACGAACATACGCAACTAAACCATAGTTTTACCACATGTAGTTAGTGGTTAATGAATGGCACTTTTATAATATACTACAGGATATTTGATTACTTACCCCTAGTCTACACAAGATCTTAAGATCCGAAGCATAATAATTGCAACAATGGAAACACAATAACAGTATTCCTACTTCGTCGAACGTCTCTAGTTGACTGACCATTCAGTCATTTGTACATGGCACTGACACCAACCAGTAGTGCCAACTCACCTGTTTCAAATACTCGTCTATAGGCAAAAACAAAGGCAACGGTCCAATATCAGCAACTCTCGCCTATGTAGTTAATCTTAGTGTAGATACATAATAACATAATTTCAGTAGTTCAACAATCAGAAACCCTATAATTTCATATGCAACGGCCTTTTCCATCATTTCAATAATATTTTCTATTTGATTATGTGCACCGTACAAGTAAGATCGGGCATCGAACCCTGGACGGCTTGGTCCCCAACCGCCTATTGATCGGCTTCAACCAAGCGGCCCGGGTGGGGGGGGGGCTAGCCTGTACGGCAACATAGGTAGTATCCCCGGCAAACGCAAACATCCATGTCCTAACCGGGAATCGAACCCGGGATCCTTGGCGTCGTAGCGCGCTGAGCTAACCACTCCGCCACGAGGCCTACAATCTATACCACTGTACTACCGAGCCGTCCTGGCCTCGCCTGAGTTTTCGCTGTAGTGAATGTTGCAGTGCAACAGGAAAATTAAAGGTGAGGAAATTAATTACTACAGATTAAAGCCAGTACAGTGGGATCCATGAGTATTATCGTGCAAATTGTCCATGATTATTTTCATTAAAATTTATCTTACATCCTATATGTTTTTAAGCGATGGATTTTTATGTATGATGTTGCAGAAGTTGTCAACAGCTTGTTTTGAGTTTTCTTTTAATTCTTGAAGCTCTTATTAGGTCAAATAAAGTGCGTGAACATAGTGATGGACAATTTGCAGGATAATACTCATGGATCCCACTGTACTACTAATACATCGTCTCCCCACGCTACTGTTCCATTACGAGGATAAAAGAGCACCCTAGGCTTGTTCTGCGTGTAACGCACATGCTTTATTCGGGCAGGTATACACTTAACGTGTGTTTATTTATGTTGTCTCCGTAGTTCGGATAATATTGATCGAGTGGCGCCACTGTCGTTTCGGATCGATGTGCCGGCAGGGTTAAACCAAGGGACCCCAAAGCCTGGGGAGAAGGGCTCGCACTTGAGACACGGCGCGTCTATTGACAGAAGACGATCCACGAAGATTCCGCACAAGTTCTCCGGAGATTGCTACAGCCCCCTCCCCCTCCATCCCCTCTGCCCCCCTGACCCTGATATTTATTTCCCTCCCGGACAGAGCTCTTCCGAATCGCGGCCCAGGATTATGTGGTGTTTCAGGGTTTCCGAAAGGAATTATGGGTTCCTTGTTCCCGGGGTGGGAACAGGGAATTTTTATGGCGCGGTGATTTATAACGCGAGCAACCGAACGGGGGGAAAAGCTTTGTTGCGATTAAAAGGCAATTGTGGGGAATTCCATCGTGAGTTACTGCGGAAGATTGCCTGAATAACGCTCGAGAACTGGCTAAATAAGTTACAATATCTTCTATGAAGTGGTATAGCACTTATATTTTGCCCATATCAATTTGCTTCACTTAATTGTCTAGGTTAATACTGACAATGAGCATTAATTATGATTTAATACAGGGTGTCCAAAAATAACTCAACGATTTTGAAAAATGTGACCAGACGTCCCGCATTAGCCGGGACAGTCCCCTATTTTGAGTCTCCGTCCCGATTTTCTTAACGTAAAACGGGGCACCCAAAATTATTTTCTGTGACAATGGCTTGCAGGCATAGAATTACTGTCGATACTATTACTGGGATGAATGGTTTCTAATTCTAAAGAGCTGCTTGGTTGGACTGCAGAGCATATACAGTAAAACCTCGTTAATCCGAACCTCGATAAGCTGGACTTCGCTTAATCCGGACAGGCAAAGGCAAGAAAAGAGCAGAATACAAGATTTTAAATGTGGCTAGAATCATTTATTGAGTTTGTGTTTTAAGTGCACTTTATGCACAATAAGGCTAATCGGGACTGGACTTACAGTTTAAAGTGGATCCGAACCATTATGAGCCTCCACCGGGTATGGAGACCGGGACCCCTTGATTACAAAGGCGACGACGCTACCCTACGCCATCGGGTAGGCTCAAATGTGGCTAGAAGTCAACAAGAGAACTTCCCAAAGAAAAGGCAGTCAACCACTGATGAAATTCTGTTTCCCGCAGACTTTGTACTGTACTGTATAGTGTATTTAGGCCTATGCCCTTTAAATACACCATAACAAACGTGTTTTGTTGCTATAAACGGAGTTTTAATGCACTTTCTACTGTTCTTTTAGGTTATTTCAGTTAATCCGGACTTTCGTTAAATCGGTCAACTTACCCCCCCCCCATTAACGAGGTTTTACTGTATTATGCAAGTTATTTACACAGGATTTGTGTATTTACTTATTTAGTTAGTTATCAAACTGTATATTTACGACAATACAGCTTTATATTCAAATATGTATATTTTACAGTCCCGTTTTGTCTCGATTTTTTCTTCGCAAAAATATGAAAATGATCCAGTTCAGTTGTTTAAAAAAATCTGGTGACCTTTGTTTTAAATTGAAGTCAATTGAATTATATTTTATATTATGATCATTTCATCACACAGGCCATTTTGCCCGTCTCGCACACGGCAAGTCCCTTGACTGAAGCAATATTGAGAACAGGTCCCTGAGAAGAAAATCAAGTAGCTCTGTTGAAAACGTCCGAAACGATTTTTAAAACTATTCATTCATTTTTTAGAAACAACTGAAACTATTCCGTTTCTGAGGACCAAAATATCTTAACCTGTTAAAAGCTAAGATTGTAAAGAGTCACTCAGCACACACAGGACAACACGACTCCACAGAGGGTTTTCCGTGAATCCAAGGGCCACTGATGTAAGCTATTCATCATTCATCCTCTATGATGAGAGCACTCGTCATTGGCATGACGAGTTAACGCTTGGCAGTACGAAAGGTACACGTAAGATTTAGGAACTTAACATCTAGAAAAGACAATGGTCACTCGTTGGATTTTATAAACCTTTGAACCTGAATCATGGCTGGGTTTAGGATAGTTACCTGTCTATCTGACGAATGAAGATAATTACGATGAATAAAAATAAGCTAAGTCCTCTGTTGGCTTCTCTATAGGTTGACCAGCTCGTCGTTTAATTTTTTGCTCCACTGCTCTCCTAACCTCTTCTCTCTCCTCATTTCCAATCCAAAGTCAGTCCCCTCTCAGCTTGTCTCACCTCTATATTACACAGGCCATGGAGCTCTTCCTCCATGCCGAATCGTGTTTTTAATTGCCACTATGCAAACCGCTGACTCCATAGGCAGAAGAAACTACCTGTTCCCTGAGTACCTCAGGAGGTTTGCATAGCACAACACTGTGCATTGTATACATGCCTCAGAGGCTGAGACAACTGAGAAAAACAAGTGAATGCCCTGGTCAACATGAAGCATTCAGAGAGGCTTTTAAAATAAAATATAATCTTAGGGATTGATACGGTACTACGTGGAAGTGAGGTTGACATTTGGTTGCCTCACAACAAGGTCACCCCTTTAAAGGTTTAGAATGCAAGTTCCATTGTTTCATTCTGAATCATACGTGTATGTAATGTATTTTATGGAACTTCAATGTTCAAAGTTTCTTTGCCTTCACTAAAATTCTTTGCGTGAACCATTTACAGTTCTACAGACTTGAAGCCGATATTCCACTTCAGTCAACATTCGGTAACCATATCTGTAGGAATATCATCTATACTGTAAAAGGATTTACCTGGCCCGGTTCCCGCCAAAACCTTCTGCGTCGTCTGCAGCACGTTGTTGCCACTGATTTCTGCGCAAGCGAGCAAACGTGGCGGCATGCCGGGCTGCGAGTGGTCATTTGGGGGTGCAAGCACAGATGTCTCCGCCAACAGAACACGCGAAGGAAGCTGCGAACCCTGGTAGGCAGAGGACAAAGCACGTGCTGTCTCCAAGGCGTATGCCAATGGTTGAAAACTCTCACGTGACGCCCGGGAAAGTCTGCTAGCAGAAGGAAATCTACGGTTTGGCGCGAACTGTGCCAGGTTAAACCTTCTGCAGTATAGGGTTGTGGTTATTCTTTGGTGCAGGTGGCCAACTGACCGGATTCTTTTTTCATGCATAATGTATTTCACGCAGCCCTCAAAGAAAAGTCCAAATCGGAACGTCACGGTGACCAAGCAATGGAACTTGATCTGGCTATCCATTATACTGGGAATAGTTTGTACGGCTTCTAAGAACAGCTTACCCTGGACAGCAGAGTGACGCTGCTGCTCTCTGGTGAGCAATGTGGCAAGTAAAACGTGCTTGTTGTCGCTTCACGATTACGCTCAAAACACCAATGTATAATGGAAAAAAAACTACATATCGAATTTGAACAGATACGTTGTAGTTTAGACGAAGGAGAAAAACATTATCAACCTTGCGATGCTTTCGCACTTGTTGCGATAACCACTCCGTCAGGGAAGCTGGCTGTAAAGTGATATGCTCATAGGCATTATGAGAAAGGAGCTGAATTCGAATGTTATTCCAAATGAAAAATCGGCAATTTATGATTATTAATTATTATGTTCAGATTTCTATGGTAGATCACAGAATGTAAAACTGTATAAGTTCCAATCTGGTATCGATTCCTAGAACATTTTACAATATTTTGTCCTGAAATTAACATTCGTGTGAAACTTGTATCGGTGTGAACAATCAAGTCCGAGAACTGATGCCAGGATGCGAGTCGCTCGGTCGCAACAACTGAGAGTGACCTGGGCAGGCTTTCGACACCAACTTGCATGGGCATGTGAAGCAAACACACACCCAATAAATTGCCTAATATTTTTTATTTTAGAAATAAAGTGCTCGTGTTTTAAAAAAAAAAATTCATCATTTAAACAACATTTCATCACCTAAACAATTCTGACAACTTATTAACTGGCAAGAGCAATCAATATGTTTCACAATGATTTGTTATATCTCCATTATGATATTATTCATGTCCTATATTATTAATATTCTTCGTTCTTGGATGAGTAAGGCACAATAAGCATTTATAACCAGAATGAGTATGGATGGGCACTAAAAATTCTTCAACTATTCAAATAGGCAACAAAAAAGCATCGAAAAGTATAAAATAGGCATTAAATTCATGTACATCAAGAGGTTTTTTTTTTATCATTTTGCCATGTTAGAGGGCACAAAAAGTAGTTACCTTCGAAATTGTCGTTTATGACTAAAATACGCAAAACAGCTCATATAAATTTCATATATGTTTACTTAGAAATTATATGAAAGGATTTCTAAACGCAAAATCCTACATTCTGTCAAACAAACAGAAAGGCATTTTATAGCAAATCCTTACCACCTCTTTTCTACTCTTACGGCGGCCGATCATATGCTGACAAGGGAAGTGGGGAGCGAGGAAACGACCAATCCAGCACGATAACAAACGCAGCAGCCTGTAGAACGAAGTTCACGTAGTACTTGTTCCTGCTGCTTCGTAACTCTCGGCCCCACCGCTGTTGTCTGGTTGGTCTGCCGTGTAATTCCGGCTGCCCCTTTCCCTTGCCAGAACGAGGACTGGCCGCCGCAACAATAGAAGAGACCTATAATGACGTATATTTTTGCATAAATTACATAACAGATCTCCTAATTCAACCCGCCAATGTTTTTCAAAAGTTTGCGTCATTGGCGAAAATACTGGACAAAAAGCCCACCTCCGTGGCATGGTAGTTAGCACAGCGAGCTTCAACACTATAGCACCGGGTTCGAATCACGACCTGAGTATGAATGTTCTTTGTTGTTTGATTGATTGAGTTGGTTTTGTAAGTCCACTTTATATCAGTAAGGTAAATCGGGACTGGACCTACAGTTTGAAGTGGGATTCGAACCACTATGTGCCTCCACCGGGTATCGAACATGGGACCTCTTGATTACAAGGCAACGACGCTACTACTGCGCCATCGGGGAGGCCCGAATATTCATTGTGAGCATCCCTTCATCATATTGCAACAGTTCTTTAATTCAAAGACATTTTACAATTATATTTTGTTATTTAGTTGTGAGCATAATCTGAAAAGAATGAAGAAAATTCTGTTGTGCTACTCTGTTCAATTTTGATGTTATTTTGTTTGTTATTCGTTACTATAGTGACTGTAGAAATTGGTTAATATACTAATTTTGTTAAGTAACATTTGAAAAGTTATTTTTATTTTAAAATATTGCAACAAACTGCTCCACACCGGGGACAGTTGCAATAAATTGGCGACCTAGAGCCACGATTCGAAAATTGTAAGTTGATAAGAACTGAACTGATAATGCTACAATAAAGAAAAGAGAAATGCCTTACGTGCTTCGAAGTAGTGTGTGCCTTCAACCGGATCTCAGTGATGTTGCTGAAGTAAGCAACGAAGAGGACAATTCTGGTAAGCAAATGGAGGATTTACTCTGTTGTAAGGACAGATTTTCTGACACTCGCATGATTGAATGCACGTCATGCAAGAAATGGGAACACGTAAATTGTAGGGGGTCTTACAGTTATTCACTGGGTAATATTCAGCTCTATGAAAAAAGACTATTACTGTAAGGCATGCAAGCCAGAATTCAATCCATTCACTCTAAAATCATACTTGGATACAGTAAATCCCAATATTAACCAAATTTTATCTGCTTTTCACTTGAGTTTGGCCCAACATGAGAATAGGTTGCAAGACAAGTTGCTCCAAAATACTGAAACGCTGGAGAATAGGTTACTTCAGAACACTGAAGCTCTGGAAAATAGGTTACTTCAGAATACTGAAGCTCTGGAGAATAGGTTGCAAGACAGGTTGCTCCAGAATACCGAAACGCTGGAGAATAGGTTACTTCAGAACACTGAAGCTCTGGAAAATAGGTTACTTCAGAATACTGAAGCTCTGGAGAATAGGTTGCAAGACAAGTTGCTCCAGAATACCGAAACGCTGGAGAATAGGTTACTTCAGAACCCTGAAGCTCTGGAGAATAGGTTGCAAGACAAGTTGCTCCAGAATACCGAAACGCTGGAGAATAGGTTACTTCAGAACACTGAAGCTTTGGAGAATAGGTTACAAGATAGACTTGATCAGAACACTGAAACGCTGCGCGAAAGTTTACAAACAAACTGTGAAATTTGGGGCACAAAATTGGTTAGGTTGCAGCAAAGTACTGAAAACTAAACGAAGGACTCCAACATGTAGAAAATAAGTTGCAGCAGGTTTCTGATTCTTGTCAATCAGCTAATAGGTTACTAAATGAACGTATAAATGATGAAGTAACTTTATTAAATTCGAAAGTCAGTGATCTTGAATCAAAACTAGACCATAATGATGATGAGTTAAAGCAACACGTATCAAACCAGTTGTGCCAACATGAAACTTCTATAAGTACACTACAAGCAAATATGAATACTACGCAGGTAAAGTTGCAAGAATTTGATTCTATGCTTAAGGATTTAAATGAGAAATGCATTAACTTAGAGCAAAGTGATGTTATTTGTACTAGTATGGTTAGAGACGTTCTACAACCAGATAAAGAACTAAGTAATGTTGATGCACTTACTAATGAACATAGGCACATAGCATGCCAAACTGATACAAGATTAAATTCTAAAATAAAGCATGTTGTTTTTAGTGAACACAATAAATGCGAAACATTTCATACAGGTTCTTCTGGTTATGATACATCTGATGCTGAAGTGAATTCTATAAAGGAAAATGTAACCAAATTGTGCAAGGGCAAATCTGCTCACAATAAAAGTAGAAATAAATTTGCTAAAGCTTACACTTCACAAGGCAAGAATACATATGCATTGCGGCATTGTGTTTTAGATAATACTGAATTTAGTAATAGCAATCCTACTGTTGACAAAATCCATTGTACATGTTCACTCAATAACCATTCATGCCTTTCTTCGTTGAACAACTCTTTACTGTATGATAATAAGCACGTACATACTTGTGATACTGAAAATAATGCACCTAGTTCTTTATGTGCTACAGACACATCAAAGCAAATTTGTTCTTCATCTAACAGAAATTCCATACCTTCTAGAACTTATGTTGCTTGTGATAAGACAATTTCACAGGTCTTGAAACATCAGTATGTGGTTCCCAACGTCAAAGTACATGTCATTCCTTAATCCATGATCAGTTTCCTGATGACTTAAATGTAAATCATAGTCCTTGTACTAGAACAAACTGTACTTATAACCCGATGTGGCTGAATAATGATTCTACATGGAATTCTTATAATCAGTCTGATACATGCTCTAATAGATTTTCACGAGTTAGTGAACTCAGTCAATTGCCACGTTTTGGAGGAGATGTTTCAAAACAGTCTGCTAGAGAATTTATCGAACAACTAACTACAATGTTAAACATAATTGGTGTTCCTCTCAAGTATAAATTATGTATAATTCGTAAGTGTTTTTATAATGTAGGCGCTTACTGGTTCAACAGTGAAAAGAAGAGTTTCATTTCTTATGAGGACTTTGTACATAAATTTCTTGATCAGTTTGCATCTAATGAGTTATTAGAAAGTCAGTTGACATTGTTACGATCAAGAAAATACAACCCAGCTTCAGGTTTGTCATTGGAAGCATACGCTTTAAAAACGTACTCTGCTTATTGTAACCTTGTGGAAACTCCAAACAAAGTTGAAGTAATACGGATGATTTTGAAACAGCTACCTGAGTCAATTTCAAAGAATGTGGGCTGCCATAACATTACAGATCTTAAGCAACTGACGCAGAAATTAAGGACTATTGATTTGTATTCGAGCGAAAAAAATAAAAGTTTATCGTTGCCCGGTGATAATACAGATTCTGATGACAAGGCTAATAAGAAGAGAAGTTTTGACAGACCAAAATACTTCGTCAGGCAAGTAAATGTGGAGCGGAATTCTTATGATTCTACAACACAGACCGAAAATGCAGGAATCAATGTAAATCATCGCCCATTTCCCAGAAGATTTGAACGCAATCCCTCAAGAAGGCAGTTTGTAAGGTCTGAAAGAATTAATAATAACGTAAATAATTCGAATTTCAGACTTGGCAATACCCCAACATCTGATAACAGAAGATATAGTAGAACTGGAAATTACAATGAACAACCAATAGAGTATGGTAATGCATCTCATAGTTCACAGGAAAATAGTGTTACAGTAGGCAGCACCAACTTGCAGCGTAATTCTGCAAATATGGAACACCTAACTCCGACTGCTGCTACTACCACAAGTGCACATTCTTCTAACTACTTAAACAACTAAGGCAGGGTGATATGCTCCGATTTACCTTGCCACAAATAAATTCAAAGGAGCTGGATGGTAGAGTTAATAACCCTTATTTAGTACATGTTAAGGGATGTCTGAAGGATTATAATAAAATTAAATCTTTAGGCGTTACCAGAGATAAAGTTTTATCTGTAGCATTTTTATTAGAATGGTACGATTCTGAACCAGAGTAGATTATGTCAGAAAACGGTACTCCAATACCAAAAATTGAGAATCCAGAAATACAAGGTAAAATTGCGGTTCTGTCTTTAAATTGTTTAATTGATACTGGAAGTCAGTGTAATCTATTAGATTATAAAATCTGGACAATTCTAAGTTCAATTATGCCAGGAGCAAAATTGGAACAATTAGAAGGAATACAATTGGCTTGCTTTGCAGGAGATCAACGTATAAAGGTAATGGGTTTCAAATATGTAACAGTTCAAATAGCAAATGAGTTTTTCCACATGGGACTGTATATTGTCAAACAGTTACACGCTGATTTAATTTTGGGTTCGCCGTTTTTGTGGCAATATAAGGCGATTATAAATTACAGCAACGCAACCGTCATGCTTTCAAATCCATTAGGTCAGGAAATAATTGCTCCGTTTTTAGTGCAATCTGAAGGAAGTCTTCCGTCAATGAAGGGAATAGTACGTTCTTGCAAATTACCAATTTCAACCACTTCACAAATTGAAGGAACATCTGACATCGCTTTGACACCAAGGTCGTTTAAGTTTACGGCATTTTCTTATAGAGGTATTTTGATGGAGTTCCATTTTTTGCCTTTTGGAATCAAAAGTGCCGTAAGTGTGTTCGTTGATAGAATGCATAAAATATTTGGCAATCATACAAATTCTTTCCTGATTGTTTATATTGATGATATTTTAATTTTCTCTCCATCAATTCAAAACCACTTAGAACATTTACGTTATGTTTTATCAACTCTGAAGACAGCTAATATGTCTATTAAATTGTCGAAATGCAAGTTCTTCCAAACTGAAATACATTTCCTAGGCCATGTGATTTCTGGAGAAACCATTCATATTGATCCTGAAAGGAACCAAGCAATCATGGATTTTCCAGTTCCTCAAAACAAGAAGGCTCTAAGGAAATTTTTAGGAATAGTAAATTGGAGGAGAAAATTTGTTCATAAATTTGCAATGATAGCTGCTCCTTTGTATGATTTACTAAAATCAAATAACAAGTGGGACTGGAAGGAGAATCATCACCAAGCTTTTAATGATTTGAAACAGCTAGTTGCATCTCCTGATGTATTAGCTCAACCGGATTTTAGTAAAATTTTCCATCTTAACACTGATGGAAGCAAAGTTGAAATTGGAGGAGTTTTATGGCAGTTATCAGATGACGATGAAACGTTAGTAATACAATATGTTAGTAGAATATTGCGTGGTACAGAATTAACTTATTCAACTCATGAGATTGAATGTCTTGCTATACTCTTTTCAGTAGAAAAGTTTAGTGTTTATCTTAGTGGAAGAACATTTGTTATTCATTGTGACCATCAGTCACTTTCATGGCTGCAGTCGGCTAGAAGTTTAAACCCAAGACTAAACCGCTGGGCATTAAAACTTAAAAGTTTTGATTTTACTGTTGAACATATTCAAGGTTCTACCAATATTGTGGCTGATGCCTTAAGCAGATATCCTGCAAGGGCACAGGGAGATTTATTCACATCGAAACTCTACGTTAATAATAAAAATATCGATCTCCTATCCCAAGATACTCCACAATATTGGGTACAATCTCAACAGAACGATGAGCAGTGTCAAAAGTTAAGAATTGCGATAAACAAAGGAGATTCTAAGTTCGAAATCAGAGGACATTTTAGAATGCATGAAGATATCTTATTCTATAAATCTATTGCGTCTGAACACTGGAGAATATTTGTACCTAAAAAAGCTGTGGAAAAGGTACTGTATGATCATCATGATTTATGTGGACATTTTGGTTATTCAAAAACCTTCAGAAAGTGTTCAAAATTTTTCTTTTGGCCAAACATGAAAGCCAGCATTAAATTATATCTGAGAAATTGTCTTGAATGTGCCAAGTCAAAGCAGAGAGTGCAACGTATCGCACGAGAAGATCTTCACATATTAACTCCTAAAATACATCAATTCCTTTCATTAGATTTGATTGGTCCGTTACCAGCTTCTCAAGGTTATCAATATATACTAAGTATAGTGGATCTTGCAAGTAAGTTTATTATGCTTTATCCTTTGCGTAAAGCTTCATCTATGGAAATTATCAATAAACTAAACCAATCGTATTTTCATCATTATCCTGCATGTCTAATTATATTAAGTGATAATGGTTCCCAATTTAAATCTAAGGAGTGGCGAAGTTTTATTACCTCCAAGAACATCAAGCATATTTTTACTTCGCCATATTCACCACACGCTAATCCAATTGAACGCTACAATAAAGAGATTGTGCGTTTACTGAGGTTATTTTGCAAGGATAATCATAAATCTTGGGCTAAATGTTTGACAAACGTTGTCAAATTGTTGAACAATTCATATTCTGAATCTATTGGTTTTACACCTGCGGAACTATTTTTACACGATCAAGTTAAAGATAATATAACTAATATTGTCGATTGGCCTGAGAATATTGAAGAATTATCCCGGAAGGCAAAATATTTGGAGCTAACAGAAAAACTTAAACATCGAAGAAATTCTAAAGGTGTTCAAACAAGCTCTGGTACTAAAAATATTTTCAAAGGAGATTTAATCATGATTAAAAATTATGCTAAGAGCTCTGCTTTAAACAAAACTATCTACAAATTGTATGATTTGTTTATTGGCCCATTCTTGGTAATAGAAGTAAGAAACAATTGTGCGACTGTAGTTTCTCTAGATGGAAAGGGAACAAAAGGTAGACAAAACCTAGAAAACATTAAACCTTTTAATTGTTCGGAGGAGAAAAGAAAGGAGTTGTTAAGAAATACTGATTTATGTTTTAATTGTACATAAGGGTTGAATTTGTTGTAATTTTGTGCAAAAACGAGTTCAGTTGTTAGGTGGTAGAGCAGCCTACGGCTGAACCTCGCCCGCTAAATAAAGGAATTATTATTATTATTATTATTATTATTATGTATTTTATTATCATGTGTAAACCAGCATGAATTTATTATCTCTGTTCTGTTGATCATTATATTATCTTTTATGTAAGAACTTATGTTTGGCTTCTATTCTCATCAGTATGGTGTATGTCAATGTATTGAGGAAGAGTGTTGACACGAATAACAAAGGGAGAATTATACAAAGTGTCTCTCTGGAAGAATGATAAGAAGGAATATATATATAATGTAAGTTGAATGTAATGTGGTTCGCATTTTTATTGAAGGGCTTCATTTGCACATATAGTTTCAAACGGAAGAAGTGCACTCGTTAAGAATAAAACTTTTTTAAAATGGACATAAGATGGTTATGAAATAGTAATGGTAATGAGATTGCAGTAAAGAAGAAATCTACTGAAGATGGCTGTAAAGAAGATGTGAAAGGAATAAGATTGCTGCCAAAGAAGTAGTAGAAGAAGAAGTGAAGATGATACATTGAAGATGTTACGTTTGAAAAATATACGTATTTCAATGTATGATGTCAAGGTTTTCAACCGGAGGAGGAGGCTATTGCAACAGTTCTTTAATTCAAAGACATTTTACAATTATATTTTGTTATTTAGTTGTGAGCATAATCTGAAAAGAATGAAGAAAATTCTGTTGTGCTACTCTGTTCAATTTTGATGTTATTTTGTTTGTTATTCGTTACTATAGTGACTGTAGAAATTGGTTAATATACTAATTTTGTTAAGTAACATTTGAAAAGTTAGTTTTATTTTAAATTATTGCAACAAACTGCTCCACACCGGGGACAGTTGCAATATAATAGCATCATTACACATCCTTATCGTCGCGATTATCCAAAAGTGGAAGAAAAGCAACGCTAAAATCAAATCGAATCAACACAGCGAGTTTAAAAATACAATCGTTCTTACAGCATGATGAAAGCTAAATGATTAATTACAATATTAATTAGCAAACATTCCCCCTTCTTTCTCAAAATTTTATTTTCTCGTTCGTGCAGTCGAATTGGCTTCAGCTTCCTATGTTCCCGACAGACTGTCCGAACGAAATGGCCCCACAACATCCTGTCCGTCAATCCCCCCAAGTACTACGCCCGGAAGCATTGCCCCAACTTCTTAATTGAATTTCGGAGAAGGAAGAGACGGGAATCCCCTCTGGCTTCGGACCAACCAATCCACATTCCAGCGCAGTTGTTCCCGGGAGTTCCCCTTTTCTTGGCAGCGGATTAGTTGGCGGGACGGAAGGAAGGAATTTGGGGGCCATGTGCAGCACCTGGCTCCATTGTCGTGAACTCTGCCTATGAATTAGGGGTAATTGAACACACAATGCTGCTTTATGGAGAAGGAATAGGTGCAACATCTGCAAGCGATATCGGAACAGGAAAGACACGAATTTCTATATTAACTTATTCCAAAACCGGAACATATATTTTCTTTCATGCTGACGTTATATGTTATCCGGATAATTATGTAATTGCATATTTTTAGTTGAAATTATTTAAATTACTTATCTTGTCAAATTGAGCCTTAAAGCGCGCATTTTATGGAACATATATTTGCATATTTGACTCCAAAAGCACTTTGTGTCGAACAACTTGTTAATATGATAAAAGTAAGGAATAATGAAACAGAAATTAAAATTCGTGTGAGTATTAATATATGTAACAAATTTAAAATTCATAATGAATTAAGATAGGGTGAAGCATTATCTCAATTGCGCTTTAATTGTGCCTTAGAATACGCGGCTAGGAAGGTAAAATAAACTAATGAAGGACTAAAATTAAATGGTCTGACTCAGTTATTAGCATATGCAGATGATGTACAGTGTAAACTTACTGGGGGATGATGTAAATACAATTAAGAATAGTGCTAATATATTTTTCAAAGCAGCTAAAGAGAAAGGTTTGGAAGATAGCAAAGAGAAAACTTAACATATGCTTACAGGCCGGAACCAAACCTTAGGTAATATCAAAATTTAATTATTGATAACAACTCGTTTCAATCTGTTTCCAAATTCAAGTACCTAGGGGTAAAACTAACAAATGAAAATGATATTATAGAGGAAATTAATTCAGGAAATGCGGTCTACTTTTCTCTTCATAAACGTTATCTTCTCGTATAATATCTAAGAAACTAAAAGTTAAAATATACAAAACAGTAATTTTGCCTGTAATATTATGTGGATGTGAAACTTGGTTCCTTACATTAATGAGGAACATACATTAAGAGTTCTTAAAAATAAAATCCTTAGGAAAATATTTGGACCTAAAATTGATGAGGAGGCTGGTGAATGGAGAAGGTTTACATAATTTAGAAATGCACAATTTGTATTCCTGTCCAGATATTATTAGAATAACTAAATCAAGAAAACTTTGGTGGGTAGGCCATATGGCAAGAATGGGAGAGGAAAAAAAGAGTTTACATGATTCTTGTTGGGAAACCTAATGGTAAGAGACCTGTATGAAGATGGATGGATGGATATCGTTGAGATGGTCCTAAAGGAAATCTGTAAGATTGGAAAAGATTGGATTGATATTGCTCAAGATAGGGACAGATGGAAGGCTTATGATGCTGCAGCTATAAACCTTCTGGTTAAAGAAGACTTGAGAGATAGTAAGTTATTTTAACTAACGTGGGATATACGTGTATTGTATCCATGGAACGCTCCTCATAGAGTCATCAAGAGGAATGAAGCAAACTACATTTATCTCAGGAGCGGAACTCCTGTTTGGGTCACTTAAAAAAAATAATGTGAAATATGAATTCATTATACGTGAATGATCTGACGAAGATTTTCATTTCTTGCAATTTCTGCGAGAAAAAATAATAAATAATTTCCCTACATAGTATCAACTGAGTAATCGAGTTTTGTGACGCCACTGGTCTTAACAAACATGGAAAGTTACGAACGTATGTGTTCCGTTCATTTGTGATATCAAGATTCTAGTTTCAAAAAGACAAAAGTTGAGATGTAATTCAATACTTGACCTTGGAGTATATTTTTAAATTAAGATAACCTATATGCAAATAGGACAAGTTCACCCCCAAAGTCCACGATTACTTCAAGTACTGTCTGAAGATAATTGTCGTGTAATGAGAAAACGTTTTCGCCCAGTTACATAATCTGCAGTGTCTCGTTATTTCAAGATAATTGTGAAAGAGCTTCTTTTCCAGGGGGCTTAGATTCAGATTCAGGGCTTTCGCATGATTAATTCAACTGTCAGGTACAGAGATCCTCATTCATTTTTTTTGCTGCAGCTGAAAAAGGAATATTCCTTATTTTCTTGTTTTCTTCAACATGCGAGACGATCTTGAAAGTACATTTCTTCCAGTTTTTCTGGTTAAAAACGCAAAGTTCCATAACTTCTTCCCTATGTAGTTAAGCAGTTATTGCATCAACCACTGAAGACGGAAGTTTTAACGGAGCTGACTGGGGCTTGTTGGCATTTGTTTTTGATCAATTTATTTATTTTACTTCGCCTTGCCAATCTCGAATATTAGAATGAGTGATAATATGATGTTATTAATGAACATTCATGCCCAAGTTAGGATTCGAACCCAGACCCCTGGCGTCGTAGCACGATGTGATAACCACTCTGCCACGAACGTCCAATAAAGAAACAAATAGTGCTAATAATGATACTTTTACGTACGCTATTAGTAGAAGCAAAGTGAACATTTGGTGTTATTTCAAGCAATTATTTTAATTCCACCTGTTATATAAATCTTTAATCGTTGGATTGATTTGGTGTTTTAAGTACACTTTATGCACAGTAAGGCTAATCGGGACTGGACCTACAGTTTAAAGTGGGATCCGAACCACTATGTGCCTCCACGAGGTATCGAACCCGGGACCCCTTGATTACAAGTCGAGGACGCTACCACTTTTTTTTTTTTTTATTACATTTTGCAATTTATTACATTACATTTGCAATTTACATTTCAACTCATTGGGCAAGTAAACATTACAGTAAGAAAATTAGCATACAACCTATTTCTTTTACAGTCAGGTATCCTGTGGTATTCTTGATGGAGGTAATTTACAAATTGTATATTAAAATCTGGTTGCCGATATGTCGATAGGAAATAGGCATAGTGTCCTAGGAGCCATTGTACACTTTTACGTTTTGTTTTTGGGTAATATTCAAAAGCTGGATATAAAAGAATATCTACAGAGATGTTATACACTGATGTTCGACAAATAGTACTCACAAGTTTCCTTATATAAAGCCATGATGTTTCTATTATTTGGCATTCACTCAGTCTATGGACTAAACTATCAGATACATTACATTTGGCACACATTGGCGTATTTATTAATTTAAGATCATAGAGTCTCTCTCCAGTGATTAATTTTTGGTGGACAATTATATACCATGCTGATCGGATTCGTGATGTAAGATGGTGAGCCTGAATATTATTCCATATTTCTCTCCACTTCATTCTGGGATTTTGCTCAATAATTTTACATGTTGGTTGTTCTAATTTACATAGTCTGCGATATATTTCCGATGTCACTGGTATTGTTAATATCGGAGATTGTAATAGGGCATAACTAATATCCACTATTGTTGACTTAAAATACCATAAAGTGTCTACCAGTCTAGTAATATCAATAGGGGCCTCTAGTGAAATATAGTCCAAAGCGCTTCTCAAAACTTTACTTGTGAGGCTGAGTGGATGCTGAATCAAGGTCTGCGTGTCAGCTTGAATACGTAAGGCCAGGCATTTGAGTTCTATATTCACAAGATTCATTCCTCCCTCGGCAAAAGGCAAACAAAGTAATACATGTTTCACCCTCAATATCTGACCATTCCAAATAAACCAATTTACTGCACTCTTAAGTTTATTTATATCTAACTTCCGTAGTGGGAGGATTTTTGCCATGTACCATACCTTTGACAGTGCATAGACCTGTACAAAGGTCACCCTTGACTGTAAACTAAGGCTGCGAAATTTATTTGTTTGTAATATCGCTTTAACCCCAGTTAATACTCTATCATAATTTAATTGGATCATACTTTGAATAGAGTGCGTATATATTATACCTAGTATACGTATCGTTTGTACAACCTTAAAATTAGCTCGCTGCGAGTGAGATTGAACCAAATTTAAATTCAAAATTGACGATTTTTCTTGGTTTATTTTTAATCCCGACCATTTTCCAAATTTCTGTAATACTTGACATGTTTCATCAATATCAGACTGTTCATTTATTAATACAGTAACATCGTCAGCATACGCTAACACCTTAATGGTAGTAGAGTGTATGTTAATTCCTTGAACTTTTCGTCCTATTTCAGACAGAATGGGTCTCAGTGCAATACAAAACGCTAACATCGACAAAGGATCTCCTTGCCTTACACCTTGATAAATATAGAGTTCTTTTGTCAGAAAACCATTTATTTGAATTTTTGCTGTTGCATGACTATAAAGACTTTTAAATACTGAAAGAAAATGTCCACGTATACCGTAGCCCTGCAAAACGTTAAATAGATATTCATGATTTATCGAGTCAAAAGCACGTTCAAAGTCTAATGCTAATATAGCATTTTCAGAGTTTTTGTTCTGTGGTCTATAACATGTAATTACTTCACGCATCGTTTGTAAAACATTTGTGATTTTCTTATTTAAACCAAAAACATATTGATCCTCTCCTACTAATTTGTCGACATAAGGCATAAGTCTGCCAAGCATACATCGCGCCAATATTTTGTAATCCGTACAAAGGAGGGTGATGGGTCTATAATGACCAGCTTCGCTTGGTTTTGGACATTTTGGGATTAGAATTATAATACCCGTATTGGAAGATTTACCCATTTGATACTTGCTAAACACTGCATTTATCCAGTCCGTTATTGTTTGACCCATCAATTTCCAAAAGGTTTGATAAAACTTATTGGGTATCCCATCCCAACCAGGAGCTGAAAATGATTGCCCTATCTTAACCGCTCGAAACACTTCCTCACTTGTATATTCTTTGTTTAAGTTTTCACTTTCTTCATCTGTAAAAACCTCTGATTCGGATGCCAATTCATCCATTAAAGCTCCATTATGTGACGCTGGTTGGGAATATTGTTGCTCAAAATAATTATAAATGCAATTACGTATTTCAGGGGCTGAATTGATCTTTGTTCCCCCATTATCAAATATTTCACTAATACATTGTCTTTTAGCATTTTTTCTTTCATGAATTACATGGCTGATAGAGGCGACCTCATCGTTGTCAAAATGAGGAAGTCTACTACGAATTTTGACCCCTTGACGCCTTTCTGCAGTCATTTTTAACAATACAGCTTGTATACGTTTGACTTCAGTTTGCACTTTTTTCCCGTCTGTTGCTTGCTGAATTTGTTCACGCAACACCCTGTAGTAAAAATTATATTTATTTGTCCACTCTCTCGACCGTTCCTTACAGTAACTGATACAAAATCTTTTTATACCCGGTTTGAGAATCTCTTCCCACCAGCGGATTATATCTATCCTCCTCAGACGGTGTGTTATCCATCTCGACCATTGGTCATTAAATGCTTGTTGGAATTTTTTCTCATTAAGAATTGAAGCATTTAATTTCCAACAACCGTACCCTCTCGGGACTATTGGGATGTCCACATTTATCATCATAATGACAGCACTGTGATCTGAAAAACATGTAGGTGTTATACTGATGGACTTTACGTTCTGACGTAATGTGGGTGTGACATAAAATCTATCCAATCGGGATGCACAATTGTCACGTATATACGTGAAACCCCTCTGCCCAAAACATTTGTCACTCCAGACATCTGTGAAGTTAAAGCCAGTTACTAATTTTTGCAATGAATTCGACGTGTTAAATCCAGGTCTTTGATCCTGCGGATACAATACACAATTGAAATCTCCCCCACATATTATGTGTTCTCTCCTACCCTGCATTTCAACCGCAACTTCCTGCGCAAAAAACTCATCCCTTTGTTTTCTACACTGTGACCCGGATGGAGCATATATGTTATATATCCATACATTTGCAACTTTTGCTGATATGATTCTATTATTAGGATGACATACCACATTTGAGAGGGGAACCGTATTACGTGTTAACAAAGCTGTTCCTGTCGATTGGAAATTTGCATTATTATGAACTCTTATCGTTGGGGAAAAATTGAAATTCATTTGTCCACATTCTTGGAGAAATACAATATCTAATGATGCTTGTATAATAAAGTCCTCTAACGCCGCCTGTTTTGTAAGGGATTTCATTTTGTTTATATTTATTGTAGCAAAACGAAGGGTCGTCATCATAAATACTATGAACAAAATTTTTGGGATTGGGTATTCCCAATACTTATACTTCCACCTTTGCCCCATCTAAGAGTAATAGTTCTTACACTATTTTTATATGCCCCTAATGTTATACACCAAAAATTAACAAACACACTAACAATATTATTTTAGTAGGGGGTGGAAATACCCCTTCCCTTTGTATAGCTTAATCCATAAATAACTACCACCACGCAATACAATATCATTAACTCTCTGACAGTCCATATAAAAATATTCATTCCAAATAATACTATTTTCTAATCTTAAAGGGATTACCTGTATCCAGTATTCACAAACTTTCATGGCCTACCGGACTTGGATCAATAACCATGTCTTGTACATTTGTTTTTACATGTCGCAATGATCGTCTTTTCGTCCGATTGCTGCCTGACGCTTTCCTTATACTCTTTGGTCGTTTTTGTGAGCCGGAAACCGAAACGACCCGTACTACTTTGGACACTTCCACTTTCACTATCCGTTTCCGAATCTTTTTCCTGTTCAGCTTCTTGTCTGAAGTCCTTTTGCTTGGTCTGATTCTGCTTCCTCTCCTTCTTGCTCTGTAGCACTTCATCACTCGATTCCTCTTGCACTTTAGTTATGTCTTCTTGTCGTCTTCGTACTCCATCCTTCTTCTGCTCCATAGTATCCAGGGACACTTCTTCACTTTGTCGCGTAAGTTGAACATTTAACACAGGTTCTTTTGGTTGCTCTTCCATATTTTCTTCAGTTCCTTCCTTGGTCAAAGTCTGTTGATCATTCTTGTGAATATTTTTATCTTCCTGTATATGTTTTCCCTGTTGAAGCCCTTCTATCACAGTCAGTTGTGCTGATTCTTGACTCACATTTATATCTTCGTGTGTAGATGTAGACGGTGCAATTGCTTCGCTATAGGACCGAACTGCACGACCCATGACTTTGAACACCGTTGGTTTCCGTAAGGTACAATTAAACCGCATGTGATCACTACTACCACACCATTCACAAGTCGGGATTTGACCATTATATACTACATGTGCCGTATATTGGCCTATTTTCACAAAGGAGGGAATTGGCTTCTTAATTGCCATCACAACCTGACGCACCCCATTATACACTTTGTATCTAAATTTGTCACTCCAAGTTTCTGCTTTCAATTCATCGATTGTCCCATATTCACTCAGTTTTTCACGAATTTGTCGTTCTGGCACTTCCAAAGGAAGATTAAACACTCGAACCGGCTTCAAAATTCGATTCGCATCACTCAGTTTCACTTGTGTCACAGCTCCACTACTATAATAAAAATTCACTTCACCAGTATTTTCTTCTAATATTTTTCTCATTTTTCCCGGACGCACTAATTTCAAAAATACACATTTAATCGTCGTGGGAATTTGTATGGCTGCAATTTCATCCACACTCAGTTTGAATTTATCATGAATAAATTCATGTACTTCCAAAGGACTAGGTTTCAAAGTTCCCGTTTCAAAACTGATTTGTATCGTATTTTCGCGATCCATTCTATATTTTACTTTTGTCCAATTCTTCACTAGCACAGTTCAACAGCACACCCTCTCCCACACGTACGTACCGATATCGCGCTGAACTTTCACTTTTCCTCAAAGCACAGAGCTCGTACAGCACGACCTACCTGTTCCGCGCTAGGCGCGAGACTGACCACTGGGCCATCGGGGAGGCCTAAACTTTTAATGGTATTTCTTCAACCTGTTTCTGGCATTTCCCGTTTAAAAACTACGATGTGAGCCTACCCTACGACCAAGTATTCGTCTACGAAAACAGACATTGTTCGATTTTACTACGTCTCCAAGACTTAGGGAAATCTATACTTCATTTTATTTTAATGTTAGGTGTAGAGTCATGGAATAACATACTCGGGTCATGTAAACTCAGATTTTGAAATACCTTAAAACCTATTGTCTGTGCAACCCAAATAACACAGTTATCACTTCGGTTTGCTGGGTGGATCTGTGTTCTCGGGAAGCACTGAGCTATTGATTGCGTGAGACATGCCCTCATCCACAATAAAGAACAGCTGGGTACTACGAGCCCCCAGGGAGAAAGTTTCAGAAATTGGTTTCTTATCAAGAGCAACTCGTAAAGAAATTGTTCTGTTGGCTGAAATTAGAGTTATTGTCAAGAAAGCTCAAGGAAATGATGGTTAACATAGAATGATCATCATAGGCCACACACACCCTATCAAAAGCAGAACTGTTCGAAAAGAGGCGAGTTAAAAATGCTACGTGACAAATGCATCCGATAACATACAATTGGTTAAAAAGCTAAGTAAAAGAAGTGAATTGAAAATAAGAAGGAAGAAATTAAACACTATTTTACTGAGAGGGCGCGTTTAAAGATACCCAAGGTGTCTGCGTTCTAATTCCTTGTACTTTTCCCTCCCTTGTGTCCTCAATTCATTATATGATTAAGCTGATGGTAATTAATGCAAAGTTAATTAAAACAGTGAACCACGGTGGGCCACGAGGCATGTTATAGCCTTAGGGCCGCGTTCGACTCCTCAACTTCAACCCTCCAAAGCGCTGTATCTTCCGCCGAATCTTCGCACCATCCTAGTTAAATTCTGCTTCATAGGCAGCAGCCCCTTAGCTAGATATTTTGGCGCTCTATACCCTGTCCCAGCTAACTGTGGAGCAATGCTGCGCATAGCGTCAGAGACCCGAGGGACATCTATTGGCCAGAGCGAAGCAGTAGACGCTGCTAGGAAGGCAGTTTCTTTCCCCCAATCCATGCAGTCCCGTTCCTCTCACGTGTTCATTGGTGGAGCTGTCTCGCCTCACTACTTGCGCAGACACTTGATTTCGTTTGCCTGCTCTATAGTTAGCTGGGACAGAGTATAGGCAAGGTTGTGGTTTGGTGACCCCTCCTCCCCGCACTACCAACATTTTATGTTCATCCTTCGTAATTTCCTTCTTATGTCATTTTGTGATATTTACATCCTACAAGATTTTGAAATGATGAATCAAAGAAAATTTCATTATAAATAATGTAGTTTCCATTTCTGATGTAATAAACGTTTAGCACATTTATGAATATTTCAGTTATGTATTAGTGTCTGAAATAAAACACTAAAATGTTTACCTAGGCAACATTTATTGTAAAAAGTACACTATACACAACCTTATAGCAAGGTATTCTTCAGACTCTGAACAAACTGCAAAATCTGCAGACATGGAACAAGGCTTAACAGTGTAACTAGTGTCTGAAGAATATTTTTAAAACCGTACGATTATACTTATTTATATACAGTGTAAGTCTGTAACTTCGGATTAACCTCATAAATCGAAAAGGATTTATGATAGCGATCTTTTCGTGACGTGGTCGAACAAGGGACGTTATGTACCGAGTCGAAAGCCGACGATGCATTGTGACCTCCCAAAGGAAGTCTAGTGGTCACTTCGTCACTTGAAACTCTTCAATGGAAACACCATATCTCTTTGTTTATTTCCCATAAAAAGCTTTGAATAGTCCGTCTCAACGTTATCCCCATATCTTCGTCTTGGCCTTCCTACAAGTCTCTTACCATCAGGTTTCTCAACAAGAATCCTACAAGTTCATCTTTCCCTTCCTAGCCCATCTAAGTCTTCTTGATTTTATGATGCATGATTTTGTTAATTCGAATTTTGGATAATTCGAACTTTTTCGTGTCCCTTGGATTTCGAAATTCAGAATAGTCTACTGTATTTTACGTCGAGTTTTTTGCAGCCCTTTCTTTACCGTTTGTAATTCCGCCACTTCTTCTGAAGGAAAGAAATTTCAGCATAGGAGAAGAAGAAATTTCGGAGTCTCCCCACGTAACATTAATCTGTGATACGCTGCGATGTAAGGGGGAAAAGGATTAAAACCCTAAGTAGGTTTCCGGTCTGTGAAACAACACGGCCCTACTCCCTGGAACTTGGGGGCCGAGTTGTCAAATTACCGAACGTCGCCAGACAGGCGTTGCATACTAACTAATTTCACCCGGAAAGATTTCTGTCCAATGCTGCTTCTGGTGTTTCATGAGCTCACGTTCCAGAGGAAGGACGGAGGGATATTTTGGTGAGAGTCTGAGTGCAGAAAACCACGCGCACTTACCGCATGCTGCGTCTGCCTAACACGGAAATCCGAAACCGAGTGTGGACCACATCGCGTGGATCCACATTATCCCTTTCCGCCAAAGAGAGATGGGAAAACGGATCACCTCGTCTTTCTATTAAGTGTACGATATAATGTATCTAAAATATTGAACCGGATTATTTTATCACTGTAAGTTTTTGTATTTATGTTATTAATAGGGAGCGGAAGTTGATGACCTAAAAAATATAGGTATATGTCCTAAAAAATGGGTAAAATGACGTAAAAAATGGAAAAATGACCATTAAATTTGTTAGTTTCAGGTTAAAAATTGAAATAAAAAGGAAATTAAAAAAATGCAATCTTGCTTTCAATAATAATAAAAAAAGGCACCAAATGAAAGCACATGCACATTCAATTAAAATATGCAACGAGGATTTCTAATGGAAACAACCGAATAATTTTTAAACAATAATGAAAAAGCTCGTAAATTGCAATCCTGCGAGATATACCATATAGGCATGGCCGTAGACAGAAAAATATTTCGGGGGGGGGGGGGGGTTCAACCATAATTGATCATATAGTTAATAGTATTACATGCAGTCACTAAACACTATATGTGTTTCATGGCACGAAAAAATGGTTAAATGTAAATACTACACTAGCTGCCCTGCGGGAATTGTAAGAGTAAAGTACGAAGTTAGGATGTTCCAGGTTCGAACTCTGGTCAAGCATGGGTAGGTACATTCTCATCGTCGCGGTTAACCCACAATGTAGAAAAGCAACATAAAATAACTAAAATATAAACTTATATGCAATAATTTTTTGAAAATACAGAAAACGTCTACTTAATGCTTCAATGATGTTCTCGCAACAACGAAAAGAATTAGTGAATAAGGAAATGAAGAATATGTGGCAGCAATAATATTTAAAATGTGACACATAGAAAATTCAAATTCAAACTTTTCTCCTACAATAATGATCATCGTGGTGATGATAATGATGATGATGATGATGATGATGATGATGATAATAATAATAATAATAATAATAAAAGGGAAACAACTCACCGAAATGGAAGCTACAATACAAAACTCCGAGAACGCTTTGAAAACAGGTCTAGCACATCCTCAGGGTTTATCTTCATGTTGCGATGAATAGACATCAATGCCAGACCGTTGAGTCGATTTTCACTGGTGGAATTTCGAAGGTAAGTCTTCAGTCGTCTGAGTGATGAAAATGTTATTTCCGGTGAAGAAGTTGAAACTGGCAATGTAGCCAGTATCTGTAGAAGTTTACTTATGTTGGGAAATAATGAAGAATTGCACTGCAATTATGGTATGACGTATTCGCATGGTTTGCAAAATCTTCCAAAGCATTTTTTAAATTGCAGTGCTCTTTGGTAACGAGAGCCCCTAAATGTTGATGCCCCCCTTTACCCCCTTCCTCCCCTCGAGAAAACAGTACGCACACTTTGCACAATGCGCCTTCCAGTTTACTGGAATAGGCTAGCCACGGAAACTTTTCCAACCACCTTAGCTGAAATCTTAGATTTCGTGCAGTTCTGCGCGGGAAAGCATATGTTGAAGAAGGAACCCACGGATTCTTCGAAAGTTGTTCTTTTTTCAGATTGTTGAGATTTGCTACATTAAGGTAAAGGCCAATATCATTTTCACAGAAAGAACTATCACTATTAGTTACCAACAAATCGGCTGATGCATTTGTGATAATATCATTTTGCTTGTCATCCGTTGATTGCGCGGCGAAGTCATCATTAGAGGTGTCACCACTGTTACATCCGTTCTCACTTTTACGTTTTTTATTGAAAAAACATCCCAATCGAGAGTTGTCCGCTTCTGCCATCTGCACCGCGTTTCATTTTTGTGTTCGCAAAGCACTAGAACTCCGGCACAAGAAATACACTCGTATCACACCACAAGGACGCGATCTAAACGGACAAAGATACTTCCATTAAGCAATGACAAATTTGAGACTGGAGGCTATTGGCTAGGACAACGACTGGACTATAAGAGTCATGATTGTTTGACAGTCAAATCTAAATTCAACCTTAAGCGATCCATTCATTTGTCACGATGCAGACGCATCTCGCGCATGGTGCAGTAATATTCCCAGTATGGAAAATTGTTCAAACAAGGGATTTTGCGGGGGGGGGGGGATAAATAGGAGAGACGGAGAAAAACTTATAAAAATATGCAATAAACTGGGAAATGAAAACATTAAACTTTCTTTTGTATATCTATCTTAAACTTAAAGACGCTATTTGAATATTATAATTATAGACATGAAAGGGGACGGGGTTAAACACCTTATCTAAGAGCCCAGGGAATTTAAAAGTTAAAAGGGGAAATTTTGAGTCCCAACCAGAAACAACACTCAAAGTGTAAGTGAAAGTGAAAGTTTAAGGGTCGCGGGTGGGCTGTGGACATAAATAGAACCTGTTTTCCTCAAGTTTGAGGAATTCCAACTGTTTGAAAATTCTGACTAAATTGTCCCAAGGCGGATTTCTCTCCACATTGTCTTCCTGTTGCATTTTTGTACCTAGGTAGAGCTGTGAATAAGTTTTCGACTTTGGATTCTCAACCTGTATAAATCTAACATGTCAGAAGTTTCGGGGGGGTTGAACCCTAAGAACCCCCCCTTAAATACGACCATGCATATAGGCCTATGTTCTCCTTGGTGAAAAGACTCAAGAATATTACCAAAATGAAAGAAGTGACAAAATATGACGAAACAATACACCGAATATTGCAAAAAAATGATGGGAAAATGCCGAAAATCGGGGAAAATGACCTAAAACCTGAAAATTGGCAAAAAATGAAAAACAAAATGCACTTTATAATTACCTTTTTTGGGTTCTAGACGAAGTGTAATATTTTGTATATTTAATGGGCATTGTGTCAGAGATGTCAGAAAAATGATGATATTTCATCAACTTCCGCTCCCTAGTTATTAACTATAATGGAGTTTATAAGAAACTTAATCCTTTAGAATATATATTGTGCATTTATTTTCCAGTCAAATTTATAATGGAATTCTCTCCCCCCCCCACTCTATCTCTCTCTCTTACACACACACACACACACACACACATACACTATATATATATATATATATATATATATATATATATATATATATATATATATATATATGTGTATGTATGTATGTATGTATATGTACGTACATAGAATGTCCGAGAAGCTCCTGTTAACACATATCACTACTAGATATAGATATAAGCAGTCTGCTGACATATTTATTATAACACATGTATCTATTTATTTGGATTTATTCATTTATTTATTTATTTATTTAATAGAAGATTCCAAATACAGCGTTAGCCATTTTACATTGGAACGTTTTTATAGAACATAAGGACAAAAAAATAATAACATAATACATAAAAAATAATAACATAAAAAAAATTACATGTGGTTAAAAGACTTACATATTTTTTGCTAACTTTCTTCTAAAACTGTTCAGATTTTCAAAAATGTCTATTTGGCTTCCTAGATTATTATATTCACTGGGCAGTCTATGGAACAGAGAGCGCTGGATGAGACACAATCTCGGCTTCTGAGAGGCAAAAAGTTGAGTGCTTCTTGTTGAACGGGCAGGCACACGAAAGTGAATTTCCTGAAGAAGGCGATCACTTCTGAGGTTGCCATTCACTATTTTATGTAGAAATATTTGGTCAGCCTGTCTATGTCTCTCTTGTGGAGTTTGGATATTTAACATTTGCAGGAGGATGGACTTTTGCAAGTGTTTTGTGGACGGAATTCGGTGTCGAACAATGGCCAGGAAGAAATTTAGGACGGAATTAAGTCTATCTGAATTTGAGGGGCATGCCATAGACCAGATCGGAGAACAGTATTCAATTTTAGGTGACACAAAAGATTTGTAAAAGGTGCTGAGGGCAGTCAAGTTGTTTATTTCCGTGAAACGATAGAGAAGACCCAGCATACGCATTGAACCCCTTGTGACTGTAGAGATGTGCTCAGAAAAGGAAAGTTTCTCGTCAAATATGACGCCCAGGTCCTTTTGTGCGGCAACTCTTTGAACACAATTATTTCTTATGAAATATTTAGTATTAAATGTGTTTTTCTTTAAGGAGAAGGTCATCATGGTACATTTTTGAGGGTTGAGTTTTAAGTTCCATAATTCACACCACTTTATTAGAGAATCTAAATTCTTTTGCAGAAGTGTCATGTCACTGAAATTGGAGATTTTACTATATATTTTGCAATCGTCAGCGAACAAGAGAAGGTTCTTGCATGACTCGGAAAGATATTCTGGAAGATCATCAAGGTACAGGATGAAGAGAAGAGGTCCAAGAACACTGCCTTGAGGTACACCAGAAGATACAGCTTGATAAGAAGAAGACATTCCGGAAAGAACAACTTTTTGTTGTCTGTTTTGGAGGTAGTGCTTGAGCAGAGAGAGAAAGTTTCCATGAATATTGAAACGGTGGGATAATTTATGAAGCAGGAAATTGTGGTTTATAGAGTCAAAAGCTTTCGAAAAATCCAGATATATTACATCCAGTTGAGAATTTTCAGATATAGAGTTGATAGCGTCAGATAATAGAATGCTTAAGTTGGTTAAGCAGGAGCTTCCTGGTAAAAAGCCGTGCTGTGCTGTATTTATATATGGAGAGGTAAATTTGTAGAGTCGGTCCTTTATTATCTTTTCACAGGCGATAGAAAGTGGTGAAAGAAGGGAAATAGGTCTATAAGAAGAAACAGCACACTTGTCTCCAGATTTATATAATGGTACCACGTTAGCATTTTTCCATGAATCTGGAAATGTACCCTCATTGAAGCATCTGTTTAATAAGATAGAGAAGGGAATAGCGAGAGAGGAAGCAGCGTTTTTTAGGAAAATAGAAGGGATTTCATCAGGACCATTGGCGCGATTTTGAGGCATTGAAGATAGGATGTGTTGCACTTCTTCTGGAGACGTGGAGAGAGAAGTTAGAGAGTGACAGCAAACTGGACGGAGGTTGGGAAGGGATGAAGCCGGTGTATTCGAGGTTGTATTTATGGAGAAAAAAGAGTTAAAAAGATTAGCTTTGTCAGGGCCCTCTGCGTATACTGAGTCATGTGTTACTTTCAAAGGTATTCGGGAATTTTGCCTCCTTGAATTGATTAGTGACCAAAAACGTTTTGGATTTGATTTGGTATTGTTTGTGATGGCACCGATGTATTCCCTGTATTTGGTCTTCTGCAATTGTTTAGAGTGACGTCGTAAGTCGGTGAAAGTTTTCCGTGTGTATTCATTAGGAAAATGTTTCCAGAGATCCCAGGCCTTTTTTCGGTTTAAAAGGGCAAGCAAGAGCTCAGAGTCGAACCAGGAAGGGTATTTGCTTGATTTCGTTTTTTTGAGTGGCACATAATCCTTTATCACTGCATGAATCACATCAGTAAACACGTCACACGCTTCGTCGACACTTCCACTCTCCAGGATTGTCCAGGGAATGGAATCCAGCGCCGAACGGATGTCACCCCAGGGTGCTTTGCGCCAAACAAGGTATTGGCGTGGAGGGGTGGAAGGTCGTTGACTTTTCAGGTGGTCCGGGAGCCAGAATACAGCGTCCAGCGATTCGTGGTCCGAAGGGGTGAGATTTCTCGAAGGGGTAATGTGCGCTGAAGGGAGTGATGAGAGAATGTAGTCCAGGTTATTGTCTTTTCGTGTATTGAACATATTGTGCTGTTGAAGTCTGAGGCCATGTATGAAGTGATCCATGAAGTACGTGTCGTTCTTGTCGTTTGTAAGGCCATGCCTGGAGTCTGTCCATGTAATTGACAGATTGAAGTCTCCGAAAAGAATTACGTCGCCCATAGAGGATGCCGACAGCACAGAATCGTAGCAAGCCTCCAGAACTGCTACGGGGCAAGTTTTGTGTGGCCTGTAAAAACAACCGATGAAAAGTTTGTTTTTCTTGCCGAGAAGCACCTCAACCCACAGAATTTCACAGTTGCGATCCAGGTCACTTCGCACCACACTTTTCCATTTGTTATTTATGCAAAGCATCACTCCCCCACCCCTCGAGCCTCGGTCTTTCCTGTACATAGTGAAATGTTTTGAAAAAGGCAGTTCGGAATCCAGTACATTGTCATTGAGCCACGTTTCGGTTATTGCAATACAGTCCTGCTCCATAAATTCTCCCAATTCCGAAGTGCAGTCAGAAAGTTTATTCTTTATGCTCTGGGCATTATGATAGTATGCACTGAATTTGTTTTCCATTGGCCTGGGGCCTGGATTTAACTTAATGTCTCCACACAGCAGCACAAGGAAAAGAAAGTTCAAGAGCCGGTGAGGCCTGGGCTTACCTTGGCCGCTGTCCGTTGCACGTGTCTCCCTCGGCGAAGCAGAGAAAAGCGTCGGGAGGACGCCTGCCGCTGGAACAATAAAACACCTCTCACTGCATTTCCACTCACTTGGGTTAATGTTTTTATCGTCGGCACTGTTCAATAGCAATAGCTTAACACCCGTGCAAAGTACCACAATGAAGAAATAAACTGAGAACACAGAAAATCCAATCTTATGCGGAGCGCGATCCGACAGCTTTCTACACGTGGCGGCCATTTTAATTTAATTTATTAAATTAAATGTATTATAAAATACGTGAGAATTTGACGTTACAGTACAAAGTTTTCCCCGTGCTTTGTCGTTCATGCACCCACAGACACGTGACTAGCTGTTCCTCAGCACTGTAACTGTGTCCGCTCGCATCAGCCATGGCGCAACAACTGACATAGGAATTCGAGCGAGCGTTCCTTGTGGCCGTCAGAGCAAGGATGCCAACCACGAAAACTAAATCATTCCCAAACAATCAAATACCGGCCAATTTTCAATGTGGTCGCAACAGGATGCAGGCAATTAGGAGTAAGGGACTTCTCTCACATTCTGTATATACAGGGTGGACCAAAAAACTATACCCTAAACAAAAGGTGGTAATAAGCCAGTTCTTTATGATCAGAATGTCTTTGTAGTTGTTGTCAGAGACTTCTTGGAGTGTTGTGTTTTTGTTTATTCTTTAAAATTTATCAAGAGTTTCAAATTCTCAGCTGCAGTCGCCATAACACACACCAGTAACTTCAAGCCACAATCCAAAACATTGAGTAAACCATCATGTGCCGCCTCTATGCGGACAAGGCCACTTGTAACATCTGTCTGGGCAGTGGAGCGTGTGACACTCTTGTGACTGCATTTGCCCAAGTTTTAACATGTACCTAGGTAAATTACAGTTGCTCTTGATTAAACATACTAACACCATTCGCTTCGTTGGGTATAGTTTTGTTTGGCGCACCCTGCATATATATATATATATATATATATATATATATATATATATATATATATGTATATAATTGTACTTTAATTTTATTTTATCTTGAATGTATTCAAAACAAAAGATATACACTAGACGCAGTCTTCATGGCATGCAATACAAATGTTCCAGCCTTTTGAAACCCTAAAACCAGCGTAGGAAATGTTTAGAATGATTTCATCAATGGTTTGTTCTCCAAAGTTGCGCTTGAGATTTATATCGTGTGAGGAATAGTCTTAGATAATGTCAAAATATAAATATACACTTCAGAGATCGGAACTCTTCCTTCCTTTCTAATTCTACGCTTTATCATTTCAACGGAGTTTCTTCCGCTTCCTCTTCTACTTTCTCCCTCTTCTCTGGCTCCTGTCATCCAACCATGCGAAAAAAGGCTGTGTCCACGCGTAGGACATTCATCTCCAACGCCACAGACGGGGAAGTTTATAACTAATCAATCTTGCGACAGCTGGCAGTGACAGTTAACTTCCATGAATAAACCTACAAGAAAATTTTAATAACTGAAAACGAAACTATGATTTATCCAAATACAAATATATGTATATTAAATATACAGTATCGGTGATTAGGGGGGCGTGCGGAAGCAGTTGTCCCCTACTTTTTGCCTCTCACTATGGTCTCTTAATTCTAAGCTTGCCTATCAAGAGAAAGTCAACTGGTCTTGCCACCCCTCTATAGTTTTCTGTTCTTTCCTCCCCTTCTGTAAAAGTACATAAAAAAATGTGCAGTGTATGATTACCCAACATCCTCTCAATATCTATAGAGCGTCTCAACCTAAAATGTCAGTATGGGTTAAATGGAGCGCGGCGTTGCCAGATCAACAAACGGAGTCGCATTGAGTCGCTGTTAATCGCTAATGATTGCGACAAATTTACTTCCTTAATATCGTATAGGAAATCATCAAAATCTATGTATTTGATGCATTTTGGAAAAAGAAACGATAGTTATCTCAAGATTTGCATGTAAATGTTTATATTTCGACGTAACTATTTACCATTTTACATTTGCATTATATGTGTAATACAGGCAACTATTGTTACCTCTTTCGTTGAATGTTGTATCCTTTACATAAACAGAATTAAATAAATGCAAAAACGAACATTAAGATACATTTTTACAGAAAATAAAGCACACTGCACTTCCTAGAAACCTGTCTGCAACTAAATTGTAACCTTGGTGGCGTGCAATGAATTTGATACGCGAGACAGCCCGCATAAACAAACTACGATTGCGGAATAAATAACGGTGCTGTGGAGTAACAACGCATTCTAAAAATAACTTCAAACAATGGTCAACACTTTTCTCGCTTGGTCTGCAAGTGTATCGCGACAAACCGAAAAGTTTCTCGCTAACTAACTTTTTCCTGTTACGGTCTGATGATTTATACAATATATATATAATTCTCTTTGTAAGCAAATTAATTCACTCAGGCAAAGAATATCATCATAGATCTCGTAGAAAATAACTGGCGAAGTTGTTCAAGTGGTTTGATATTTATGGATTTGAAGTATTTACTAGAAAAAAAATTAGTGTTTTGCAAAATTGCATAATTATGAAAAATTCAGATCACATGAATTTATGACAGGTTATATAATGCCGTCAGTAAATAGAGCATAAAAAATCTACAGGATAATGATTTCACTGTTAAAAATTTTTGACTTTTACATTTTGTAAAATTTTGTAACATCTCGCAACGCAGCGGTGGTAGAGAAGGACAGAGCTATTGGGAAAACTCATGTATTAGAGAGAGGGGGAAGTACTCAATTTACTTCCATACTGATTTTTAAGGTTGAGACACTCTATAGCTACTTCTGCGTACATACACTCACGTAAGATTCCGAATTTTCAAAGCTGTCATGTTCTCTTCTTAATTTTGGACTTCAGATAAAGTAGCCGACCTCCTTGTCGGAGTGGTTAGCACATCGCGCTACGACACCATGGTCCCAAGGTTCGAATCTCGGTTTGGTTATGGATATTTGTAAGTGTCCATTCATCAATTTCATCATGTCATCACTCATCTCTATCTTCGCAAATTAGCCAAAAGTGGCATAAAATGCTAAGTAAAATAAAGCAAATCAACCAATCAATCAATTGAGATAAAGAAGTAAGTTTTACACAAAAAGAAACATACAGTTATTTTTCATCTAAACAAATTTTGATATATGTTCTTAGATGACAACAATATGTGTTGGAAAGACCAGGGATGTCAATAGTTTATTCTTATTATATACATGGAGGTCCGAAGGATTTTTTCCAGGGAGGGGCAAGGAAGGTATTTTTTCCAGGGGGGGCAAACGAAGGCAAATTTTCCCCAAAAATAGTGTTGTTCCCTAAAAAATTATTGCTTAAATTTGAATTTATGGTGTTCATGCAATAATTAACACATATTATTGTGGCTAAAATGAAATTATATGTGTGAAATACATATTTTTTGGTTGACTTTCATTTTCCAGAGGGGGGGCACGACCCCCCCTGTCCCCTTCCGGACGCCCATGATTATATACTACAAATACAAATTAATCCACAAAGAAAGTTTCGGAAAGCAAATTGTTAATCAAATGTTTGTGCATTGCAAGACCTTGAGAATGACAACTTCACTTGGCTTCTCAAATCGTACGTATTCCGCGTCTCTTTTTGCCCCATTTTCTAGATTTTCCTCGATATACACAGGGATAATTCTGTAGAAAAATTCAACTAGAAAAAATGAGTGATTGGACCATTGTGATGTATTTCCAACACGCATAAACATTCGTACACTATTGAACGATCTTTATTCAGAAGGGCTCCTTATGGAGGGGTGGTGTCGCTGATTAGAAAATATTTCGACATACTGTGAAGTCCCAAAGAAACAATGCAATTCGTTTGCTTGACGTAGTTTCAAGGTACGAGTATATACTTTCTTGGTATTAATACATTGGTACAGGATACAAGGGTTAGATATTCTTTTCACCGAATTTTTAGATCAGCCATTAACGTTACTGAATTGATGAACATTTATATAAATTGCAAGATTCAAATCGCAAAACTTTGTTAGAATAACACTGAAAGTAGTAATAACGTTGTACGTTCTGTAGCAATAAAAATTCGTAGTTTCAATGAAATATTGAAACATGTTTCTCACAATTCAATCTCTTCAAGTAGTGTATAAAGAACAAAGGAAAATTAAAAATTAAGGAGCGTATTACATCTTGAGCTTTATATTTTGTTTCGTTATAATAGCAAGGTTAATGTTGCCAAATACATGTTCCACAATTTATTATAGATGAAACATTATCGACCATTGTGCTTCAAAAAAATATACAAATTTGAAATTTAAAAAGCTTGGTAAATGGTACCTATTTAGTTTTTAATGGATCGATAAGAACAGTTTTATTATTATGCTCTGGCTTAGAATACAGTCACAAGTCAGTTTGCACAAATTCTAAATAAATGAAGATGCGGCAAAAAATTCGTATTTTTAACGTCAATAGTCACGTAAAGTAAATTCCTCGTCGTGTCTCCAGAAGACCCTTCCCTATGACGAGGCGACTCTGGCACTTCCACAAAGCATATAAACTCGTTTATATGTTAATATGCACTTTGCTTTGATAGAATGATATCATGAATTGAAAATATTATTTCACATGAGACAATGTAAATTCACCAACCCATCAAATATGAATCAAAAACCAAATGAGAATTATGATAGGGAATGTCATTGAATATGAATAAAAATCATCTCTTTTATACCTAAGATAATAGTTTGATGTTAAACACATTCAGTTTTGTAATTAAATATAATGAAGGTCGCACCAGTGCCGCATCGGAAATGTAAAGAAACACTAATTTAGAAATGTTTATTATATTTATATATTATATATTGTTATATTGATATACATATATATATAAAATAATTGTTATTAATCGTAATAATACTATTTATGTTACGATATCGTAGCACATCTGTACTTAAGACTAAGGATCAAAAGTCTCTGATTATTTTTATACCTTTTGAAAAATATTAGTTATAAGTTCTTGTGTATTGTATGCCACAGAGCCCGCACCCACCTACGGCCGACCCTAATCTCCACAGACAAATAATGATATTCGGCCTTCCATATCCAGTCGCTACTTGACTTTCTTCCCGGCTGAGACGCATCGTTGAACTAAGTAAGCTCTTGTTGACATCTGGCAACTGTCTCCCCTTTAGCTTGTTATATCCATTCTACTCGCGCTTGCACTTTGTCTAACTCCTCTCTCCTCATATACGACGCACAGAAGTCTTCTGGATTATGCATCTCCCCAGTTGAGGATTCACGACCACCTCTTGTGTCACAGCCATAAAACCGAAGCTCACAGTAGATATGAGGGAAAAGGGTTTCAGATTTCCAGCGCTATCGAAGCGGCAAATATCTCTAGCCGTGCGGTCAAACATGGCGACGACACACAACTTCGAAATCGATACGCAGATATTTCTTGTTCAGCAACAAGCAACTATAAAAAGGGAGAAGCAAGAAAGAACGCAATGATGATAAAACTCCGACACTGAAGTAGGAATGAACAAATTGTGACAAAGGTACGAAGAGAAATTTTGTATTCGATGCTTTAATTTCAAATAACAACCTTTATGTTTGCAACACCCATGGTATAAAATACAGTTGTTCAAGCTGATAGTTTGCAGTAGAATCAAAGAATAAGTGTGTAATTCGTTGTGGTTTGCTACATAAGGAGTTTTCAGCTTAATGTATGTCGTGCTCCCTTGGTAAAACATCCTATCAGACCATTGAATGCTTTCTCTCTACGGACGTGGGCAAATAGATGTTCCATGGTGTAGATTTCGTTTAATGCAGCGAATCAAGCTAAATACTCCTAAACTGACTATGAAAATGTGCTTCTTATTGTCGTCATCGTATTGCTTATAAAAGTGACGAATGTGTCACAGGGTATGGTCAGACTCTGTTACTTTGCAACCCCATATTTTTGTACCATCAAAACCACATTTGCCAAGTTTTGTACTATTTGTGTACTACTGAAAAATACTAAAAATCAAACTGCGAAATTCGACTATAATTTTGATTGATTGATTTGGTGTATTAAGTCCACTTGATTGATTTGGTGTATTAAGTCCACTTTATGCACGGGAAGGCTAATCAGGACTGGACCTACAGCTTAAAATGGGATCCGAACCACTATGAGCCTCCACCGGGACCCCTTGATTACAAGGCGACGACGCTACCACTGCGCCATCGGGGAGGCCCTCGCGAATATAATTTTGTTTGGCTGCCTATCACAATCTATTAGATTGCTACATTTGGCAATTATATTTACATAATGTTAGCACTTTCAGCACATCCCTTGCCAATATGCGGATTTTAATTTCCTGAGACGAAGTTTTAACCTTTCCAATGATTTATCAACCCTGTTGGGAGATGATGACAGTGTTTTGACTAATGTGTTGATAGCTCTGTGAGAAGAGCGTTCCTTTTCCATTGTCTGTGAATACTTTTTTTTAGTGTGTTCTAATTTTTTTAATATGTCGTGCACCCCCTTTACAACTTTCACTTTAAACCCTTTTCAAGGGGAATTTTACACAACATTTTTAATTCTAAGGTAAGGTCTTTTAAATAAGGTGATTTTACCCTGTATACATAGAAGTGTGCAAAATTACCAAATGTGCCGACGCATCCAAAACGTTGAAATTCATTCATTCATTCTTAGCCGTTTCTAGAATTTTCAAAAGTTGCATGCTGACATGGACAATACATAATGGTTGCAGTGGACAGTGGACAGTAATTGTCCTATTTAAATCAATTTAATTTATAACCTTCTCAAACATTTTTCGTTCTACACCCTTGTGATTCATTTAATGGACTTAGAGCACCTCAATTAGAGTTTCATTGGGAGGAATAACTCAGAAACAATTACTTTGGCTCTAATGAATTGTTCACGATTGAATGATGATACGATTCCAATCAAAATTAGGGCATACCCCATTTGCACGTCCATTATTAGGGCTCAGATTTTTATGTAGCCAAACATGCACATAACACATGTAGAAAAAATACTAGATGAAATATGTAAAAATTATGTAAGTATAACAAAATTTGTAAGTCGACATAATACAAGTAATTAAGTGTATTAAAATATCTAACATACATATTATTTCTCGTTTGTGTATTGGTTTTTATGTTTGTGGCAGCGAAAAATGTAATTACATTAAATTATTTTATCAATATTATCAATAATGTTACTCACAACAGTTTTGGGTAGAGTTGATTAGTCAAGTGGTCAGATATTTTCCACCACGAGATACAGGGTATGTCCGGAAAGTAATAAGACTTGTTCTAGAAAACCCAATAGTGTTTACAATACTTCCAAATACACTTAATAATCTTCAAACTAGGACTATTGCGCAGCGACACAGCGCTTCCAACGATCTTGCCATTGTAAGTATGCCTGCTGAATCTCATTTTGCGAGATGCTGTTCAAGTTGTGTGTCATGGCTCCTTAAATGTAATCTTATACGGTCGCAAATCCGTGTCCTTTCAAGTCTCTCTTCAGCCTGGGGAAGAAGAAAAAAGTCGCACGGAGAGAGAGATCCGAGCTGTACGGTGGCTGTGGAAACGTTGCTATGCCTTTTGCGGTCAGAAACTCCGTGACAACTAACGCGCTGTGCGAGGACACACTGTCGTGATGCAGTATCCACGTCGTTGCGATCTCAGGACGGACGCGGACAAATTTTGAGCACACCTTTCACATCTGCGATTTCTCAGTCACAATCTCACGAACTTCCGTTTTTGGAATTCCCAACTCGTCTGCTATTAAACGGAGGACACTCAGGCGTCAGTCAGTGTTCAACAACTTCCGCACACGATCCACACTCGTCTTCCACGTCTTCCCTTCCGTTTTTAAAGGCTTTATGCCAGTTAAAAACTTACGCTCTGGACATACAATCGTTACGGTAGGCTGTCTTCAATATTTCCATCGTCTCGGATCTGGATTTACCGAGCATCACAAAAAACTTGACAGCATAACGTTGCTCCAACGTTCTCTGCATTGTTGTCGTGACGCATCTCTCGCATAGAGGTTATGTTCGCCGGCTATCCTGTTGCTCTCACTGCTCGGAGAAGAATGAACGTGGTACCATTAAAAAGCTGAACTTCCCCTCTTCCTTTCCCCATCATCGGTTTCCCCTCCAAGTGCGTCTGCGCGCGACATTAGAGTCAGTCTTATTACTTTCCGGACAGACCCTGTATGCATTTAAATGTGAAAGAATATTCTCATTGAATGAACAAAATGGCAAAAAATAAAAATTTGCATTTAGTGGAACCTTTGTTTGAACGTTTGTCCCTCAATTACAGCCCCTTACTCAATAAAAATCAGAAATATGGCCTAAATACCACATTTTATGTAAAATATGTAATGTAAACAGGAAATACGTAATAACGATCAAAATATGTAGGCTATTATAAATATTCGACATGAAATTGATATATATCATTCCTAACATTGTAATTTGTAGACTTCTATAAATTTTGTTTGGCTAGATACAAAGGAAAAATTCTGTTCCTAGCCATTACACGTTATTATAATAGGTGAAAAGTAAGCATTCTGAGCTGAACAAGAGTTATTTGCTGCCAGTGGCTTATTCTGTGCATGAAAGCTAATCGTAATTTGTGACGGCAGTGTTACTTAGAGCGTGAGCCACTGTTGAACAAATGCAAAATGCATTGGGAATAAACGAGGAAAATCTTGCTACTGGACTGAAGTCACAAAGCGCATTACACGGCTCGCAAATTACAATCCAGTAGATATGTGAATAATAATTTAATTCTATGTTGTAGTTAATTCATCACTATATATGCAGATAAAAACGTAATATTAATGAGTTAGTTTCTTTCTAATCTTTCTCATGACGTGTGTCATGACAAAATTATGCATTCCTTTAATTTTGTCCAATCATATCAACATCGTGCATATAATGTTGTTCTGGAATTCTCACGTTCAGAATGTTTTCGTAGTCCTGTTAAGTTCATTACTTAAGACCATGTTTGTAAGTTAATACATTTTTAGCATTTAATAATGCAAGAAGTACTCTAAAGCTCTGAACTATTGAAGTTATTTTAGAAATTTATGTGAATAACATACTAAAAGTTCTTCAAAGACCCACATAATTGATATATAGTCACTCAACTGCATATTGAGTTCAAATATACTGGACAAGAAACATATCAAGCTTTAGAGACATGATAAGTTTAATGATGTTGCAGGATGAATGTTGTTTTCACTCGCAGTCGAAGAAGAAGCAAGACTTCATAGAATTTAATAACAGCAGTTTAATTATTTTCCTTTAAATATGTATAGATCAAATAGGAATATGACTCACATATTATTATTATAATTTTAAAATTCTGGTATTATTTACTTTTAACTTGTCTGCGAATGTGAAGTGTTGCATTCGAATGAGATTGGATATCGTGTTTCAAGATGGCCAGCGAAAAAATATCTTCCTTAAGTTCAAAACTCCAAATTTGAATGCTATTTTCAAATACTTCTGTTATAACATTTAACATAAATTGGTTAGCACATTTCAATATGTCAGACAATGGAGAAGACACTTGTGATTTGATGTACGGAATAGATTGAAAAGATCACATGAAATATTTACGCATTAGCTTTATTTTCGGATATCAAAATGAAGATCGATTATAACATCAGACAGCAGCTATACCTTGGCTTGTCAGGAAGTTAAATAACGGAGTAGACTTAAATTAAATCCATGTTATTCAGTGTTAGTTTTTCTGATTAAAATCTTACATAGCATAATAACGATAAACTGATAATCAACTGTGTATTATTTTACCTTTAAGCACACAGAAATAGTTTTGCTAAAATTTCTACACAAACTATTGTATTTTAAAATTGATCTTTTCCCTTCCTTATCAGAAGCACCAACTTTGAGGAACATTGGGTGAGCTGAACTCTGAGATTTGTTTCGTAATTTTATGCAATAACATATGTCACAAGTAGGCTGAGGATTTATCCAAAAAATATATTTTTGTTCCTTGGCCAGAAAAGATATAATTTTATATTTTAATAACCCGTTTAGGCAATTTCTGTAGTGACTGCTTTTGCCTTTTCTAGTCATAAGTGCCTATTTAAAAAATGACTGCTTTTTGAGTATCTATTCCAGGAAAATGATAATATATCTGTCTACGGTATTATTTTCTTGGTGCTTTATTCCTGCCTATTTTCATTTTTTTAGTGTCTTTCTATTCTCATCTTTGTTATAATCCCTTATCTTCCCATACTTTCCTAACAACGATGTGATAGTGTAAATATAGAAAAAGATGTAACAAATCATTTTGAAGTATTTTCATAACGCCCAGCTAGTAAAAGAATTGCGATAATTCTTTAAATGTATAAATATAAAAAAATTCTTTACTTAAACTTGGCTACTTTATTTCTAAAATATATAATGACATGCTATTTATTGGGTAGGTTCGAGCCGTATAAGTTGGCGCCACTGTTTCTTATAGTCGATATTCGAATAAGGAACAATTTCCACAGTCTATTCCATTGATGAAAGACCAAGTGTCTTGCTGCAACCAGAGAATTGAATTTATATACCACAGATTGGGACCTTGATTTTGGTGGTTTTTTTCCGAAAATCGGTGCTATTCTTTTCACTTTTCTGTGTTATTTTTTTCCAATATTCTCGTTATTGTTTTAGCACATTTTCAGCCAAATGTACCTACATATATATCGTGACAGTTTCATACGATGGCACCGATTTCTATGGAAGTTATTTTCCATTATTTCAAATGCTGATGTTACGACTCTCGTGTGACGGTAGGTGCTTTCAGAACCGCGCCACTTTGCTCGGTGATGCAAAATGTTACCATGAAATCAGAAAAACCGTGGGAAACATCCGTCTGCACGTGAATTCGTGTAGCTGTCAGAATTATTTCATGTATAAAATGCATTATAGTTTTCTCTTAGATAAAATGTTAGAAATCGTGCACGTTATGTATGCAGAAAATGGTACACTTTGTTCTTTAACGTATGAAACAAATAATGTTGGATTTTTGCTGCATTTTTCGTTTTTGGGGGGGATAAAATGTGTAGCAATTCGCGAAAAAGGCCACAATTCGCATATTATGCCTAATTCGCGATTTCGAATGGGTGAAAAATATGTTCAGAATATATCACTGCATATTCATTAACACTTTTAGCAGCAATTACTATTTCTCGGTGTTTTCGAATTTGCGAAAAATTAAGGTCACTAGATATAGATAAATTGATTTATATAGTTTAATTTACTTCGCATTTGTACCACTTTTGGCTAATCGCGAAGCTGAGAATGAGTGATGATGAGATGAAATTGATGAAGGACACTCACACAGAACACCCATGCCCAGGCTGGGATTCCAAACCGGGACCCCTGGCGTCGTAGCGCGCTGTGCTAACCACTCCGCTACGGAGGTCGGCTATATGTAGACTACAGGTTGCATACTGTCCACATCACCCCATGACGTACCAACTTCTAGCGTACCATGAACGTAACATTGAGGTTTCGGTAATCGATCATGCTAGATTCAACACGTCACAGCGTTTAAATCCTATTAGCTGTTGAATGCTGACGTTGATCACATCATGCGCTCCCTTCCTCAGCCTCAAAGTAAGACAAAGGGAGTGTTCGGCTCACTCACTAGTAGATCTCAAGCTCAAAAATCTCTTTCTGCAGAAGCGGGGGAGTGAATTGGTTGTTAATTACAGCATAGCGTGACTGCCACCTGAAGATAGATGGGGACAACTCACGCTACCAAACCTCAGTTTGACTGTGGGGAAGTTCGCTCTGCATACTTCTACGGGTAACACTTTCAATGTATTTTACTGGTTCCTTTAGCTTTTGATAACAACTGGTGTTCATCTCTGTGTAACTCGGAAAGTTTTTAATATAACGCTTTGAAAACCATACCCCCAATTTTTATATCTTCTGTGTGTGGGGGGGTGGGGGAGGAGGAGCTGGAAAAAGTGAGGAGCCTAGTGCTTTCTTCACAATTACAGAAATGGAGTTGTGTGCCCTTCTACGCTTGTCAAAACTTTGAATATTATATGCTGCAGTTGAAATCTTCTTTTTCCAAAACGTTTCATCAGAAAAGAAAAACTTTTTTTTTTTTGCAAGAAGTGCTTTCTTCGCGTTTAATTCTACCAGTAAGATTAAACGGGCATAATAATAGTAAATAGCAAAAACACAAGTAAAAGTGCATAACACACACACAAGTAAATAACCACAAGAGCCCCATTTTGTCCGACCATAGGGTATCCCCGTTTGCCCAACCAAGTCATTTTCAGGACGATGCTAGGTCAAGTGTTAATCTCACTTGACCTCATCAAAGTCAACTTACAGCTAAATAATGATATGTTGCAGTGTTGTGCTCGTCGATTTTGTTTAAAAATGGCTGGAGACACATTTGCACAGAAAATGCAGTCCAAAAATAAAGTGCTAACATGGTATGATTTATAAAACAAATTAAAAACAAATTCAGTGTGGAATTACATTGTGGACGCTGAACCATTTTTAACTCGAAAAATTTCCTTTGCAATTACAATAGAATGTAGTTAATTGTCCATCAGATAAATATCATCAGTAGTTTATGTAGAACATGTAACCTCCCCATTTTGTCCAACTTTCCCCTACATTTGCAACAATTGCAACAAGACATTAATTGTTTAAGAAAATCTTAAATCATCTTCTAGCAAGACAGCAAAGCAAGAATTGACAATGAACATTTGAAATTTCCTAAACAAAATTCGTATTTTTTTTTAAAAAAAATGCATAATAAACTTAATTTTTCAAAGTCCAAAAGCCGTAAAAAAATATATAAATATTTTCCGTATTTAATATTAATTTATCTTATTTGCGATGTTTTATCTGTTTTGTGATTGTACAGCGTGCGGTAACTAAAAATGACGGTTTCAAATTACAAATAATAACAATACTCTTTCATGCAACAAAGTCAATTGAATACACATTGTACTTACATCTCAAAGCATTTTAGGAAAACAGCGTGAGTGGCAGTTTCTTGACAAGGGCAGTTCAGTTTTGGAATGACTCCTCAAAGCAGACCGGAACTCTTTCGATGTTCTCGGGAGCGCGAACCTTACGATGTCCATCAGGTATTCTTGTCATTGCTGATGCCGTCTCCTAGAAGTTCCTTACACACAGGTATCCCGACTGGGAACATGCAGATCACGGTGAATGTTAAAACGCCGACGGAAGGCATTCTGCGTTACCACCACAGACTCATTATGAAAAAGGTCTAAACCACACAAGCACTGCCTTGTGCCGACCACTGCTCCATGCTCACTAACATGCTTTGAGATAACGAACAGCTGAATGTCGTTCCTTCGCCCAACTTCCTTTCAGTGTTGATTTAAACAGTCAGATTCAGTTGCCGCACCTTACAGGTGTGCTATGTAAAAAATGAAATGTCCCTATAAAAAAACTTCATGAAACTGCCACTCATGCTATTTTCCTAAAACGCTTTGAGATGTAGTACAACATGTATTCAATTGACTTCGTTGAACGAAAGAGTTTTGTTTCTATTTGTAATTTAAAACCGTCATGTTCAGTTGCCGCACACTGTATACGTTTGAAAAGAGACAAATGCCTGCTGTCATTGATTGGTTTGCTTTATTTTACTTCGATTTTGTACTACTTTTGGCTAATTGCGAAGATGTGGATGAGTGATGACATGATGAAATTGATGAATGGACACTCACAAACATCCATGCCCAGGCCGGGATTCGAACCCGAAACCCCTGGTGTCGTAGCGCAATGTGCTAACCACTCTTTTTTATGGTTTATATTTATTTATTTATATACCATCAGCAATTATACAGTTTCTAATTGTATCTACACTGTTTCACTTCTCACTTAACAAGATAACACATGAAACTATATAATGAATATATAAATAAGGAGTTAATTTCGGAACTCATCAGCATTATTTTCTGGCTAATGTTGAATTTATTAAAAAATGCTTTGTGTTTTTATTAGATCAATGATCTGAGATAACCAATGTGACAAACAAGAATTTATGTTAGTAACAACTCAATGTGTCTTATGCTTAAAAAAAGATGCAGCCATTCCCCTGTAGCCACAATAATCTTCCTAATATATGGTTATACACTAGATGTACATGCAATGGAGATGTTACAAGTTTATAAGAAAATTCAACCAACCTCAATTGCACAAAAACAGTTAGAGGATTTCGCAGACTGGCTGTGCCCGGCTCTTCTCAGGGCTTCAGCATTACCAGGTAGCTCAGTGCATGGACAGCAGGGCGTGATCGGTGCCATTGTTGTGCGGTGTTAAGTTGCCAAATGATACAAGGATCTATGGAAGCTGGAACCAATGTTATTGTGTTGAACGTGCTGAACTGATGTCGTCACTGGGACGGAGTCTGAACTGGAGGGCAGTGTTGACGACGATGGTGGATGATGAGTTGCTTGGACCACAGTCTTAGTTATCTTACGGTTCACTGATACCTGCTGACGGATATGCACAGGGCAGGGCATACATACAAGTGCTAATACCTTCTTCTGAGTGACGCCAAAAAGTGGACCCCTCCGCCATGGCGGCCGACAAATTTATTTCTAGACCAAGACAGCTTGAAAGGAATTGAAGAACATTTGGGTGAAATCGGAGGACACCTTTTAAGACGGGAACGAAGAAAATATATCCACGATGTCACGCACACTTGGTGCGATTTTTTTAAAAAAATCTATTTAGAATTCACTATCGGGTAGTAAGGAACAAAAGTCACACCCATTTTAGGGAAATTATTACGTTACAATTTTGCGATAAAGTAAAAGTTAATATCGTACTAGCGGAGGAGACTCGATGTAACGTTGCAAACGTTGTAACTATAATAACTGTCGTAAATGTTTTGTAGCAGTTTTCAAGTATAATTTGGATGAGTTATCTCCTACTGAATTTAAGAGATATCGCTCAAAGTACCAGGTGTCCCAGAAGTCTTTCCCTGATTACAAACTTTATTCATATCCGCTATATGCAAGGTAGAGATGTGAAAGTGGTGCCAAAATGTTGGAAAACTAACCAAGTTTTTTGTTGCAGGTTTGAGTAACGTGGCTGTAGTGTAGCAGTGTCAGTGCCCAGAAACCGGAAATGTTCACAAATCAGGGAAAAGCTCAGCATGTCCTCTGGTGTCACGAGACCCGGTCACCAATAACAGTGCAGAGGAACTTTCAAATGTACAGAATTCTTTCGTCTAGAATATCTGCCATCAATAAGTTGGTATTTAAAAAATGGAATTTATAATCATTCCCAAATTCTGTCAAGTCCAACAAACATTGTATAGAAATATGCCACCCAATGTCAAGAGCATTAATTCCGGATTCCTTGGCACTGACACTGCTACACTACAGCCACATTACTGAAACCTGCAACAAATAAACTTGGTTAGTTTTCCAACATTTTGGCACCACTTTCACATCTCTACATTGCATATAGCCGATATGAATAAAGTTTGTAATCAGGGAAAGACTTCTGGGGTAGGAAGATAAAAACGCGATAATTTTGTCTTCAAAGAGCTTCAAATTATGCTCACCTTAACAAAAATCTCAGCAATTTTAGGTCATCACTTGCACTTTAAAAATAATATATGCATCATTTCTTTATACATTTTTTGCCAAGGAAACATTTTGTTGCAGAGGAATGTTTACTTCTTGAGAATCTTGTTTAACGAAAACTTGTCTTGTGTGTGTGTGTGTTACAAATAATAGTTTTGGCAATGAAGTTTCCAAGGAAATATCTTTAATATGTATCCCGTTATTTTCATATTGCGAGTTCCTGATTTAGGTAAAACATTTTTAATTTATTGCATAGTGTAGGAAGAGCGAGAAAACGAATTGAGAGCAAGTCACCAGTTTCGTGGCCAACATCACTGAAAGCAATAAAGCAATTAGAAAAGTCGGATAATTGATTAGGGTGTGAAAATTAGAAAGAAAATTTTCAAGAAGTAGATCATATTTATAAAGAGTTAAGGATTTGGAAGATTTCATAGAATGATGGGAAATGCTACTTGTGCTTCATCCGACATATTGTAAAAAATGACTTTCAAATGCACAAATTTCGAAAAATTTCTGAAAAAATTCTTAAAGGTACGATATTTGATGGATTGATTTGCTTTAGTTTAATTCGTTTCGCTGTCAATTTTGGCTAATCGCGAGATGAAGATTAGAAATGATAATATTAAATTGATGAAAGGGCACCAGAGCCTCGTTAGTCAGTGAACTGCAGTCCAGGGTGTACTACGTGGAAGAGACGTTGACTCTTGATTAAAGTCACGTAGAAGTCTCTATTTATTGCGATTTGGTGCCATTTTGCAATATGGCGGACGAAGATCCAGTCTGTTTTCCTAGGATGTTATTAAGGTCGTTTAGAAAGTCATACCAAATACTACTGTCATATTTTAAAACTCTTTATGAATTATTGCTGCTGTGTCAAAGTTTTCTATAATTTAGTAATTTCTCAGCCATTTTTTAATATGACAGACAAAGCCGGAATCAGCTAATCCAATGAATTTCAGTATGTTATTTAAGACAACATTCTACACATTTCTGACAATTTTTATCTCCTTGTAAATTTCTTCCTTTATTTTGTTTAATTTTCCAATATTCGATCTGATTATGCATTTAAAATCGCGGAATCTCTTCATTCCAAAGGCTAAGTTTCAAGATTTTAAACGTATTAAAATATTTTTTTTAAAAAACTTGGTATTTTTATGCACAGTTGAAATATTAAATAAAACGTTCTTATCCTTCAGTTATAAGTAGGGGCACTTGACCGGTTCACAGCCCTCATTTGAGGCTCGAATCATCATTTGAGGCTACCCTAACCTACCCTAACCTAACCTACTCTAACCTACCCTAACCTACCCTAACCTACCCTAACCTACCCTAACCTACCCTAACCAACCTAACCTAACCTAACCTAACCTAACCTAACCTAACCTAACCTAACCCAACCTAACCTAACCTAACCTAACCTAACCTAACCTACCCAACCTAACCTAACCTAACCTAACCTAACCTAACCCAACCTAACCTAACCTAACCTAACCTAACCTAACCTAACCTAACCTACTCAACCTAACCTAACCTAACCTAACCTAACGTAACCTAACCTAACCTAACCTAACCTAACCTAACCAACCTAACCTAACCTAACCTAACCTAACCTACCCAACCTAACCTAACCTAACCTAACCTAACCCAACCTAACCTAACCTAACCTACCTAACCTAACCTATCAAAGGGCCTGAGGGGTCCATGTACCCTTTATGTTTGGCAACACTGCTGGGGGCCTAGTGTTGGCAACACTGTGGGCTCTTACTGTAGCCTTTTATGAGGGGGGACCTATTGTCCTCTTTTTACATTTGGCAACTCTATTGGATGTTCCTCCTTTGAGGCTTGGGTTTTGCCAACCCATCCGAAGAAAATTCCACTATATGATCTTTCACTGGCTAAGCTAACCTACAAATAGGAATTGGCAACACCGACGAGGCTCGAATTATCATTTGAGGCTCGAATCATCATTTGAGACTCGAATCATCATTTGAGGCTCGAAATCATTATTTGATGCTCGTCGGTGTTGCCAACCCACTCTACAAAAATTCTACAATATGATATTTTGAAGTTTTTCACGGTGTATGTTAACCTCACAAGCAGTGTTGCCAACTCGGGGCGAGGCGTAGCCTTTTATGGTGTATGTTAACCCCACCAGCAGTGTTTCCAACTCATCGTAGCCTTTCATGGTGTATAATTTTTTTAGTTTTTTGTGTGTGTGTGTGTGAGTGTACGTGTGCCCGAACAAAACGTAGCCTTTCACGATGTGTTTTTGATAATGTATGTTAACCTCACTGGCAGTGTTGCCAACTCGCTCTACAAAACACTAAACTCGCTGAAAATGGACGCTCGGGGTCAGTTCTCGGAGAGAGGTTATTCTACGAAAAGAGTATCGAATCCAGAGCGTCAACCATAAATTGGCAACCAATATTGTCAGGAAGATTGCTTTGGATGCGCACGATGATAAGAGGTGTATTCTGAAGTGTGGAATTCACACACTGCCGTGGGGGGGGGCACTATCGCTTAGCAGAAAACAAAACATTTTGTTAGTCATTACAAAAAAAAAACACTTTGACTGTCATTACAAAAAAAAAATTTGACCGTATCCTTAAATAACCAACATGCCTATGAACTTGTTCGGTTTCAAAAAACAGATCATCATGGAAACCATACCAGATCATGAAGTCTTACCTCCAGTGTTACCTAAACTCAATGGTCTGTTGATCATTCACCTCAACAGCATTTGGACGAAATTGGATGAGGACGTGGGCAAAACCTTTTACGTCTTCAACAACAATTTACATTTTTACGAAATTCCGATCAGTGGGAAACTTCAAATCGCCGTGAATCCGGAAAACGTAGGCGAAATCAAAATTTCTACCGGCAAGAACATTTTTCGAATCAAGCATGACAAAATGCTTTCTAACATTGCGTACGATGTTTCAGCAGGAGATTATTTTTACATAGAACTCCTCGGAGATTACGACAAACTCATTCCTCTCTTCGTAGAATTACGAATCGTCTATCCTATTATAAATAACCGTTAACCAAAAATGCCTAACGACATTTTCGGCAACACCAAGCGTGTAGACCATGCAGAAGAGATTCTCATGTTGGACGTTCGTGTTAAGAAGTTGAGGACCGATTTGATCGCTTTGCAGGAGACCTTAAACAAAAGTTTAGAGTCGGAAATCGCTACGCTCCAAACGCAATGTCTCGACCCCATTCTGAAAATCGATTCCGAACTGAAAACGCTCATAAAAAATTATGTCGACGTACCTTCTTACGACAACGTTCAAAATATACAGTTGAGCGTGGATTCGCTTCAAAATGATTTGGCCAAATTACAGCAATTTCAATCGAAAAATGAAGATTTGGAAAAATTGAAACTCGAAATCGAAGAACGAACTTCCACAATCGAAAAGAATTTCTCCGAACTTCAAACCGTGGTGAACGATATTGATGTAGAACGCTTGCACGTCGTCGTTTCCAAATTACAAGAAGAATTCACCGGCACGTTGGAAGAAATTAAATCCAAGTTACAGACTTTGGAAGATACCATGACGAACCTACCATCGTCGGACGAACTGCAGGTCATCGGTAAAAGCGTCGCGAACATAAAAATTCAATTGGAGGCCTATCAAGATTTCGAACACATTCAAACCACCATCGCTACGCTTCAGGCGTCCTTGGAATTGATCAACGAAGAAATTAAAAATATTCACGCTGAAGCGAAAGCGTTGACGAGCATTCAAGACACGTTAAGCACGGTTCAGCAGAAGATCGAATATTTAGAAAATTTGAACGTCGAATCCAATCTCGCTCATTTTCATCACGTACTGGACAACATACAGGGTGACTTGGAATCGTTACGGACGAGCGTACCTTCGAGCGAAGATTTGGAAAAATTGAAAACAGCGGTGACGGCACTATCCGAATCGAGCGACATCAAAATTTCTTTGAGCGATCTCGAGAGTAGGGTGGCCAATCTCCCCACCTCCAAAGAATTGCACGCTTTGAAAAGGAACATATCACGTATGCTGAAACGACTGGAAACGGAAACGGCGAACGTGCAACAGATTCGAGACGAAATCAGTTCGCTGGTGTCGACGCTGCCCACTTCGCAGAGCGTCGCCGATCTTCACACGCAGTTTACAGAGATGCGAAGCATCGTGAACGATCTTACCGAGAAGAGCTCGAAATTGAATCAAGTCGAGAACCTTCAGAACATCGTCGTCAACATCAGAGATCAAGTCGGAGTGCTGGAATCCACGCAGGAATCGACGCTGGCTTCTTTCGGTGCCAAGTTACAAGAACTCAACGAAAACTACAAGCAGTTGAACGTGGAAGTGAAAATCAAACCGTCGTTGTCTGCCGTAACGGATACCATAGTCGAGCATTTGCTGCCCATCGAAAATAAACTCGGACACGTTCACAGTAATCTGCTCGGCGTCGACACTAAATTCGCTAAACTGCATTCTCTGCAGGCCATCGAAATCAACAGCGTACCCAATCAACAGAGAATCTCCACGTTCGTCGAAGGTAACAAACTGTACATGTTGCATCCTTATCATCCGTACTACAAGTTTCTCCTCGATGGCACGATTCAGATAAACGAATTCTCGTACTGGTCTCACGGCAGAAAAGCTAGCGTTCCCACCATGACTTTGATATCGAATCGTGGTGTCCAGAAAGCAGGAAACATTCCTCTGGCACGTTGGAACGAAGCGCGCAACATATATGAAATACACGAAGACGAAGATCTTACCGTTTTCGACGTGAGTGCCGGCGATAAGCTGATCATTCAAAACACGAGCGAGGTGCCACCCTCTTTGAATCCCATCACGCTGGTGCTTCTTTTGAAACGTAATCTCTAAAAAAATGTCTAGGCAAGCCATTGTCGAAGAATTGCATAAACCTGCACGCCGCAACTACGAACGTTTGACTGTGGTAACCAAGGGCATCGACGACCTCTGGCAAAGCGACCTCGTGGAGATGAGCAGCGGCAATTTGAAAAACGTACATAAATTGAACAAGAGCAACAAGTACCTCCTCACCGTCATAGACACATTTTCGAAATTCGCATGGGCTCTACCTTTGAAGGCGAAAACGGGAACATGCGTCACGGAAGCATTCAAGACAATTTTTCGCGAAAGCGGCGGCAGACGACCGCGGTTTCTGCAAACGGACAAGGGGAAGGAATTTTACAACGCCGTATTCCAAAAGTTTATTCAAAAACACAAGATTCGACATTATTCGACCTTCAGTCACATCAAAGCCAGCATCGTGGAAAGATTCAATCGAACCTTGAAAACACACATGTGGAAACGATTCACGCTTAAGGGAAATTACAAATGGGTCGACATCCTGCCGGAACTCGTCGACACCTATAATGATACGGTACACAGAACGATAGGCATGAAGCCAGCCGACGTTACGAAATCTGACGAGCAGCGTTTAATTTCTACCGTTTACTGTCCAAAGTACACACCCACGACAAAGAAAGCTAAATACAAAATTGGAGACCAGGTGAGGATCAGCAAATTCAAACGCACCTTCGAGAAGGGATTCACAAAAAATTGGAGCACGGAACTTTTTACGGTGGTTCGAGTTCTACCCGGAAACCGACACACGTATATAATAAAAGATAGTAGCGGCGAGATTTTGAAAGGAAGATTTTACGAAGAGGAACTCTCTAAAACGAAACACCCCGACACGTACCTCATCGAGAAAGTATTACGCAGGAAAGGTGACAAACTGCTTGTCAAATGGCTGGGACTTCCGGAAAAGAGTTGGATCGACGCGAACGAAGTGATCTTGTGAGTACGTGGAATGTGGTGAAGCGTCTACCGGATCCGGAAAGTCAAACGAGAAAAAAAAAGAACGGCGAGTTGCTTCCCGACAGCATCCGCTGTCTGATCGTAGGTCCTTCGGGGTGTGGGAAAACGACACTGCTCGTGGACAATTTTCTCCTCGCACCGAATTGGTTAGATTGGAAGAACAGGCACCTGTACGTGTTCTCGAAAAGTTTGGAGCAATCCAAATACCAGCAACTGATGAAAGTGTACGATGGTCTGGACATTGCAACGTTCGCTTCGGAAATAAAACCACTCGACGATTGTCGTGAAAATTCAGTCGTTGTGTTCGACGACGTCATCCTGGAAAATCAAAATGAAATTCGCAACTTTTTCACGCAAGGTCGTCACAAAGAAATGGATTGCTTTTACCTAACTCAAACGTTTTCCAAAATTCCAAAACAGTTACTACGCGACAACGCTAATTTCATATGTTTGTTTCGTCAAGATCACACCAACCTCAAGCACGCGTACGATGACTACGTAGGCGGAGACATGAACTACAATCAATTTTCGGAACGCTGCTCTTCTTGCTGGAACAGTGACGATTTCGGATTCGCGACGATCGACATGACGAGGAAACCCATCGACGGAAAATACAGAAACAAAATCAACGACTTTCTAAACGTTGCAACGTTGTGAGAAACGACGTGTATAAATAACGTCATGACGAAACGAAAAATCGAAGACGAAAATCCCAAGTTGCGAAAATACCTCGCGAAACGCTTCAAAGGTTGGAAATCCGAGAATCGCGGATTCTACGAAGAGAAGAAACGTCAGGATCAACCCGTGATCGATGCCATCAGCGGTCTAGGTAAAGAAATTAAAAGTGTCACGGAACAAAATAAAAATTTGATCAACGAACTCGTACCACTCGCAGCTAAAAGTTACGCTGTACCCACGCCCATTTCGAGCATTCCTTCGACGCCGTTCGAACTGAAGGACGTACCGGCACGTCCTTCAGTTCGAACGGCGTCGAAGGAATGCTCGAAATGGGCGTGGGTACAGCGTAACTTTTAGCTGCGAGTGGTACGAGTTCGTTGATCAAATTTTTATTTTGTTCCGTGACACTTTTAATTTCTTTACCTAGACCGCTGATGGCATCGATCACGGGTTGATCCTGACGTTTCTTCTCTTCGTAGAATCCGCGATTCTCGGATTTCCAACCTTTGAAGCGTTTCGCGAGGTATTTTCGCAACTTGAGATTTTCGTCTTCGATTTTTCGTTTCGTCATGACGTTATTTATACACGTCGTTTCTCACAACGTTGCAACGTTTAGAAAGTCGTTGATTTTGTTTCTGTATTTTCCGTCGATGGGTTTCCTCGTCATGTCGATCGTCGCGAATCCGAAATCGTCACTGTTCCAGCAAGAAGAGCAGCGTTCCGAAAATTGATTGTAGTTCATGTCTCCGCCTACGTAGTCATCGTACGCGTGCTTGAGGTTGGTGTGATCTTGACGAAACAAACATATGAAATTAGCGTTGTCGCGTAGTAACTGTTTTGGAATTTTGGAAAACGTTTGAGTTAGGTAAAAGCAATCCATTTCTTTGTGACGACCTTGCGTGAAAAAGTTGCGAATTTCATTTTGATTTTCCAGGATGACGTCGTCGAACACAACGACTGAATTTTCACGACAATCGTCGAGTGGTTTTATTTCCGAAGCGAACGTTGCAATGTCCAGACCATCGTACACTTTCATCAGTTGCTGGTATTTGGATTGCTCCAAACTTTTCGAGAACACGTACAGGTGCCTGTTCTTCCAATCTAACCAATTCGGTGCGAGGAGAAAATTGTCCACGAGCAGTGTCGTTTTCCCACACCCCGAAGGACCTACGATCAGACAGCGGATGCTGTCGGGAAGCAACTCGCCGTTCTTTTTTTTTCTCGTTTGACTTTCCGGATCCGGTAGACGCTTCACCACATTCCACGTACTCACAAGATCACTTCGTTCGCGTCGATCCAACTCTTTTCCGGAAGTCCCAGCCATTTGACAAGCAGTTTGTCACCTTTCCTGCGTAATACTTTCTCGATGAGGTACGTGTCGGGGTGTTTCGTTTTAGAGAGTTCCTCTTCGTAAAATCTTCCTTTCAAAATCTCGCCGCTACTATCTTTTATTATATACGTGTGTCGGTTTCCGGGTAGAACTCGAACCACCGTAAAAAGTTCCGTGCTCCAATTTTTTGTGAATCCCTTCTCGAAGGTGCGTTTGAATTTGCTGATCCTCACCTGGTCTCCAATTTTGTATTTAGCTTTCTTTGTCGTGGGTGTGTACTTTGGACAGTAAACGGTAGAAATTAAACGCTGCTCGTCAGATTTCGTAACGTCGGCTGGCTTCATGCCTATCGTTCTGTGTACCGTATCATTATAGGTGTCGACGAGTTCCGGCAGGATGTCGACCCATTTGTAATTTCCCTTAAGCGTGAATCGTTTCCACATGTGTGTTTTCAAGGTTCGATTGAATCTTTCCACGATGCTGGCTTTGATGTGACTGAAGGTCGAATAATGTCGAATCTTGTGTTTTTGAATAAACTTTTGGAATACGGCGTTGTAAAATTCCTTCCCCTTGTCCGTTTGCAGAAACCGCGGTCGTCTGCCGCCGCTTTCGCGAAAAATTGTCTTGAATGCTTCCGTGACGCATGTTCCCGTTTTCGCCTTCAAAGGTAGAGCCCATGCGAATTTCGAAAATGTGTCTATGACGGTGAGGAGGTACTTGTTGCTCTTGTTCAATTTATGTACGTTTTTCAAATTGCCGCTGCTCATCTCCACGAGGTCGCTTTGCCAGAGGTCGTCGATGCCCTTGGTTACCACAGTCAAACGTTCGTAGTTGCGGCGTGCAGGTTTATGCAATTCTTCGACAATGGCTTGCCTAGACATTTTTTTAGAGATTACGTTTCAAAAGAAGCACCAGCGTGATGGGATTCAAAGAGGGTGGCACCTCGCTCGTGTTTTGAATGATCAGCTTATCGCCGGCACTCACGTCGAAAACGGTAAGATCTTCGTCTTCGTGTATTTCATATATGTTGCGCGCTTCGTTCCAACGTGCCAGAGGAATGTTTCCTGCTTTCTGGACACCACGATTCGATATCAAAGTCATGGTGGGAACGCTAGCTTTTCTGCCGTGAGACCAGTACGAGAATTCGTTTATCTGAATCGTGCCATCGAGGAGAAACTTGTAGTACGGATGATAAGGATGCAACATGTACAGTTTGTTACCTTCGACGAACGTGGAGATTCTCTGTTGATTGGGTACGCTGTTGATTTCGATGGCCTGCAGAGAATGCAGTTTAGCGAATTTAGTGTCGACGCCGAGCAGATTACTGTGAACGTGTCCGAGTTTATTTTCGATGGGCAGCAAATGCTCGACTATGGTATCCGTTACGGCAGACAACGACGGTTTGATTTTCACTTCCACGTTCAACTGCTTGTAGTTTTCGTTGAGTTCTTGTAACTTGGCACCGAAAGAAGCCAGCGTCGATTCCTGCGTGGATTCCAGCACTCCGACTTGATCTCTGATGTTGACGACGATGTTCTGAAGGTTCTCGACTTGATTCAATTTCGAGCTCTTCTCGGTAAGATCGTTCACGATGCTTCGCATCTCTGTAAACTGCGTGTGAAGATCGGCGACGCTCTGCGAAGTGGGCAGCGTCGACACCAGCGAACTGATTTCGTCTCGAATCTGTTGCACGTTCGCCGTTTCCGTTTCCAGTCGTTTCAGCATACGTGATATGTTCCTTTTCAAAGCGTGCAATTCTTTGGAGGTGGGGAGATTGGCCACCCTACTCTCGAGATCGCTCAAAGAAATTTTGATGTCGCTCGATTCGGATAGTGCCGTCACCGCTGTTTTCAATTTTTCCAAATCTTCGCTCGAAGGTACGCTCGTCCGTAACGATTCCAAGTCACCCTGTATGTTGTCCAGTACGTGATGAAAATGAGCGAGATTGGATTCGACGTTCAAATTTTCTAAATATTCGATCTTCTGCTGAACCGTGCTTAACGTGTCTTGAATGCTCGTCAACGCTTTCGCTTCAGCGTGAATATTTTTAATTTCTTCGTTGATCAATTCCAAGGACGCCTGAAGCGTAGCGATGGTGGTTTGAATGTGTTCGAAATCTTGATAGGCCTCCAATTGAATTTTTATGTTCGCGACGCTTTTACCGATGACCTGCAGTTCGTCCGACGATGGTAGGTTCGTCATGGTATCTTCCAAAGTCTGTAACTTGGATTTAATTTCTTCCAACGTGCCGGTGAATTCTTCTTGTAATTTGGAAACGACGACGTGCAAGCGTTCTACATCAATATCGTTCACCACGGTTTGAAGTTCGGAGAAATTCTTTTCGATTGTGGAAGTTCGTTCTTCGATTTCGAGTTTCAATTTTTCCAAATCTTCATTTTTCGATTGAAATTGCTGTAATTTGGCCAAATCATTTTGAAGCGAATCCACGCTCAACTGTATATTTTGAACGTTGTCGTAAGAAGGTACGTCGACATAATTTTTTATGAGCGTTTTCAGTTCGGAATCGATTTTCAGAATGGGGTCGAGACATTGCGTTTGGAGCGTAGCGATTTCCGACTCTAAACTTTTGTTTAAGGTCTCCTGCAAAGCGATCAAATCGGTCCTCAACTTCTTAACACGAACGTCCAACATGAGAATCTCTTCTGCATGGTCTACACGCTTGGTGTTGCCGAAAATGTCGTTAGGCATTTTTGGTTAACGGTTATTTATAATAGGATAGACGATTCGTAATTCTACGAAGAGAGGAATGAGTTTGTCGTAATCTCCGAGGAGTTCTATGTAAAAATAATCTCCTGCTGAAACATCGTACGCAATGTTAGAAAGCATTTTGTCATGCTTGATTCGAAAAATGTTCTTGCCGGTAGAAATTTTGATTTCGCCTACGTTTTCCGGATTCACGGCGATTTGAAGTTTCCCACTGATCGAAATTTCGTAAAAATGTAAATTGTTGTTGAAGACGTAAAAGGTTTTGCCCACGTCCTCATCCAATTTCGTCCAAATGCTGTTGAGGTGAATGATCAACAGACCATTGAGTTTAGGTAACACTGGAGGTAAGACTTCATGATCTGGTATGGTTTCCATGATGATCTGTTTTTTGAAACCGAACAAGTTCATAGGCATGTTGGTTATTAAAGGATACGGTCAAATTTTTTTTTTGTAATGACAGTCAAAGTGTTTTTTTTTGTAATGACTAACAAAATGTTTTGTTTTCTGCTAAGCGATAGTGCCCCCCCCCCGCGGCAGTGTGTGAATTCCACACTTCAGAATACACCTCTTATCATCGTGCGCATCCAAAGCAATCTTCCTGACAATATTGGTTGCCAATTTATGGTTGACGCTCTGGATTCGATACTCTTTTCGTAGAATAACCTCTCTCCGAGAACTGACCCCGAGCGTCCATTTTCAGCGAGTTTAGTGTTTTGTAGAGCGAGTTGGCAACACTGCCAGTGAGGTTAACATACATTATCAAAAACACATCGTGAAAGGCTACGTTTTGTTCGGGCACACGTACACTCACACACACACACACAAAAAACTAAAAAAATTATACACCATGAAAGGCTACGATGAGTTGGAAACACTGCTGGTGGGGTTAACATACACCATAAAAGGCTACGCCTCGCCCCGAGTTGGCAACACTGCTTGTGAGGTTAACATACACCGTGAAAAACTTCAAAATATCATATTGTAGAATTTTTGTAGAGTGGGTTGGCAACACCGACGAGCATCAAATAATGATTTCGAGCCTCAAATGATGATTCGAGTCTCAAATGATGATTCGAGCCTCAAATGATAATTCGAGCCTCGTCGGTGTTGCCAATTCCTATTTGTAGGTTAGCTTAGCCAGTGAAAGATCATATAGTGGAATTTTCTTCGGATGGGTTGGCAAAACCCAAGCCTCAAAGGAGGAACATCCAATAGAGTTGCCAAATGTAAAAAGAGGACAATAGGTCCCCCCTCATAAAAGGCTACAGTAAGAGCCCACAGTGTTGCCAACACTAGGCCCCCAGCAGTGTTGCCAAACATAAAGGGTACATGGACCCCTCAGGCCCTTTGATAGGTTAGGTTAGGTAGGTTAGGTTAGGTTAGGTTGGGTTAGGTTAGGTTAGGTTAGGTTAGGTTAGGTTGGGTAGGTTAGGTTAGGTTAGGTTAGGTTAGGTTGGTTAGGTTAGGTTAGGTTAGGTTAGGTTAGGTTAGGTTAGGTTAGGTTAGGTTGGGTAGGTTAGGTTAGGTTAGGTTAGGTTAGGTTAGGTTATGTTAGGTTGGGTTAGGTTAGGTTAGGTTAGGTTAGGTTGGGTTAGGTTAGGTTAGGTTAGGTTAGGTTAGGTTAGGGTAGGTTAGGGTAGGTTAGGGTAGGTTAGAGTAGGTTAGGTTAGGGTAGGTTAGGGTAGCCTCAAATGATGATTCGAGCCTCAAATGAGGGCTGTGAACCGGTCAAGTGCCCCTACTGTTATAATTAACCAAAGCTATGATAATAACTTATTTTTTATGTTTTCTGTATTTCTAGTACTAAGATGAAGATTGTGTGCTCAGAACTGAAAAAAATTGGTACGTCTGATTTCATATAAAATATATACGTACCGCAAATTAATTTATTGAGGATAGCACTAAAGTTAACTCACACTCTGTCTCGGGAATATACGAGAGGCTGCGTATAACCGTAGAGAAGGAGAGAAGACGAGTGGGTGAAGCAAAGCAGTACGTGCTGCTGCAAACGGTTGTTAGCTGCAGTTGCGTTTCCCCCTCCATGCAGTTACTTCCCCTCTCATTGGTCACTACTTGTCCGGAGACTTGTTCGTTCACTAGCTACAATCGTTCCAAGTTGTATGAGTAAGAAAATCATTTCTCAAGATTTCATTTTATTTCGATTTTTAGTATTCAGCGTCGCTTTTCTTCTACTTTTTGGCTAATGGCAAAGATGTGAATGGGTGATGACATTATGAAACTGATGAATAGGCACTCATAAATAACACCCATGCGGAGGCTGGGATTCAAACCCGGGACTATGGACCCTTGACGTCGTAGCATGTTATGCTAACGTCTTCGTCACTAAGGTCGACTTTCAGCAAGATGTGAAACCACTTAAGGATCTCATAGGCATCTGAATAAGTGAGATGAGAGGTATGCGCGCACTCACACATACACACACACACACACACACACGCACGCATATGTATACACATATGTATGTATGTATGTATGTATGTGAGGGAGTGTGGTTATGTGTGGATATATGTAGTTTTCATCTCACATCAGGTGCAGAGCAATCTAACCTCTATGTTTCACCTAAATTGTTTTACAATTTAAAATGTATATATTTTCAGAATGTAAAATAAGTCTGTAAATACTAACATTAATTGCCCTCGAAATGATAAATAAATGCAGTATTTTATTTCATAACTAGTAGAATACTTCTTTGCTTGGGATAGGAAAAAATTAAACATATTCATTGCCTTTACAAACCAACTTTTATACGTGAAAGGAATTGCTAGAAGAATGTTCATTTTAAACTTCAAAATGTTTTCGTAATTTTGCGTAATGACAGACAAAGTTCAATGTTCTTAATTTTTACAAGCTGATTAAAAATTGACAGTATTTTTTCTCTGTTCTTCGGTATTTCGATTACTTTCCTCCAGATCGAATTTAATATCGTGTAGAATCTATCGAAAGATAAATGAAATATTTCAGCAAAGAAAGAAAATGAAATATTAGAATGAAAATGCAGGAAAACGAGATCAAGATAGAGACAGCGCCCTCTGCTCCTATCTTTTGCTCTACTTTGAGGAATGCATTTGCCCATTTCAAACGAAAGTGATGTAAATATGCATTATGTAGAGTTCCCTGAGTTAGGTTAACGCTTGAAGGGAAAGATCTTACGATTTACAATCGGAGTATTAAAAATGTAATGCATCTACATTGTTTTTTCACGACAACCTAAGAGTAGAATTTTGTTCATTTCCTTTTTGACATGGTGACCGTCGTCAGACTATGATGAAGAGAGAGGGAATCGTGTGTTCTTAATTTTATCCATCGTTTTTAGGTAAATATGAAAAAAAAATGCCACCAGGCGCAGGTCGTGTCCGCCCATGTCAATCTATCAATATTCCAGAGTTGACTTATTCATTTAGTTTATTTGACCTCGCTCTTATGTCTCTTGGCTAATCGCGAAGATGAGGATGACTGATGATATGATGAAATTCATGAAGGGGAGGACAGGCACAAAGACTAACCATACCCACGCCGGAATATATCAGAAACTGCCAAATATGTAAAGACACACTTCGGTTGACTAATTGAAAATATGTCAATGTCCCAATTACTATCCATGAAGCACACCACGGGTAAGCAATGCAGCTCAAACGTGTTAGTAATTGTAGGAATACCACTACAATCGTAGTATGGAACTAGTGTTTCAAAATGATGTAAACGATTTTAACTCTTTATATTTTATTCATAAATTGTCAAAGTAAGACACAATTTCTCGCATATGTAATGTAACTGTCCAAGTGTAAATGCCAATGGTTATCGCGAAGTTAACTCACAAATGCTCAATGTGAGCACCCTTCGTTACTCTGTACTCTGTACACTTCAATACGATAATCACTTCAATATGGTAATATAACTCCATCCAGGCATGTTTCAGCATGTTCTCGTCAACGCTTTGCACCGCAGCGCTAATGCAATATAATTATTTGCTGGTGGATCTTTATGACATCGTGTACGAAACTGACGTTGCACACTCACAGCAGACCAACTCCCGCAAAATGCTTTGTCCTCACCATTGGCAGCCATTTTACAACCTGTCAGCTTGGCACCTAGCGGCAGGATTTAGAACTACTGGGACCGTTCAAAAAAGAAAAAGAATTAAGAATGTGTTTGAATGTATTTCACTGGATATTCGATCGATGATTATGTTGTACTGTTCATGAAACACCCTATATATGTATACACAATGATATTTCCTGTGAAGAAAGGTTCCGGCACTTTTCAACTTGGAATAGTAAATATTGTACAGAGTGTCCCACGAACGGCGCAACTGGGAATTAAGAGTGGCGTTACTTTGTAACCGAAACCTGTACATACATAAGTCATACACCAAATGTTAGCCCTGTCCAAGTAGATATTTTTAAACATAGAAACAACAAACGGGGTGCAGTGTTGTTCATACAGTGTTGCCAAATGTAAGTGAAAGTGTAAATTTATTTTTCCACAAAGCATGGAAAATTGCATGTCAAACATTCGTACGGAAATTTGGACGTCAATTTCCACCTTGGGTAGGTGGACTATTTCGCCATCTATAGTTCAGAGAAGAAAACCGATCGTTTTCGCGTATAGCCAATCCTGAAATGCCTCGTAAAGGCGTACCGGTCCAAATGGGTGTTTTAAAAAAAAATATGAGGTACAGTGGCAACACTGTTGATGTTTGATGGCAACAAAAGGTGTGTTTAGTGATGGTCTATGACATGGAAATACTGGAAACAGGAAAAGCAAGAAAATGAAAATTATGGTGAAAAAAGTGTTACTTACCTACTCCTGGCAACCATGCAATGCGATAAGAGCACCCACCGAACGAGAACAAAAGAATCAGTTAGTTGTGTACTCAGAACTGTTTGAGCCGTGCATTTCGCATTGTTCGTAGGGGAAGATTAGAATTGTTCTGTGAAATGAAGTACTCTTTGGAAGAGAGGGTGTTCATGTGGAACATTATTTTTGTTCAAAATCGTACGCTAGTGTAAAAACTGTGTTTCGCGAGAAATATCCGAATAACAGTGTTCCAGAAAATTCGACGATATATCGACTTGTTTCCAGATTTCGTGAAACAGGATCAGTTAATGACAAACCCTACCACAGACAACCACCAGTTTTGACACAAGGTGTGCTGCAGGATGTGGAGCAGAGAATATCACAATCTCCCAGGAAATCTGTTCGTAAACGTGCTGCACAGTCAGGTGTATCAAAAACAACAACTCACCGAGCGTTAAAACAATTGCACCTACGTGCATATAAGGTACAGGCTGTGCAAGAACTGAAGGAAGCAGACAAAGGTGCACGTGTAAGATACTGCCAGTGGTTTAGAAATTTTATTAGAGACAATGGTGTGAATATGTTGGATAAGGTTTTTTTTCACGGATGAAGCATGGTTCCACTTAAATTGATATGTCAACAGTCAAAATTCTCGACACTGGTCAAGTAACAATCCCCATTTGTTACATGAACAATCACTTCATCCACAAAAGATCGGTGTGTGGTGCGCGATTTCGCGGAGAAAAATAATCGGTCCATTCTTTTTCAACACAACAGTTGACGGAATAGTTTATCGTGACCTTATCACACAGTTTATTTCTCTGTTGGAACGTGATGAACGTGATTGTTGGTTTCAACAAGACTCCGCAACATGTCACACGTCTAATGAAACTTTAGACATGTTGGCAGAGTTTTTTGGCGATCACATTATAAGCAAAACCTTATGGCCCAGTCGCTCCCCGGATATGACGTCTCCAGATTTTTTTCTGTGGGGTTATTTGAAACAAACAGTTTACATTAATAACCCAAGAACACTTGATGATCTAAAAATAAACATTTGCACATCCATTATCAATATAAACCAATCAACCTTGCATAAAGTTGCTTCCAATATGATAAAACGTGTTGATGAATGCCTCAGGGAAAATGGTTGTCATTTTCAACATCTTTTGTAAAGCTACACTGCTGTTACGCGCATTGCATAGTTGCCAGGAGTAGGTAAGTAACACTTTTTTCACCATAATTTTCATTTTCTTGCTTTTCCTGTTTCCAGTATTTCCATGTCATAGACCATCACTAAACACACCTTTTGTTGCCTTCAAACATCAACAGTGTTGCCACTGTACCTCATAATTTTTTTAAAACACCCATTTGGAGCGGTACGCCTTTACGAGGCATTTCAGGATTGGCTATACGCGAAAACGATCGGTTTTCTTCTCTGAACTATAGATGGCGAAATAGTCCACCTACCCAAGGTGGAAATTGACGTCCAAATTTCCGTACGAATATTTGACATGCAATTTTCCATGCTTTGTGGAAAAATAAATTTACACTTTCACTTACATTTGGCAACACTGCATGAACAACACTGCACCCCGTTTGTTGTTTCTATGTTTAAAAATATCTACTTGGACAGGGCTAACATTTGGTGTATGACTTATGTATGTTCAGGTTTCGGTTACAAAGTAACGCCACTCTTAATTCCCAGTTGCGCCGTTCGTGGGACACCCTGTATTTTCCTTATAGGTTTCGACCTTTTCTCAGTTTTAGTGCCTATTCGCTACTTCCTCTCTTCTTGATCATCTTTTTCTGTTTTTCCTGGTATTTCTGTAAGTTTTTCTATATTTTTCTCCCTACCGGTCTTCTGCTATTTTTTCCCTCTTTCTGAATGTTTTCTTTAATATTTCCTTGTCTTTCTCTCACGCTTTTCCATTTTCTTTCTTCCCCTCTTCTCTCTGGCCTATCTATTTCATACTCTCTCTCGCTTCTCTTATTCTCTCTCTCTCACTCACTTCATTATTTCTCTCTATGTGTCTTCGTGTGTGTGTTGTCTCGCTTCTTTATTTCTCTTGATTTGTCTCTCGCTCGTTTCCTTTCTCTGCCCTTCTCTCACTCTCTCGTTTCTTTAATTTTCTTCCTTTCTGTCATTCTCTACCTCTTCTTTCTTCGTTGTTTTATTCAATAACACTTCTTTCTTATGATGATATGTAAGCATGATGTCAATATAAGAATGCATATTATAGATTTCTAGACACCCTGAAACATTTTCTACTGGGACCCATGTAAGAAGTACGCAAAAGTTCTGCTGTGTTCATAAATTATTCTGCATTGATGTAGTTACATGCTCGCACTCATATATATATTATATATGTGGGTATGTATGTATGTATGTATGTATATATATCAGGTAAGCCAACCGTTCCACGATTTGTTGGTGTGGAAATGAAGGAACACAGAAACTAACCATGAAATTGGCAGGAACAGATTGATTGTTCTAGCTGCCACAAGGAAATCGTGATAATTAAGCTGATCTTCGAAGATAGTTCAAGGCACCACATATTTTTTTTTCTACGACTGAATTCCATTTCAAGAGCTGTACACAGTAGGAGTTTTCGGTCAAAACCTTAGAAGATAGGGAAAGCACTCGATACAACGTATTCCTCACTTTGCAGAATTACTCTTAACACAGACATACCGAAATGTCTCGCCACCGCACGATGAATAACAAACATATCGTGGAATGGTTTCTGGGTTTAGGCCAAATTAACAATTTGCGCTTCCGAACTAGTTTTCGCAAATTCTTAGTGCTGACGGTCTTGTGTGATGAGTGATATATATATATATATATATATATATATATATATATATATATTCTGTGTCGATCCAGCATAGTATATAATAGAAATGAAACACGAATGAGGCATGCAAGTAAAACAAAAACAAAAGTTAGATAACTCCGAAAGTTCCAGATCCGGATCCGAGAGTTTCGTATCTCAATCCCATTATAATATTACCACACCTTAAAACTTATTATGATCTTCGATTACAAAGACATTTTTCATTAGCTAACTAACTAACTAACTCTCTAGCCTTCTTAAATCCGAAGGTTCATGGCTGCAGCAACACAGGCCTTCCATCTTTCCCTATCTTGAGCAAGATCTATATACTCTTTTCCATCCCTACCGATTTCCCTTAGGTCCATCTCAACATTGTCCCTCCATCTTCGTCTTGGCCTTCCTACAGATCTCTTACCATCAGGTTTCCCAACAAGAATCCTGTAAACTACTCTTTCCTCTCCCATTCGTGCCACATGGCCTGCCTACCTAAGTCTTCTTGATTTAATTATTCTAATAATATCTGGACATAAATACAAATTATGTAGTTCTAAATTATGTAACCTTCTCCACTCACCTGTCTCCTCATCCCTTTTAGGTCCAAAGACAAATATTGAAGGACATTTTTCATTAGTCCTTCAATATTTTTTTTCAAGTGTTGTTCCTAAAATAATTTGCTACGCATCGGCTAACACACTCGAGCACAAAAATAATCTTACTTGTTTAACATAAAATGTCAGAGGTGATTTTGTAAATGCCATTGAAACGAATATGTATTCATTCGAATGTATTGGAAATTGAAACACATAAATGTGAGACATTCCATTCCAGGATGAAATCTTTAACACATTTAACAAGATAGAGATTTTATACAAAAATTGTACAATTGTTCTACAGTTACAGTTTTAAAAAATTAAAATAAAACTTATAATATATGCAGTGTTATATAATTACAAAGTGTAAGACTAACAAGGGAGGTTATCTAAGTGTCCCCCTCCGATTTCCATGAAACTTCGCAGGTGTATAGAGGAGCCCAAAGGAAGAAATACGTGTTTTTGTTTCGGCTAAAAAACTGTTTATGGCACCTCCATAAACCTGCCAAATTTCATGGAAATCGGAGTGGGACACAGGGGTCAGATCCCCGCGTCAATTTTTCTTCATCTTGACATTTGAGGGGGATTTGGCCCCCTAAAACAGTTTTTTAGCTGAAACACAAAAACACGTATTTCTTCCAATGGGCCCCTTTATACACTGCCAAGTTTCATGGAAATCGGAGGAGGAGACTTAGACATCCCTTGTAAGTGCATTAATTACAAATCGCGCACGCGATATATATATATATATATATATATATATATATATATATATATATGTGTGTGTGTGTGTGTGTGTGTGTGTGTGTATGTATGTAAATTATATATATATATATATATATATATATATATATATATATATATATATTAGCAGGTAACAATATGTTATAAACACATTCATACTTTCCAAAGAAGTGCTCATGTGAGATGGTAAAACGGATCCGGATCCGAAAAATCCGGATCCCTTGAAACCGGATCTGAAACTTTTGGATCCGGATCCAAAAAGTTTTAGGATCCGGATCCTAAGTATCCGGAACCAACTGGATCCGGATTTCTGATCCGCCAGGATCCGGATCTGGACATCTCTAGTCCATATGGCATATTTCTTCGTTTCGCATGATCGGTTGCTTTGATCTCTTGCGTCAACTGAACCTTGTATGGGTACATATGAAGGTTTTCTTACAGTATTCGTTGCACTGAGGATACCGATTTCCCCAACTGTTGTGAACGACGGTGAAGTGACTTCGCGGGGCGAACATTCACACTGTCTTGCACTACTGCAATGTTTTCATCCGTGCGACGACTACGTTTTCGCCCAGGCGAATTTATGGTTGCAACTGACCTGGATATCTCGAATTTCTTCACCAACCTCCTAACTGTTGTTGCAGTGGGGGCATTGTTACGTCCGAAGATCGTACGAACTGTCTGTGCATGAGAAAATGTTTCTGTAACGTGTTTTCAAGATAACGACGCGTTCCTCGATGGTGAACCGCTCCATGGCAACTAAACTGAACAAATGCCAACAAATTTGCTCAAGTAATAATCGGAGCGATCAGAGATTACGAAAATGATAAGAACAGTGTTGGCAACCTTCAAACAAAAAAATGACAAGCGCTTTAAGAACTGCGCACTTTATGAAACACCCTTTATGATAAGATACATGGGCATAATCATAACAGTGATATATCTCCAGGTTTATTGATTACATAGTTTTAAATATGATTCAATACCATAATTTTTTTATCTTGAGAGTATACCACCTTTAAACATGAAGATATTCATGAATATATTTGGTCTTCTTCAGGTGGTAAGATTGAGAGAAGAAAGCAGTAAACTAGAATAGTTCATTCACTGATACCCCCACACCCCCTATACGCCTTCATGGCGTGGTGCTATGCACAGGGGAACACTTTACTTTACTTTTTTTACTGATATAAATTTGAGCAATTAAAGTATAAATAGAATAAACGAAGTTAACGGCACTGGCAGAAGCTAAAGAGAAACTGTTTGAAACACAAAATGAATACAATTGAAACAAACAGCAAATATAAAACTATCACAGATTTGTGTAAGTGTAAATGGGTTTAAAAATGTATGGTAACCAAACTGTTAGTAAGCGATAAAACGCGAAAATTTTGCTAATCCAAATAATACTTTAAAATTACTATATGAAATTTTGGGGGGCAAATCAGAATAATTTCAAACATCAGAACCATTAGTCCCAGAACGTAACATTTCTGAAGTTAAATATGCTATTGAAAAGTTAAACTATTAAATAAACATCATCTGCATTAAGTAAATATGGCGGAAATTTATTAATATCTCAAATCCACACGATAGTTTGTCCAATGTTTTGCGAAAAGAATGTTCCTCAACAATGGATAAAGTCGATTATTGTTCCGGTTTTTTAAAACGTAGTCTCAAAACTACATTGCTACCACCATGGGATGTACGTTATATCAGCATGATTCGTAAAATACTATTCTTCGTTACATATCTCTTATTTTGCGTCATTTTTCGACTGTAACCAGGCAGGAAATGGTAGGGAATGTGTTAACCTCAGCACAAAGCATTTGACAGTTATTGCAGAGAAAAGTGGGCGAGGGAATAAAAGGGGAGGAGCTTAGCTAGAGAAAAAGGTAAGTTGCATCTTGATCGGGGCAGTTGTTGATTGGCGAATGCTGAAAGAAGGAGAGAGTTTTTGGGCTTGAAGTTGTGGAGAGAGAGAGAGAAATTGACTTGGGGAGAAGACAGGGGTTTTGATTTGAAAGTCAGTCGAGCTGGATTATGACAAGTGAAAGTGAGTTTTAGAGTCTTGTTTGGGAGTGAAGTGCTGAGAAGTTGAGAGAGAATTTAAGAGACTAACAGAAGCGGGTGTGTGAGAGTTAATTTTGAAAGCTCTTTGACCTACGCTTCAAGAACGAGACAGGTAATACGCTTGCTTTTCTCATGCCATCCTTGTCATTATAACCCAAAGTCAAGTGAGTTGCCATTCTTTAAAGGTTCTGTAGGTTAAGTTATTTAGGTACCTCCCGCAGTTAGAAGATTCAGACACGAAGCGAATGCTTCCGAGCCACCAGCTACCCCCCGATGGTAAGAGATACATTTATCTAGGGGCTCCTGGTTCGATCCCAGAACCTTTAAGGTTCACAGCACATAGTAAAAGTGTGTTACAATACGTGGTGGAGTGCGTTTTGGGCCTCTCATCCATTTTTTCGGAAATGCGATGAGAATAACCAGCTCATCTTGTACGACATGGTGGTACAATACTTCCTTTATTTCACCTCGAAATAAATGTGAATAGCCCGAACTTGTTTCTTTCCATGGTGGCTCGAAATGAATGGATGGACATTACGACGTTTGGCATTTTTTCTCAAACTGTTGTATGCAATGTCATGATATTTATTGCGAAACATTTCCCCATACTCTAGCTCTTCTTCTGGCAAGGAAGGGATGTGATGTAAATGTGGAAAACTAATAATATTTAGTAACAGCAACCCCTTTCACATCAGAAAATTCTCTTTTCTTCTAAATTTCCCTAATTAGTGTTTTCTACACTTTCCACCCAAAGACATGTTCTTACAAATTGAATACATTGGAACCTTTTAAATTTACATTGGTGACAGCGAAATTTTATTTCATCATTAATAGCGACGAAGGGATTGTTAATGATGTGGAATGTTCAGTTTAGATTACAGTGATGAACTAGATTCAACTCTAGATAGATTACAAGAATTGGCATTGATTGTAGTGGGCGGGGAAACCATCTGCATCCTTCATAACACTAAAGCGTAGCCCTGTATTCACCCGTAGCCGAGATAGACTTTTACCTGCTAATACCTCAATTCGACTTGTTTGCCATTCAAATTCCAGTACGCAGCAAGAACAGCTCTACTTTCACGTACGGTTCCCACCACAAGTGTATTATGATCTTCGAGTGTTGGCATATGCAATCCGCCAAACACACCTACTTTAGCTGTTACTTTTACAGCATGGCAGATTTTACGAGACTAGTTTCTCTAGTCCGGTGAACAGCAGCATCTTCCCGTGAATGTTTTTTTCTACAGTACAGTTGGCAGCAAAAGTTAATCCGACTATATCTTCATTCTGTTCACCCACCGATCTTCAAGATTTACCCTCCCCCCTCATCCATCGTCATTCTACCAGATATTACATTCAGTCGTACAATCATGAACACTTCTCGTTCCTTTAGTTAAAAAGGACCGATATTCTCAGGTGATGATTGGGATGTAAATTATGCCACAACTTGTTCCGGATTTCGCAGTTGACAATACTTTTGCATGCACGGAATCCATGGAGTACAGTGGAACTTTCACGCTACATGACAGTGCTCTCGCGTGACTTCAGAATATTCCGACCCTTTAATAGGAACTTTTACGCCGTACAGCAAGGACTGTATGATTTGATTTTATTAACCAGGATATATATACATATAATGGACTTTAATTTTAATATTCCACTAATTATGTATTTGCAGTGGATTAAGTTGGGTTTTCTTCCCATACTACAAGTGTATTCAATATTTACTCCTATTTAATGGACGATGTTGGACAAATTGTTTGGGGTATTTTACTACATAATACAGTGTAGCATCCACTATTCTATGAGATGTATTTTCAACAATATTTTTGCTTTTTTCTCATTTTATTGGATGATGGTACTTTTATATATAAATATATTATTCTCTGAGAGAGATTCAATGGACGGAGAAAATGCGTGTGCTTCGATACAATTATATATTCATATGGATCCTCTTATATTAGTGCTACGTTTAGTGATTAGTGCAAATTGACACGTAATTTATTGTGGTGTGAGCTGTTGCTCCCTTACTCAGAGTGCTTTGGTGACCCCCCCCCCCCATATGCTTTGTGAGAGGAGCCGCAACTCATGGCATCGGCCATTCTGGCGTCAGTTAACCTGACGAGTGCTACGTGACTCTTGGTCACCGCCCCTTTGTTTATAGGTGTGGCCGAGTTCAAGGTTTTGTGTGTGTCTGACGCACGCACATTCCGCTCAAGGTCTTTTCGCGCGACCTGACATCCCAGTCGCTGCCTGGTGTTTATAAGAGGTTCTTGGAACTTGGAAGAGCTTAAATGCGTGCTTTCCTTTGCTCAGCAAAACATTGTAGTCCGCACGCGTTCATTTAATTCAATGCAAGATACAACGAAATATGGCATTGGATTTCTCATTTTGATTGCCATCTTGGCCTTTAAATTTAGTTTGCTCAAACCGAAATTTTGCTTTGATCTTCAATAGTCCAAATTATATTTACGATTTGACATCTGTCAACCAAATCTAGTTTTGACTGCTATTTTTTTCTTTTCACCTTTAGTTTTAGGTTTAGTCTTTAGTGCTAAATTTTTCATTGATGGGAATGTTTTATTATTTTCTTTGCTAATAAATCGACCTTCTACGGGACTGGATTGGCATAAACGGCAAACACACCTGCACCCTTTCCTTAAATGTTTCCAAAATTCAAAGGATTTTTTTCCCCAGCTGGATACCGTTACATATCTCTTAATTTGCGTCATTTTTCGAGTTACACTGAACTAGGTAACCAGGCAGGAAATGGTAGGGAATGTGTTAACCTCAACACAAAGCATTTGCCAGTTATTGCAGAGAAAAGTGGGGCGAAGGAATAAAAAGGGAGGAGCTTAGCTAGAGAGAAAGGTAAGTTGCATCTTGATCGGGACAGTTGTTGGTTGGGGAATGCTGAAAGAAGGAGAGAGTTTTTGGGCTTGAAGTTGTGGAGAGAGAGAGAGAGATTGACTTGGGGAGACGACAGGGGTTTTGATTTGAAAGTCAGTTGAGCTGGATTATGAAAAGTGAACGTGAGTTTTAGAGTCTTGTTTCGGAGTAAAGTGCTGAGAAGTTGAGAGAGAATTTAAGAGACTAACAGAAGCGGGTGTGCTCTTTGACCTGCGCTTCAAGAACGAGACAGGTAATATGCTTTTCTCATGCCATCCTTGCCTTTGCAGTCTTTGGGTCATTATAACCCAAATTCAAGTGAGTTGCCATTCTTTAAAGGTTCTGTAGGTTAAGTTATTTAGGTACCTCCCGCAGTTAGAAGATTCAGACACGAAGCGAGTGCTTCCCAGCCACCAGCTACCCCCCGATGGTAAGAGTTACATTTATGTAAGGGCTCCTGGTTCGATCCCAGAACCTTTAAGGTTCACAGGACATAGTAAAATTGTGTTACAATACGTTATACAGATGAATTTATTTGAAATAAACATGTTTTCTCTGTTTTAAATGTTTTTGTGCATTTGCTCATAAAATTCTGATTTCTTTCCTGTAATGTGATGGTATGCAAGTGAGCATGATTTCAGTCTGAAAGAACAACAGTTGAGTGCGTGCTTTTGTTTCCTATGAATTTTTTAATGTACCCTTGCCCCAGATGCTGGTTTGGATAAATCTCTTGGAACGTTAATGCTTTCAGTAAATTTGTTATTTTTGTTAATGTGTCGATAATTCTGCTTTCATTATATTATTGGTTATTATCAATGCGAATTTAAATTCAATATAAATATTGAGTTGATGAGGTTTTGATACTTGCCCGGAGTAACATTTTCCTGGAGAGAGATTTTATTGGCTATTTCCCTGATTGGTCAGTGGTCTCTGAAGTCTCGAATTGCATGGGAACTGAAAGTGAAGGAAGATGGGGGTTGAGTGGTGAGTGCAGAGTCACGTTCATTGTATTTTTTACAGAAGTAACAAAAACCAGCGCGGGGAAGGCATCACTAGCGTATGTATTACTTTTTTCGGAAAAGGCAGCGTTTTAGGGGAACCTGGATACACAGTAAAATATTTCAAAATTACTATATTTCTTACGTAACCCTAGCTTACCTGTGACTTTGAAGAAAATTACTTACCATATAAAAAGCGGGGTTCACATTTCTTAATTACTAAAAGTAATGAAACCATTTTCTTTTTAAATCAATACTTCATTTGTTCTTTACATACATAGGTGTAGTTCTATTCAATTCAATTCGATTCAATTATCCTTTGTTGAAGGGCGAAGTACCCCAATGGATACATACACTACATACTAAATACAAATAACAAGAAGAAGATGAAAGAAGAAGACACGAGAAGAACAAATACAAAAGCGAGAGTAAAGACTCGCTTACACACACACACACACACACTAACTTATTAACTAACTAATTCTCTAGCCTTCTTAAACCCGAAGGTTCATGGCTGCAGCAACACAGGCCTTCCACCCGCCCCTATCCTGAGCAAGATCTATATACTCTCTTCCATCCCTACCGATTTTCTTTAGGTCCATCACAACATTATCCCTCCATCTTCGTCTTGGCCTTCCTACAGGTCTCTTACCATCAGGTTTCCCAACAAGAATCTTATAAACTCCTATTTCCTCTCCCATTCGTGCCACATGGCCTGCCCACCTAAGTATTCTTGATTTAATTATTCTAATACGTAATATCTACATATGAATACAAATTATGTAGTTCTAAATTATGTAACCGTCTCCACTCACCTGTCTCCTCCTTCCTTTTAGGTCCAAAGATTTTCCTAAGGATCTTATTTTCAAATACTCTCAATTTATGTTCTTCTTTAAATGTAAGGGACCAAGTTTCACACCCATATAATACTACAGACAAAATTACAGTTTTGTATATTTTAACTTTTAGTTTCTTAGATATTAAACGAGAAGACAAAAGTTCATGAACAGAAAAGTAACATGCATTTCCTGAATTAAGCTTAATTTTTATTTCCTCTTTAATATAATTTTCATTTGTTAATATTACTCCTAAATATTTGAATTTGGAAACTGGTTCAAACGAGTTGTTATCAATAATTAGATTTTGATTATTACCTAACACTTGGTTTCGGCCTGTAAGCATATCTTTAGTTTTCTCTTTGCTAACTTCCAAACCTATATCTTTAGCAGTTTTGAAAAATATTTTATCATTACTCTTAATTGTGTTTATATCATCCCCTAATAAGTCTATATCATCTGCATATGCTAACAACTGAGTCACACCGTTTAATTTTAGTCGTTCGTTAGTTTCTTTTACCTTCCTAACAGCATATTCTAAGGCAAAATTAAAGAGCAATGGAGATAATGCATCATGAATTGTAAAACACGCACACACACACTCAAAAAAAAATAAGAATACACAAAGGATACACAATTAAATTTAATTAAGACGATTTTGCTTCGAAACATGTGGGTAAGACTAATGAAAATCAAGATGATATAAAAATGATTAAATATTACACAAGAAAGGACAAACTATAGTCAAGGATTGGCAACATGTAGGGGAAAGTAAATAAGCAGATTGAGAGCACTGGTTTTTAGGAAGTTAGTTCAGAAGTGAGAGCTACTATTCGTTATGTAGTAATTATAAAAAAATACCACCATTAATAAACAACAAGGACCTATTATTTCATGAGTGTCACACACGTATTTTATCATTCACTAAACCTTAATACATGTATACATTAATTTTCATCACGATTTTTTCTCTATATAGGTGCAGTTATATAGTATATGTACGTAGGTAGGTAGATAGATAGGTATAGATATCCGCGTTTATGACCTCGAGACTAATGCACTATACAATATTCTGGACTGTCCCATCTTGAGATCTTGGCAATAGTGAATTTTCCTCTGAAAAATACACTAAATAGTGTTTGATGTACAGTGGGATCCATGAGTATCACTGTGCAAATTGTCCATCACCATATTCGTGCACTTTATTTGACCCAATAAGAGCTTCAAGTAAAGAAAGAAAACTCAAAACAAGCTGTTAACAACTTCTGCACCGGCATACATAAAAATTCATCGCTTAAAAACACATAGGATGTGAGAGAAAAATTAATGAAAATAGTCATGGACAATTTGCTCATAGATCCCACTGTACACCTGAAATGAGTGAATATGGAGACTAATCTTCGTTTAAAATCTGGTTCCTCTACGTATATCAGGGAATATATTATTTTTTGGGGTTCTTAAACACACATGCTTCTATTCGCGGAATTAATATTAATTTGGTAGGAATTAAACAGGAAAGGTAAATGGGGCATTTGGACTCAACTTTATAATTACCTATTTCCTCTGTAGCCACCAAGTTTCAACCCTTTCATTCCAATCCCGAAAAAGCATTCTCCCTCCACAATCTCTGTTCTATTACGCGGAAACAGAAGAACAACGAGCACATCACGTTTCTAACACAGCGGAAAATTGGGGTTGGATGATTTCTGAAGGATTCCCCTTTCTTCCGCACCTACAACTGGTGGCGCTGATGACTTGAAAATGCAGGCTGGGAACAGGAAGCTTTGAATGGAGCCGAAAAGGACTGGAAAAGCTGTTGTGAAGAACAGGTCTCTGTTAAATTCAGAAATCTGAATTCATTGTTTTTAGGACGTTTGGTTACCGAAATTGAACTCCGATAATGTGATGTTATTCTATGGTTACGATTAGGGAGCGGATTTTTAGGTGTAGTACAGTCAAATGAGTCATTTTTGTATGCAAACCTGGACATTGTAACGATTTTCCTATTCTTATTTATTTTTGAGGACGTGTAGTTACATAATACGTGCATTTGAAATTGCAAGTTGAGATAATAGAACGATAATTTCAAGATATTTAAAATATGTCTGGAATTTTGAAGTAAGCAATTTCTTGCTAAATAATTTATTGAAGTTTAAATGTATTCTTCACTTGTCATGTACTTACTACAGTGTGTAAATGAATGTTTTATTCGTCATTTAAATTGAGTTTGAATGTTGAGAAATTTCACAAGAGGTGTATATGTGTAATTATCGAGTTGTTGAAAGCATGTTAAATGATGACAAACAAACAAACAAAAAAAATGACTGCATAATTGTTGCGTTTGAAAAGCAATTGGTAAACTAAGATTGAGTTAAATGTTATAAAACAAAGGAAGGAAAATAAAAATATGCTATATGGTAGACCAGGGCATTACGGATCAATTTTTCTTTACAACAGTTTTTATTGGCCAAGGAATTATGCTAGCAACACAAAACTCTACCAAAAAATTAATTATAGTTTCTACTACATGTGCATAGCATTGAAAGAACCAGAAGTTGAAAATACAATTCAGAAAAAAATATTTTGTGGGACACTGCAATTGATCCGTATTGCCCTGATAGCAGGGGTAAAACGGATCACTAACGGGGCAATATGGATCAGTTTAATTTTATGTATATAACATAAGATTAAAAACATAAAAAACATAAAAACAAGTACCGTATACTGTATTACAGTTTTGGGATCTGACATATACCGCACACAAATTGTTTTCTTCCGACAGCATTTACGCAACGCTCATGATACCATTTACGACAGGACTGACATTGAATCCAATCTCCCATCTGTGCACATCTTGGATCATCATATGAAATCTTACAAAAACTACAAGAATTGCTAGCAATCATGTCTACATTCGACATGACATTTGTTCGTACGCCCTGACTAGTCCTTTTTCTTTATTAAAGGGATGCGGTATGTTCTCTTTCTCTGCAAACTTGAAAACGTATCTTCGCACAGCTTTGGGTGTTGGCCCGAATCTTCTTCGAGCTAAATCACACAATCTCGAAGAAAGAGCCTGCTCAAACTCATCACTAAACACTTGCTTTACACCAGGACGACCAACGTCATCTTATCCACCAGATGTTCTTCGTTGCAATGAAGTAGCCTATATGGCACACCACAAAGTTCCGCAGCTTGTCGAATAGTCTTTTCTCCGGATGTCACCAAACGCACAGCTTCACACATTCCTACTAAAAAAGGTAAAGTGCTCCCCTGTGCATAGCACCACGCCATGAAGGCGTATAGGGGGTGTGTGGGTAACGCCCCACACTTTCTTGATCCGGTCGTGAGTGGGGCTGATGTGATCAGCATCACGCACCTGACCGCCTTTACCTCCCAGGGTTTCTCCCAGGTACCCATGTTATTCGACGCTGGGTGGGCGCCGGGGCCGCTTCCATCGTTAGAAAAGTTCCCGGATTTGAACCTTCCGGGGATCGAACCCGGGACATTCCTACTACAGACCACGAATTTCTGGTGGCCTTCTTTTGATAATCGCGAACTATCTGGAAATTGAAAGCGTCGTGTTAGAAGAGATACTGTTAAGTGAAAGTACGTAAAACGTACTGAAAGTGGGAGATCCGTTTTGCCCCGTTTTGGCCGATCCGTAATACCCTGATTTGCATATTCTCGACATATGTCCATTTAAATAATAACAAATAGGGTTAGTCATATCAAATACTGGCACATCGCAAAAACACACCCTACCTTATCACATGTTAAATTGTAGAGCACTTAAACGCCTACATTCTACAATGCAACCTTACCAAACGTCGAACAAAACTTACAATGGGTACTTTTTCTGCACCGTCTCCACCAACTTGCTTACAACAATCACTTGTCACAGACGCGCACCAACTGCCACAGCGAACAAAGACAGGCAGCTAGTAAGCGGACAGATGGAAGCATGATCCGCTATATTTTTCAAGTTCGTGCCTGCAACAGTTTTCTTTGCAGGTCACGTGAACCTTACTTTGATCCATAATGCCCTGTGATCCGTAATGCCCTGGTCTACCCTACATTTGTTAATCTGAATCTCGACCTTCTATTTTTACAAAACAGGTAGTAGTGAAATATTAATGTTTCTTCGCACATGCAAATAGTATGAAAAATACTATAGTAAAATAGTATGCACTATAAATAATATGTATGAGTGGATTTGTAATCTTGGGTTATTTACGTGAACAATTATGAACGTAGTTTTGGAATTTTACCGTTTGAATTTACTTGGGACGTTTCCCAAATGAGAGTACTTTTCAATAACCTTTTTTTTTTCAATGAATGTATTAATGTGCCCAGCAAAAGCGAAGTTCTTATTAGGACTTTGAGGCGTCGCGAAAAACATGTCAAGTGCCTCACAACTTATATTTTGTACGATCTGCCCAACGCTAATTAATATTTCAGGCCTCTGCGGTTTGCTTCCATTTATAAAATATACATCCAGGCAAACAGAACGTTACAACATTCAAAATAAATGAAACGAAACTGGCTGAAATATGTAGTAGTAGTATTTGTCACAAAAAGTCCATAAGAATCCCGTTTCGGATTTCGTAGAAACGAGGTCATCAATATGGCCGCCGTCAGAATTCGTAGTGCAACATTTAAACGCGTACAACATGTCATAGAATAACGATAGAACCTTCATTTTTGCACCAAAGTAAAGGAAATGAATTGGACAATGTATAGAATAAAGTACATTATATGTACGCGACAAGGTTCTGAAATATATTAACAAAAACGGGAGAAAATTAGATTTTTCATTACCTGTTTTAACGTGCCAACTCAAGCAGTACTACAAATTCTAAAATTCGTATAATTTTTCTGAATGTCCAGGTTAAACTAATTTGACTATACTAGTGCCAAAATATTTTTTGTTCCAAAAACTGTGGGGAAAAAATATGTAGCAAAAAGTCAAAAATATTTTCATTCAAAACTATGAAACAAATAAGTAGATACTCACAAGTGACAGCAGGACGTTAGATTGTTGATGCATTCTATTTGTTTCGATCAGCAACAAAGCACATTCCCAAATTGTCCATTGAAAATGCACGCCAATTATCTCTGAACAATGTGTTGTATTGGGAAAACAACATTTTCACTACACGTAGTCAGACTTACACATTTACACCATCAATATCACCTACATGCTCAATATCCAGATCACAGTTTTTCTTAACTTGTTTTCTTTATTTTTTTTCGAACACACTTTGGAATTTGTCCCTAAACACTTACATGCATGTCCATGATAGTTCATTTTCCTTTCAACTGCATTAACGTCATGCACTATTTTGCAAAGCAGTTGTACCACTCCACACAAAAAGCTTAGATTTGTAGACGGAAATCCCAAATCGCTTGATTGAAAACATCCACCTTTCAATAAATCTTGAAGTATCACAATGGACGACACTTTAGATTTGTCAAAGTCATTCACAGCACATGCAAAAGGTTCAAAGTTTTTTATTGAGAAGTCCCGAGGAAGATAGTAATTTACAAATTTACGGCATGTTTTGACTATTTTATGCACTAACTCCTTTTGACTATTTTATGCACTAACTCCAAACTGTGCCTTTACACATATAATTCGGAAACTTTATTTTATCTGGAATATATGCATTTTATATTGCTGTCCTATAAATATGCGTTTTATGTGCTAAAGGTACAATTATGTATTTGTATGTGAAATAAGACTTTGCAGATTAGATTGCAAACATTCCAAGCGAGTTTGGCAAACTTCCCAAGCAACAGAAAAAATATGTTTCTACCTAAGAATCCGCTTCCTAATTATGTTATTAATCACGTAAATGTGTATCGTAAACATACTTATGTTTAATGTTTCATTTTTATAACCATATTTGTGGGCCTCCCCTATGGTTCAGTGGTAGCGTCATTGCCTTGTAATGAAGGGGTCCCGGGTTCGATACCCGGTGGAGGCACAAGTTGTTCGGATTCCACTTTAAACTGTAGGTCCAGTCCCGATTAGCCTTACTGTGCATAAAGTGGACTTAAAACACGAACTCAAACCAATTATAACCATATTTCCAGAAAATTCACATACATGTTTTTATTGACGATTTTAACACTTCCTGATATCAATTCACAGACTTTAAGCAATAATTTGCATTCGATCTCTAATAAGTGTAATGCGATAACATTAAATTGTTTTGCCTTTTTCTGAAAGAACAATCCATCACAAATTTATACAAAACAATCCACTGTAAGCAAGTTGCATGTAATGTTAACCAATGGTCTGGAAACGATTACACGTAACCAAAAATAAAGTCTGGATGTTGTAATTGTCATGAACAGGAAAGATAAATATTTCGTTTCTGGTAACATAGCACATTCAGCGAACTTTCAAAAATTGCAACAATGCGAACCAAAACATTAATTACATGAGTGGCAAATCCACCCAAAAGATCGTGAAATTTGCTCCAATATTTTACTTTACATAATTTCAAGCTTTACGTATCACTGAGCGTACAATGTACAATGAGCTCATCCATATCTCGAAAACATAGACTTAATCCTGGCAAGCCTAAATTTATTTTTATTCTTATTAATTGCCTCAAGATACATATAGGTACACGATGTGAAATGCCATTTTATATTTTCAAAAATCAAATTAACAGTTATGAACCTGATATAATCTTCTTTTTACCAACGACTACAAGCTACAATTTTCAATTTCTAGGTGAAGGTTGAATTTAATTAAATGTGGTGCAATGTGTTCTAAATTTAATTCTTTGTTTTTGCTTGAAGTACGCAAAAGTAAACAACAAAATTTCTTACGTCGCGACGATTTTCACTTTCTTGTTTGATTCAATTATACTCTGTTCCAGGAATCTGTTGTTCCAAAGAACAGAAAATAAAGTATTTTAGCAAGTACTGACTCGAGATGGCTCGACCAATGAAAACGTGAGAGGTTGAGTAGGCTAAAGTTGAGTTTTCATTTTAAATCCACATTATGCACATAGAACTACATTTTAAAGTGGGATTGGAACCATTGTATGCCTCCACCGGACATCGAACCTTGAAATCCTTGATTGTAAGGTGACGACCTTACCACTACCTCATCGGGGGAGGCCTAAACGTGTGGGGGATTATTGCATGGACGGAGCAACGTGACTGCAGCTACCAACCGTTTGCAGTTGTTATGATCCTATTTTGAACTGTAGGTCCAGTCGCAATTACACTTCCTGTGCATAAAGTGGACTTAAAACAACAATTCAATCATTACAACCTTACTACATCTTTTAAAGTACGTAAATTCCCTATTGTCCTCCAGGTGCTTTATTGACACCGGAATGTTATGGTTCCCAAGGAAATCCTATGTGAGACCATTCCCACAAAAGCTGACGTTGTTTTTATTATGGTTATTTGGCTGAGCTGGAACCTCTAAGAACATATTCACTCTCCCTCAGTGCATCTGCTGTAAATGAATATTTATAGCTCGAAGAAAGAAAGGAAATCCCGGAGCCTTGAGTGGTGCGAGACCATCTGCCAACGAAAATGTTTTCCTTACTAACTTCAGGAGTCAAACGTCACTTGAGCAAACCACTGTGGCCCAGTGCCAGACCAAGGAAATTTCCTAATCCGTTCGAATCATCAACGTTCTAGTTGTAATGAGATGCCAAAATTTCCATGAATATTTTTTACAGTGGCTTAATGATAAATAATAATATACAAGAGCAGGTTGCGTGAATAGTACAAATATGCCTTCATTCCTGACATACATGTCACATTTGGAAGAAAAGACGTGCATTTCGTTAGTTGCTCCTAGGATGTCGATGGAAAGCCGATTCTTTCCTGAAGTACATTATTGATTTCTTGAAGGTGAATGGTGAATGTCAGTTTTATCTTGCTTGGTCGATAGAGGCGAGAAAGTCGCTTAAAAGTATCGTGTTAAGAAGGTTCCACAAATGAATGGCACATTTATCAAATAATGTGCAACCAAAACATTTGCCTCGATCGGATATGCATATTGAGGGTGGGTTTGATGCTTAACTAAATGGATAAACCTCAAGAGGATAATGTACACAAGTCATCAATTCTCATAATAATCAAAATTCTTGCCTGCAACAGACTGGCTCTTTCATTTAATAGAAAACGGTATCATATGACATTGATCAGTCATACTGAACTTTTATGTATATATTGTTCAATAAAAGAGTGTGTATTCAACAAAACAAGTATAATTCAAATGTCATTATAAACAACACGTACATAACCAAGATGTTCCATTTCAATATAATAGCATTTGATTGTACCTAGGATGCATTCCTAACTCAAAAGACAGGCGTAACAAGCATAGAATACAGTACCATTCAGAAATTACAGTTATAAGTCGATAATTGTTGACTATATATCATAGATTTCAATGTTTCATATGTTTAGGATTTCAATAAGTATGAACGGTTCAATTCCTCGCATGTGAAAGTTCAGCTGAGTATTATCAATCACTTAATACGAAGAAATAAGAATAATTTATAATGAAGGCTTTGATTACAGTTGAGTAACTTCACTTATATTTAAGATTAAGTTTGTACTGCCATGTGTAACTTTAATCAAATATTTGAAGTCTTGAAGAAGTAATTGTTAGATTGTTTGTCTTGGAATATACAGTGCGTCCATTTCGATCTGCAGCCGAGAGATCGGGAGAAGCGTGGCGGGCGGCACTGACGGAGATGCCGACATTTGCGGCCTGAAATGCCCGCTTATTTTTATGGACATATGCAGACATTTATATAAATATTGCAAAACGAGCACTAACCTGTGTTATAAGAGTATGGTTTTAATTTTAGTAGCTTAGTGACTGTATGTGCCGATGATTTTGACACGTCCACTTCTTGTGAAACACGGCGTAGAGGTTTGTTTGGAGAACGTTCTAACGCTGCACCAATATCATCGAGTTTTGCTTCGGTTAGAATCCGTCGTTTTTGCTTAGGTGTTTTAAAATTTAACGATACAGTTTCTCGTAATTTAAGGACAAGATATCTAACCGTATCTCTGTGTGGAGTTGAAACGCATGGGAATTTCTGTACAAATTACCTACACACGTCTCTACACGAGTTTGTTTTCACGTAGGTACGTGTCATACATAAAAAATCTTTGTTCTAACGTGAATCTTGCGGCTGGCATTCCAATCGTCTCACTGACACGTCACACATACACGCTACAATAACACAAACAAGTAACTGCAAGTAACCAAGAATAACACACTTGCGCACAGTACGAAATTAACACGCTCTTGGTTTACATTGCTCGCCACTATATTTACAACTCTGTCTTCATCTAGTCGCGAAGGAACAAAAAACTCGAGCTCGGATATTTCGGATTGCGAGGAAGCTCACGAAAACCATTCACTTTTATCGGTTTCGTCTGCAGTGTAACCCTGATACAGTGTTGCACATTCGAAACCTCCAAACGATTCCCATCGCCACAAAACTCTTTCAAGGATATAAACTTAAGCAGGACGTTACTGATCAAAACCATGATTAAAATGCTTTTTTATCTGTGGCTCTTAACATCGTTTCTATAGCGTATTTATTTGTGTATATAAGAGCAGAACTTGGATGAATTACAGAAGAACTTTTGCGTGTTATAACACAGGTTAGTGATCGTTTTGCAATATTTATATAAATGTCTGCATATGTCTATAAAAATAAGCGGGCATTACAGGCCGCAAATGTCGGCTTCTCCGTCAGCGCCGCCCGCCACGCTTCTCCCGATCTCTCGGCTGCAGATCGAAATGGACGCACGGTATATACTATTTTCAATAAGCAGATTGAGCTTTGTACGAATTTTTGGGTCATTTTTAAAAGATTTTATGTCATTTTACAGGATTTTTTTTTGTCCTTTAAAGGTCATTTTTCAAAGATTATTAGTTCATCAAAATCCGGACCCTGCTTTATGTCTATGTGACATAATGATCGAAGTGTTACCGTTCCTTTTTACAAACATAAGTTGATGGATTTATTTTAAGTATTACAGTGTCCATGGTTTTTCTGTCGATGACCGAGCGCGGTAAGTTGTCGATTTTCGATCGTCAACGAAGTTATCGTTGTTGAGTCCTGGTCAAAATGAGTTGCACATAAACGAAAAAATTAACAGAAGGAACTTAGATTATGAGCTTCTCCGATTATAAACATATTTATTAGTGCAAAATGCACACTCTCTTCTGGCTTTCGATGTAGCATAATATTTATTGAATTTCAATCCTGATTCTAGAATTTTACCAAAGTGTTATGTGCTATGAACATGTTTTAGTATGTCGTTTACAATTCGACAATCAAGTATCTGATTTTCTTCTTAGTACATATATGTTTCGGGTGGGAGTGCAACCCGAACTAGAAATATATATTCAAATGTAGTACATAATTCTTGTTTTTTAAAATTTATTTTTACTAATCACTTATGATTGCAACTAGTGCAGTGTTGAACCAGCTTTAGACGGAAGCTTCTCCTTTAATATTTTTGATAGCATAAATGGTTCCAAAAATCATATGTCATTTTTATAGCACTTGGTCCTTTACACCGAAGCATTTTATGTAACATAACTTAAATAATAATATATACAGCACGAAAGACAAACGAGATATGCTGTTTTCATTTAATAACTAATGGATTTAAAGAGGAAGAGGTGTAAATTAAATGTGGAAATGGTTATTTAATTCACCAGATATCGTTTAAATTAACTGACAATTTACACATTTTTTGCAACTTTACGCAACCATCAATCTCACCTTTATTAAGATATTTCTGTCGATCAGCAAGTGCCTGGTGTTTACAAATGAAACAACTAATTTATTCTTCCATACGGATACTATAAGCGCTAAAAAGTATATTTTTAAGCAATGCCATTGAGTTGTACCTAACACGTTTTAAAAGGAAGCGTTATTCCTCTCGGTTGAAAAGTTGTCAGCTATTAAAAATGTGAAGTGATACGTTGTTTCCATCTCACATGGCCGCCATTACATCAACACTCTTGACCCAGAGCTCGCTCCTGATTGGTTGTGCTACACGAAATGCTAAGGAAATGAGGACCGATCCTATTCGTGAAAGATGCACTGTGTACTATGATTTCTTCACTTCATAAAGTAGAATTCGATCGTAGCAGAAATGTTAAGAAAAATACCAAGGAAAATGCTTTCGTCTAAAGCGGGCCTCAGAAAGAAATCCAGGGAATCTCTAGAATCAGATATGATGTACCTGCACCAGTTACTCATACGTAGAGGGCAATTTTTTATAACTGAAAAAAAATCGTGTTTGAGATAATTTATCTCTCAAGTGGACGCATGTTTTTTACTGCTTATAGATTGCAGGGACTTGAAATCTAGTTTATTACAGTAGAACTTTTTCAATTCAAACCAGCCTTTTACTGCCAATGGCGACTCACTCCATACCACTTTTATTATTCACCGTGTTTGCCCATTCACTTCCTGTTTCTACCTTAGCGTTATTTCCTGTTGAAATATTAATCTCGACTCAAAAACAAATAAACCTGTAGGCTCCTTTTTAGGTCCCCGAGCAGTATCTAATACGGTCTCCATAGCAACCGCGCCTTAATTACTGAACAGCACCCCGGCCGACATCACTTGCCCCTAAGTCATTAAAACCCAACCAGGTGGTTTTAAACATCGCCTGCAAATGCCGTGCTTAATAATCGTCTTGTAAAGTGCGGCGATAACGATACGCGCGACTCTTTATCGACGGAATAGCAGAGGACGAGTGATGTGCTGTGATGAGCCCATCAGAGGCGATTGGGCGCGAGTGCGTGCGATTTGGATGTGATTGCGGGGGCAGAAAGGGGTGGGACTCCAGGCACTTCAGCTATTCTGGGACTTTTTTTCGGCGCGACAGCTGTTTCATGCTTCTACTAATTAAAATTGCTAATGAGGTTGCTGCGTGTCGGCACTGAAATAATGATGTAGACGTGGGCATGAGTTTTGTAGCACTAATGGACAGTGTCCTCTGGCAGCCAATCGAAGACCAGCAGAAAAGAGCAGCAAATAGGAAGAACACATTAAAGGATTAAAGTATCAAATATCGACCTCCGTGGTTTATTGGTTAGCGCAGAGAGCTACGATGCCAAGGCTCCCAGGTTCGAAATCTGGCTGGGCATGGATGTATTTTTTGTGAGCGCCCCTTCATAAATTTCATCATATCATCACTCATCCTTACAGTCGCAACTAGTCCATAGTGGCAGAAAAGCGACGTAAAATTACTGATTCAAACAATTAAGGCATCACGTGGTACCAGTTATCTGTCAGTAATACAAGTGTTTGATTGATTGATTTCATTTATTTTTCTCCTCGTTTCTGCCACTTTTGTGAAGATGAAAATGATCGTATGATGAAACTTATGGACACTCACTAAGAGCACTGATGCCCAGGCGAGGATTCGAACCCTGGATACCTTGAATTATGGCAGAAGGGTGAAGTAAAATTAAGCAAATCAAACCATATGGAAAGTTTTCTTGCTCTGTGTTTTATCCAGACACTCATAGGATTCTTTTATCTGCAATAGATATACATGATTCTGGGGTATTAATGTGTACATTTTTTAGCAGATCTCTCTTGGATAGATGTCCTGGTGCTTGTACCTACTCTACATAGAACAGTTGAGATGAAAGAGCTGAGAAGACGGTCCATCTTGGAGGTATGAGCTGAGTTGGTGTTTTAAGTCCACTTTATGCACAGTATAGCTAATCGTGACTGTACCTACAGTTTAAAGTAGGATCCGAAACACTGTGTGCCTCCACTGGGTATCGAACCCGGGACCCCTTGATTACAAGGTAACGACGCTACCACTGTGCCATCGTTGGAGGTATGAGAAAGGGCAGCCATGTTCCAGATGGGTGAACAGTATTCTGGAATGTTTTAGTACATGGAAAGTGCTTTCGGGTTATTGATTTCTGGGAATCTGTACAGTAGACCTAGCATACACATTGCTTTCTTTGTGATGGTCAGTGGTGGCGATCAGGGGGGAGGCGTGGGGGGCAGTTGACCCGCCCCACTTTTTGCCACGTTTGACATTAACTATGCTAAACCTTATGTACCGATGAAAAGTAAACGGAATACGCCCGAAATTGCTTACGAGTATCATCTATAAATGTCTGGATTCTTTCTCCCCTCTCCCGTTCTCCAGCGATCACCTGTGAAGGATGATAAATGCACCTCCCAGTTCATGGTCCATTAGTCAAAAATTAATGAAAAATGTGAGGACCGCGTAACACAACTCAAGGGACTCATTCAATGAAATTAATTGGGATCAGGTGTGCTTTGGATCCTGCAATATTGCGATTGCTGGTTTCTTCGCCAGCAACACATGCACCTTGAATTGTTTATTACCAAATCGTATGTCGTGTTACGAAAATATGTAATTATCGACTTGTGATTAATCACTGGACGATAAAAGGACTATAATTGCATGGTATCATGAAATGTGAATTGAGATGTCTGTCGAATTCCAAATTTAAGTTGGGAATTGGCATGTCCCAACCAGCCCTATACTTTAACACTTCAGACTCCTTCATATCATTACATGTGGTAGCTGAGTTCATAGTGCGATAGTTTCCATATGCACGTATGACACATTATTAGAGATTTCAACTAATTAACTAACTCTCTAGCCTTCTTAAACACGAAGGTTTACGTATGGCTGCAGCAACACAAGCCTTCCATCTATGGCTATCCTGGGCAAGATGAATCTAATCTTTTCAATCTTTACCGATTTACTTTAGGTCCATCTCAATGTTATTCCTCCAGCTTCGTCTTTGCCTTGCTACAAGTCTCTTTCCATCAGGTTTCCCAACAAGAATCCTGTAAACTCTTCTTTACATTACATATATCAGCAATCAACGATATTGTAGCATGTTCATTGGTTCACCCATCTTTGTCTCTGAAGAATTAGTATTTGATTGATTGATATGGTTGATTTTACTTCGCTTTTCCGCCACTAATAGCTAAAACCAAATGAATTAACATTTTGGGGGGGTGTCGGCACGTGTAGCCAATTTCCAGCCTTACGGGGAAATATCCCCTTATCTAAAATAACTGAGAATTAGAAAATGGGTATAAAAAGCTACTTTGAGAATGGCTAAATATCCAAGGTTGTAAACATACCAACACAGGACAAACACAATCCATTAAAATGTAAGGATACACTGAAAATTTCCTCAAAGACGGTGGAAGAGACCAGCACTTCTCAAAAGTTAAAACATTTATTTATAGCACTGTATATATATTCGCAATATGAATGGCAAACAGTTGGGAAGATAAAAAGTCTCTCTCAGAAAAATAAAATTGGTACATTCAATAATAATATAACGAACGCTTAATGGCATTACAGACACGGCACATTCGAGGGTGTGTGGTTCTTAGGTGTTTTGATTGGTTATGAATGAACCATGATATGCATATATAAATTTGGAAATTATATTTAATTATATGATTTGAGTAGTGCATATTGATTGTTTCAACGCAATACTTGGTACGAGGGGCACTTGTAGCCCTTTTTTTATCAATTAAATGTCATTTTTTGACACATATTGGCAATTTTTTGTCGATGTTTTAGTGCTTAGCGATGTTTTAGCGAAATTTTCGATTTTTCCCATCTCATACTTGGTACGAATGCCATGATCTTACGTGATATAACTTAACCTATTTTTTTTTAGTTGGCAACACTGCGCTTCACTTGATGGCGTTGAACCGGGGCACCTGTACTACGAGTAGATAGGAGCCAGTTGGGAACAAGATTTGATTGGTCGAGATTCCGTGACGTCACAGGTGAAGCGCAGTGTTGCCAACTCCTCACCCGAAAAAATCACCAAGGTTTTTTTTTCTTGGTCTAACCTAACCTAAAGCAAGGAGCTGGCAACCGTGCTTGTGCAATCAACCCGGTTGATCGCCCTCAAGTGGAGATCAGCGTTGCCAACTCCTCACTCGAAAAAAAAATCACCAAGGTTTTTTTTTTCTTGGTCTAACCTAATCTAAAGCAAGGAGCTGACAACCTTTGCTTGTGCAATCAACCCGGTTGACCGCGCCTCAAGTGGAGATCAGCGTTGCCAACTCCTCACTCGAAAAAAAATCACCAAGGTTTTTTCTTGGTCTAACCTAACCTAAAGCAAGGAGCTGACAATTTTTGCTTGTGCAATCAACCCGGTTGACCGCGCCTCAAGTGGAGATCAGTGTTGCCAACTCCTCACACGAAAAAAAAAAATCACCAAGGTTTTTTTTGGTCTAACCTAACCTAAAGCAAGGAGCTGGCAACCTTTGCTTGTGCAATCAGTCTGGTTGATCGCCATCAAGTGGAGATCAGTGTTGCCAACTCCTCACTCGAAAAAAAATCACCAAGGTTTTTTTTTCTTGGTCTAACCTAGGCCGTGTCCGGATTGACAAGCGCTCCCTCCTATTCTCCCCTGTTGCTCTCGCGTGCCGTCGAAATCAAGTCCAAGTCGTCCGAATCTACATGTCCCCTTGTAGTACGGTTGTTATTTTTCCCGCCAGGTGTCAGCCCGAACTTCACCCACCGCGCTCTGGGGCGCAGGCGCATCGCACGGAAGCAGAAGGCAGACGTCAAACAAACATGACAATGATTTCCACCTATTTACTACTCATATTGAAAATGTAACACGGTATTTTACCATTTACAATTTTTCTACATTCAGTATTATCGATAAAATGTTAAAGTATAGCTGAGTTTTACATCGTCTAATCAGTAAATGTTGTCTGTACAAAGTGAAAGTTAGAATATGGCTGCCAAGCGCAGGGTCACAGCGAGTTCAAGCGTGCATCTGTCGCGGCTCTCTGCTCTCCCCTCCGACTCCACGTCTGCCGCGAATTCGGACAACGGAGGTTGGCTGAGTCCCCGGATGGAACGGTGCTCTAGGTGACATCTGCTGCCGATTCGGACGCGGCCCAAACCTAAAGCAAGGAGTTGGCAATTTTTGCTTGTGCAATCAACCCGGTTGACCGCGCCTCAAGTGGAGATCAGTGTTGCCAACTCCTCACTCGAAAAAAAAAATCACCAAGGTTTTTTTTCGTCTAAGGTTCCAAATAATAATAGTTAAAGTTTCCCCAATCTAGTAAAGTGGATTGGTTGAAATCTCCATGGCGTATTTTGAGTTTTTGTATTTGCACACAAGAAATTCTATATAAATAACATACCTGAAATTCTATTTACAGTAGATTGAATTTTTGAGTTTTGTAATCACTCCAAGAAATTCTATATAAAATAACATACCTGAAAATTGTATTGCTATATACTAGATTTTTTTTGATTTCTGTGATTTTGGAGAAAGCAATGGCATCCACCACCAGTTTCAATCATAAAAATGATAAAACTGAATGTGTTACTTGCAAAAAATTAATATCTAAAACTAATATTAGCAAACACAGGGCAAGATGTAGCGAAACAGGTTCGAGAATTAATTGTTCGTTACCTTCTAAGCCCTGTGCTCGATGCGGAAAGATGATCAGCATTGCAAATTTAAGTAAACACCTGAAAATTTGCAAACCATCGACCGGACAAGGAACATTGAAAAGGAAAATCGATAATGCAGATACGGAAGCTTCCACTTCCAAGCAAATTAAATTATCTAATGAACGCAAAGCAATTAGATCTGCATTCAACGACCAACTCCAGGATTTTTCAATTAAGTCAGAACCAGGCCGTGATATTCTTAGTTTCTTGGACGAAACGAAAACATCTGTACTAAATATTTTGAAAGATAAACTTGAAAACAACTCTATAAAAGTATATGTTGTTCTGTTTTCTGAATACGAGAAAGTTGATGGCACAACGAGTATTTTTTATCATTGTACAAAAAACCAGACTCTTCATTTGGCGGACGTCGAAAATTTAGACAACTTCTATTATAAAGTTACCAATGAGCTGGTTAAGAAACATGACGATTTCGAGGCTAAAGGATCGGGATGGTTTCTGTGTGGAAGTCCTCACACATTAACCGTTTACGTGAATCGATTCTCGCCTCTTCGCGCTTCCAGCTATGTTCCTCTTCCACCGAACATTCAACACAAGAGGGCTGTGTTAAATATACAGAACAGCGATAACAAGTGTTTTCTCTGGTGTATATTGGCTGCACTGCATCCTGTTTATTGGTCAAATCATCCAGAACAGGTTTCTAATTACAAACAATACGAGACCGACTTTCAAAGTGTAATGTCTGACATCGAATACCCGGTGACATTGTCGGATATAACAAAGTTCGAAAATCGTGCAGGAAAACGCATCGCTATTAATGTATATTTCTTCACGTCAGATAAATATCTCGTGCATCCTGTCAGGATAAGCGATATCGACGATGACGATGCTCGTGTGATTAATCTTCTTCTAATTTCAAACGAGGATGTTCATCACTACACGCTAATTCGTTCTCTATCACGTTTGGTCAGAAGTCAATCAACCAAGCACGCAAACAACATCGAAGTTTGCCCGAGATGCCTAACCACGTTCGACGATCGAAAACAACTCAATTATCGAAATTACACTGGACGGCAAGTTTCTATCGAGAAACTTGTCGAACATAAAATTTATTGCGGCAACAACAGACCGGCTAGAATGTTGATGCCCGAAACGAACGAAGTCGAAGAATTCAAAATGCACAAAGCATTGTTGGAACATCCAGCCATCATCGTTGCTGATTTCGAGGCGTTCCTCAAACCACTCTCCTACTGCGAACCGGATCCTGAAATTTCCTCCACAACGCCGTACCAGCTTCATCAACCAAACAGTTTCGGCTATGTTGTTGTGCGACGTGATAAAATAAATGAAGCATATATATACCGCGGACCAAATGTAATCGAACACTTCCTGGAAAAAATGGTGGAGGAGGTTGAGGTAATTGGTAGCGTATTGTTTACATCAAAACCGATGGCACCTTTAACTGAAAATGAACTTCAAGATTACAATTCCACTGAGGTGTGTCCGGTATGTGATCAAAGTTTCACTGATGAGAACAAAAAAATATTCCACCACGATCATTTCAGCGGAAACTACATAGGTGGAATTTGCAACACGTGCAATCTTAAAATCCAGAAACCTAAATTCATCCCCATATTTTTTCACAACGGAAGCGGATATGATTTTCACCACCTGGTGAGACATCTTGGCTACGATCCGAAACGTATAGGTGTCTTGGCCGAGAATGAAGAACGCTACATTAGTCTCAGCAAGCAAGTGTCGATTCCGGGAACGAAAAATACAATCGAGATGCGCTTCCTGGATTCGTACAGATTTCTCTCTGCCAGCCTGGATGCTCTTGCCGGCAAACTCACCGACGATCAATTCAAAATAACTAGAGCTAGTTTTCCCAACGTGGACGTAGAACTTGTTAGACGTAAAGGGATTTATCCTTACGAATACGTCAGTGATGATTCTAAATTTAACGACGACGTTCTCCCACCTCCAAGGGAATTTTACAGCAGACTCAGAGAGAGAGGAATCACGGACGAAGAATACCAACACGCGCAACTCATGTGGGAGAAATTAGAATGTAGGACACTCGGAGACTACCACGACGCATACTTAAAATTAGACGTGACGATACTCGCGGATGTTTTTCAAGCGTTCAGGAAAACGGCAACGAATATTTACAAATTAGATCCAGCGTATTTCTACAGTCTACCGGGATTAGCGTGGTCGGCAATGTTATTTCAGACAAAGGTCGAGCTGGAACTGATATCGGACGTTGACATGTTGCTATTTATCGAAAAAGGGATACGAGGTGGAATGGTGCAATGCGTACAGAGACATGCGAAAGCTAATAACGTACACATGAAAGAAGATTACGATTCAAATCGAGCATCGAATTACATCTTCTACGCCGACGTTAATAATCTCTACGGACATGCCATGGTTCAGAAACTTCCTTACGGGGGATTCAAATGGTTAGATCCCACTTCGATAGATATTATTCATTTCGACGATAGCGAGTGTGGTTTCTTCGCAGAGGTAGATCTCCAATTCTCCGACCACCTGCACGACACGTTTTCGGATTTGCCACCGACTCCCGAAATCAAATGTCCACCCGACTCGGTTCAAGACAAGTTTTTGTTAACATTGAACCCTAAACAGAGATACGTCGTCCACTACAAGAATCTCCGGTTTTTGATTGGGAAGGGTGTTCAGATAGTAAATGTTAGAAGAATACTAAAGTTTAAACATTCCACGTGGTTAAGACCTTACATAGAAACTAACACGCAACATAGAACAGCTGCTACTTCCGATTTAGACAAGGACTTCTTTAAATTAATGAACAATGCGGTGTACGGAAAGACTATGGAGAATGTTAGAAAGCACGTAGACGTGAAATTAATTTCCGATAAGAATAAATGTCGGAAGTGGATAGCCGATCCTAGATTCAAGTCGAGAAAAATTTACAACGAGAATTTGGCACTTTTCAATCTAGATATAAAATTGATGAAATTCAGAAAGCCAATTTACGTTGGCGCAACGGTTCTCGACTTGTCGAAACTTTACATGTTCGAATTTCATTACGATGTGATGAACCTCTTCTACAATGATAAAATATTACTTATGTACACGGACACCGACAGCTTCATTTACAGCATACAAACACCTAACCTATACGAAGACATAAAAAATCCTTCCATGCTTGAGTATTTCGATACGTCTGCGTATCCTCAACCCAACAGATTTGGAATTCCATCTCGTAACAAAAAAGTCCTAGGTAAACTGAAAGATGAATGTAACGGTGATGTTATTGTCGAGTTCGCGGGTTTGCGTTCGAAGATGTATGCCATGAGAACAGAGACTAGCGTCACAAAAAAAGCAAAAGGTGTGGGCAAGAATACGGTAGAGAACAAACTCACCTTCCACGATTACATCGATTGCCTTTACTCACAATCGACGATACTAAGTATAGAACAAAGAATCCAAAATGTAGACCACGTGATTACAACAAACAAAGTTAGGAAAGTAGCATTAGATCCGCATGACGATAAAAGATGTATTTTGTCTTGTGGAATCCACACGTTGCCTTGGGGGCACTATCGTTTAGAGATTAGTAAAAATTGTATGCAATGCAATTGAAAAAAAAAAACAACTTAAATAACTATAACTAAAATAAATAAAAAAAACTTTAACTGTCTCAAATTATCACATACACAATAAATAACTAGCAAGGACAATGAATCTTTTTGGTTTCCGAAAGCAAACAATGGAGACTGTACACCGCACGGCAGATCATGAATTTCTACCTTCCATGTTATCTAAACTCAACGGCCTGTTGATCAATCAATTTTCGGAACGCTGCTCTTCTTGCTGGAACAGTGACGATTTCGGATTCGCCACGATCGACATGACGAGGAAACCCAACGACGGAAAATACAGAAACAAAATCAACGACTTTCTAAACGTTGCAACGTTGTGAGAAACGTTTCTCACAACGTTGCAACGTTTAGAAAGTCGTTGATTTTGTTTCTGTATTTTC